>NC_086452.1:76283766-76588766 GCF_028390025.1 Pseudophryne corroboree
TAGCGCACACACAATCCTCAGCGCTTTACGGAGGTTCATTTGGCCATTCACATCAGTCCCACACCCAACCCCAGTGGAATTGACAATCTATGGATCTCATTCCGCTTCAGAAGCAGTTTTGCTAAAAAAAAATAAAAATCTGCTACTGCTTACAATCGCATGCTGGGGACTGGACAGCACAGGACAAGGCCACCCAGCATTTGAATTGCCGGCCAGTGATGCGATCTCAGTTGAATTCAATACATGTGTGTTGCATACTCTGCGTATGCGCAAACGCCTGAAAAGTGTTCATTTTCTATTTTATCAGATTACTAACTGATACTGAATGAGGGCCTATATTACCTACCACATGTACACACTGTTCATTTTTATTGAGGTGCCAGTTACCTATATTACCAATAGGGAACCCATGCAAACACGGGAACAACATGCAAACTCCACAGTTAGGACTATGGTGAGAATTAAATACAAAACCTCAGTACGGTGAGGCAGTACAGCTAACTGGTTAAACCACAGGTTCTCAAAGTCGGTCCTCAGGACCCCACACACACACTGCATGTTTTGCAGGTCTCACAGAAACACAGGTCAAATAATTAGCTTCTCATGTGGTCCTATTAAAATGTGTGAGTCATTAATACACCTGTGCACCTGCTGATACCCCTTTTACACCTACGAGCACGGGTCGCAGCCGGGAGCCTGACACGGGAGCTGCCCCCTGCTGCGACCCGTGCTCGGTCCCTTTCCCATTAGCAGTCACAACCCGGCATATGCCGGGTTGGTGACGCTTCTAGCTACACGGCAGGGGCGGCGCAGGGAGATCACATGATCTCCCAGCGCCGCCCATCCATACAGTGTAAACGGGAGCCGTGTCGCATCGACACGGCTCCCGTTTACACTACACCCTACCCGGATCATTCCCGTGTCCTACCCAGGTAAATAGCCGGGTAGGATTCACGGGTCACTTGATCCGGGTTTACCCTTTTCCACTTGCCAAAAACACGGGTAAATGCGCGCCCCCGTGCATTTACCCGTGTTTTTTGAGCTAGTGGAAAAGGGGTATGAGTTACCTGCAAAACTTGCACTGTGTGAGGTCCTGAGGACTGAGTTTGAGAACCTGTAGGTTGCACCAACCATGATGCCCAGTCTCTAGTGTAGGGTTTCTCAACTCCACCATTCAGTGACTCCTGACAGCGCATGATTTACAGATCTCCTCAATATCACAATTTAAATGACTAGCACCACCTGCGGATCGTCTAAAATGTGTCAGCCAATAACGTGAACACTCGTCCACCACCTAGAAAATCTTGGAAACATGCACAGTTAGGGGTCCTTGATGACTGGAGTTGAGAAACTCTGATCTAGTGCAATAATTCTCAGACTATGCACTCGGTACCCCAAACAGTTCATGTTTTTGGGATCTTCACATGTAATAATTTGCTCCACCTGTGGATCTTTTAAAATGTGTGAGTAAGCAATGACTACACCTGTGCACCTGCTAGGTGACCTGGAAAACATGACCTGTTTGGGGGCCTGTGAACAAACTTTGAGAACTACAGGTCCAGTGTGTACAGAAAATGTTGACTGCATTCTCCAGCACGCAAGAAATACCTAATGAGCTTGTCACCATGAAGTTGCAGAACCTAAAAACAGTTTGCAGGTACTTTACCCTATTCGTGACATGCATTTTAAAATACAATCTTACATTTGTTTTAAATTTGTTATGACAATCTACATCACATGATTTTTTTTCATACAGATTAATGCAGTCCCATGGTCATTAAGACTGGTTTCTGTTATCCGTGACGTGTGGACCTTGCATGTTGGCTGACATAACTGCCTGCGTCTCCATTCTCCTAAAAAATTGATGTGCGATTTGTAAGTTGTGATTATAAAGAAAGAAAATAGTTTTGTTAAAGAACTGGATCTGTCTTGCATTTCTAACTGACACCTCCACATGCTGCAGGCAGCCATTTTGTGAGTAAACCAATGCACATATGAGAGTAGCCAATTCATTCTGATACACTGACATCACGCCACAGTTGTAGGCAATGAGTGGGACTCATCATCCTCATACCTAACGACGAGGCCCCCTTTTTCCACTATATTTGTATATAGATATTATACACTTGAAGGTGACGCTGCTTCATTCTGGTATAGGCACTGAAGAGTTGCAAAAAAGGGAAGATTATCAGCTTTCGGGCCAAGTGTGGCAGTATTTCTGATGCAGCGCAGTTTGGGGACTGTCTGTGTGCTGCTGTGGTGATGGTGTATCGTGACTGGACAAATGGCACCACTGCAAATAACCAACGTGGAAACTGCAGAGCACCACGTGTCATTGATGTGAGAGGCGACCGAAGGTGTGTGAGAGATGACCGACACGCTACAATGGAGCAGCGTACCATCAAAATGAACCTGAGGTCTGCCAGACGTGTGTTTAAAACGACAGTTCATCCAGTCGAGCTGCTGTCTGTGCTGCACACGGTGGTTCCTCTGGCTATTAGCTGGTGGTTATAATAATGTGATTTGACCGTATATATAAAACATAACATTTGATTTGTTAAAAAAAAATGTGATATATGTTCTAGACACACAAAGATACAAAACATCAAGCTAAAATCAAACGGGCAAACAACACAATATAGTAAATATGATATGTGGTTACCTGAGTAAATTTATCCCTAATTATATCAAGTTGGTTGTATTGCCTGATACATTCTGGTCTGTAGGTGCAGGCCAGAGACTACAAACCATCATATAACATTGGCCCTCATTCCGAGTTGTTCGCTCGCTAGCTGCTTTTAGCAGCATTGCACACGCTAGGCCGCCGCCCTCTGGGAGTGTATCTTAGCTTAGCAGAATAGCGAACGAAAGATTAGCAGAATTGCTACTAAATAATTCTTTGCAGTTTCTGAGTAGCTCCAGACCTACTCCTAGATTGCGATCAGCTCAGTCCGTTTAGTTCCTGGTTTGACGTCACAAACGCCCTGCGTTCGGCCAGCCACTCCTCCGTTTCTCTAGACACTCCCGCGTTTTTCCCTGACACGCCTGCATTTTTTAGCACACTCCCAGAAAATGCTCAGTTACCACCCAGAAACGCCCCTTGCCTGTCAATCATTTACCGATCAGCAGTGCGACTGAAAAACGTCGTACGTACACCTGCAAAACTGCTAAATTTTTAGTTAAATAACAGCGCATGTGCGCTGCGTATCATGCGCATGCGCATTTAACAGCAAATCGCAGCATAGCGAAAATCGGCAACGAGCGAACAACTCGGAATGACCCCCAATGTGTATTGTGCTCTGAGAGGGCGAAGATATTAGGTAAATTGTGATAAAGTGGTAATGGCCTATATATGGTTCAATCCAGCATATACCACATAGATTATCAGATATTAAACATGAAAGTATAATACAGGCCAAAGGGAGTACAAAACAGAACCATAAAACAGATCAGTGTCATAAATATGGTATGGTGGAAGGTGTAACTCAGATTCAATATTCAAAATAGACAATGTCTATATAGTCAAATCTACTCTTACCAATAACTCTATTTAAAGAACATGGGTGCATTGCAGGGGCGTAGAGAACCACGCAGGGCCCTGACTAAATGCATTTTTTTAAAATCAAATGACATCAATAATTATCCCTACCATTACATTAATACCCCACCCCCACACATGCACTACAAAAACAATATAATGCAACACAGCTAGAAATTAGTGATTGCCAAATAGTAAACAAAGCCTCGTGCCCACCATACAGTATACCACAGCAATAGGCCACACACAACACCTAAAAGGGAAGGTGAGGGGAAGTAATGTGCATTATCTGGGTGGTGGCTAACCATGGTCCACCTTCTAATCCGTCCCCCCTTCCTTGTCTCCTCCGTTCTCGGCAAAAAAAAAAAAAACATTTGGCAGCCTCTGGATGGTCTTGACTGGCGCCCTTCTCAGACTGGCTCCGTTTTCAAGATCTTCTTCTCTCCAGCATTCTTCTTATAACAGAGTCAAAATGATTTATGTTGAAAAACAAAATCACATTTTTGATGGGATTGTGTGACTGTGGCACAGTAGAAGCCATTTGCTTGCTAATGACTAAGGGGCCCTACTCACTGGCCGACCCGCCGCCGAGCTGCCCGACGGCGGATACGGCCGCCGAGCGACCCGGCGGCGGGGGGGCAGTGACTGGGGGAGTGAAGTTTCTTCACTCCCCCCGTCACGCGGCTGCATTGAAGTGCAGGCAAATATGGACGAGATCGTCCATATTGGCCTGCATGTACAGCCGACGGGAGACCAGCGATGAACGAGCGCGGGGCCGCGCATCGTTCATCGCTGGAGTCTCCACACTGAAAGATATGAACGAGTTCTCGTTCATTTATGAACGAGATCGTTCATATCTTTCAGTATATCGGCCAGTGTGTAGGGCCTATTACTGTTCAGAGGCCAATGTAAGCAATTAGAATAACTTAATTTTGATTATAAAACAAACACCTTATAGTATTCAACAAAATAGAAACCTTATTACAATATTTAGCAGTGCTCTTCACAGTGAATGTGGTATGAGATACTCTGTGATTTAGGGGTCTATTTACTAAGCCTCAGAGAGAGGTAAAATACCAGCCAATCGGCTCTTAACTGCCAGGCTGTGTTTGAAAAATTAGTTGGCAGCTGTTTGGATGGTACTTTATAAAATACTAACCAAGGGCGTACCCAGGACTTTATGGGCCCCATAGCAACATTTTGAAGTGGCCCCTGTCGCAATACTTCTAGAGAGACACCTCTCTACAGCAGGTGGTAATTTTATGCTCCATAATAGTGTCCTAATTCATTTTCTGGACCATAGTAGTGCCCTATTTCACATTACGTCACACTGTACGGCTGCCAGTACAACACGGTGTCCCCAATTCACATTATGACATACAGTGTCCCCGGTTTATATTATGCCACATTGCAGTGCCTCCATTTCATATTGTGCCACATTATAGTGCTACAGTTCATTTTATAACACATTACAATGAGCAGGTCTAGGTCTAGATATATTGTAGGCCCCAGAGAAAAAGCCTGTGAGGACCCCTATATCACATGTAACTGTCACAGGGAAGGTGGGCCCTTCTCAGCTCTAGGCCCCATAGCAGCTGCACTCCCTGCACCTATGGTACCAACAAAACAGCTCCTAACTAACACAGCCTGTAACGTGGCAGGAGCTGATTGGCTGGTACTTTATCTCTCTCAAAGGCTTAGTAAATAGACCCCATAGTCTGTTATACTGCATAATGTATATGATGATCCCTTTAGAGCAGGGCTTAATGATTTGGGGGGTTTTGTCTCTTTTTTCCATGTTTGAGTCTTTCTAAAAATGTAAGATACCAGAATTTACTTCAGGATCTTTTTACAGTTTATCCATACCTCTCAATAGTGTTAAATATTTCTGAGGGAATAGGAGGGTGTACGCCAAAGTATAGCCGCAGCCTGGTGCACGTGTTTCTAACTAATTGTACAAGGGAGCTTAATATATGTTACATTTAATTAGCGGCTACTTACTTTCAGGAGGGTGGCTGCCGCTACCCCCCGTGCATGGTAAGGAGAGGACAGAGACAGCCGAGTCCCAGCACCTACGCAATGGATTTGGTATGCGCCGGGTCTGGCGCATGTGCAGAAGCCACCGTGTGACTGCGCATGCACGAAACTCTGACTTTTATGGACTGCATTGGCTGCAGCACATAGAAGCTGGCTAGTGCTGCAGGAAAGGCAGGAAGTGGCTTCCCACATAAAGCCCTCTCTCTGCTAATCGCAGACCGGTCTGGCAGTCACAAAGGGAGGAAACACCTCCCAATGGGACTGCCTGTAGTGTCTGTGACTGACAGGTGTGACTTCCAATAGGAAGACACTGCCAGTCACAGTGAAGCCAGTGCCGTCACTGACTGTATATTAGATTGTGCATACCTCCTAACTTGACCCATTCCAGGAGGAACACAGTGCTCTTTACCTGGACTTTCTTCTCAATATATGATTGGCTTCACCTGTGTTGAACTATTTAATTGATAAGAAAAGTATTTCAACACAGGTGATTGCAATCATAAATTAAGAAGGAAGTCCAGGTAAAGAGAATTGTGTCCCTCCTGGAATGGGTCTTGTTGGGGGGTTTGGAATGTGTATATTAAATTTCAAACAATGGTGTATATTAGATAAACTAATAGTTTCATAATACCTGGGTAGCTTTTATAGCTCCACCTTATTGAGAGACAACTATTTTATAAAGTTTTGTTATAGTGGGACAAAGACAACCTTAAAATACACATAGAAAATGAAAAGAGGGAGAGCTAGTGACAAAGGGGGGGCTCGACCCGTAATCTGGCTATGATTGAAAGGGTGGCAGATTTTTCTGGGGGATTGCAGTCTTGCAGCCCATAGGTAAAATCCGCCACTGCATTTAATTATAAAATTAAATCCAAATGTGAACTGCTACCTTTGAATTAGCCTCGATATGTGCTTTATGGTACAATTAATGTGAACTGGTGGATTCCCCAATAGCAATAGGTCGACATGGACACAGTCTAAGTGTACCGTGTCTCCTCATATAGCTCGCTGCGCTCGCCATATTTCGGGCACGGTGCCTCTCTGCGCTCGGCACACTATTATATTCCCTTCACCGCGTTCACTGGGATAGTAATGTATGAACAAGTTTTTTGGGGGGGCAAAATTCCTTGAAAATGCATGTTGGCATTTTAAATGTCGGTATTCTGACTTTGTCGGCATTTTGAACATGTCGGCATAATTAATGACGGTATTTTGACCCTGTCTGTATTTTGTCTCTCGGTCAATGGCTGTCGGGATTATGACTGTCTGCTACCTGGCACAGTCCCTCTTCCCCCTGCCAAACATGGAAAAAGCAGGCATGAGTGGAACCTCAACATTTTGTCAGGGAGTTTTGATTTAGGCAGATTGTGCGGATCAGTGGTGTAATCAAATATATGCCAAATTCCAAATAGGGAATGTTGGGGGGATTTCCTACAGCTATATTATTATCACCTCCCTTGTAAGAAGCTTACTACTGCAGAGACAGCTCCTGACATGAATATGTTCTTACTATATAGCACCGGCATGCAATGGTCACCGTATATCCACTCTATTTGTATCTAGAGCACATAATAATGACAACATGTGAGAATATACATTCATCCATCCATCCATCCATTCATTACTACTCTTTTCTACTTAGAGATTTTACTCAATCCCCCCCCCACAAAAAAATTACTTTAAAACAAATAAATGCATCTGTTGCTTGGAAACGTGAATTAAATCCAGAAGCTTGTGTACAAAAGGTCACAGGTAAGAGGCTTTTCCTGGAAAGTCTATTTATAATCTTGTTTGTCAGTCTCAGTCGGCGAGCTCCAGCGTCACCATCTGGGGTCACTGCGCAGAAAACACCTGTGCGACTGAATGCTGCAACCCTGTCTGGCTGCGATCAGCACTCAAACATTCCCAAAGAGAGAAAAAAAAAAAAGTTATTGGGTTTTGGTTTTATTGAGCAAACACATAGATAGAGGCTATAAACTGCAGCTATTAGATGTATTTATTCCGTACAGTAAAGAGGAATACTTGGTGATTGCCGTCGCTTTCTGCTGAACAGGTGCAGTCACAGTCGGGTATTTTCCAAAGTGATGGATTCTTTTTTATTTATTTAGCAAGGAAGAATTCTGAGGTTTTTACACTGTATTTTTTTTCCATATTATGTAATTAAAAATGGAGGGTGTGTCGTGGTAGTAAGTTATTTAAAAAGCATACTTGCCTACTCTCCTTGAATGGCCAGGTTACTCCCAGAAATCGGGTGGCACTACGAGTCCTGGCTAAATTGCATCATTGTAGCCTGCCTCACACTTTACAATGCCGTAATGTGGGCATTGTAAATCGGGGGTGGGGTCGCAATAACGCGATTGTGTCTCCATGTCCCCAGACAACCCCTTTTTCTGAACCACACCCCTCTATTGTGTAACCTGGTAGGCAAGTTTGCTTTAAAGTAAAAAATTGGAATATACAGATTGAGACGCGTAAATTGTGGCTCCATCTGTGCCTGGGCCCGCCCACCTAGGCGTGCCCATCGCAGCATCTGGGCCGTGCGCGCGTCCGTGACGCACATGTGCCACATTCACTACAATGGTAGCGTCTTGGGGCACTCCCGTAGCGAGGCTAGGTGCCGGATCACCTAGTTCCGCCGGGAGTGCACGTCTGCGATGGAGCCGCACTAGATGAATGCGGCTCTATCTGTACAGGGTAAGGCAAAATAACCTCCCAGATTTTAAAGGCTAACAAAAAAGGCATGGTAAATGGTCAAGATTTTAGTACATACAGAAATCTAAAAGTGCATGGAATACAGATTAGGATTGTTTTCTGCCCAGTAACGAAAGATCTACATGATAACGTAGCCGGACAAATGACAGTGAGCTTCATCAGGAACTTCAGAAATCGACTACAAACGTGTATCACATGAAGTATCACGTGTATGAATGAAGGCCGCCATTTGGACAAAATCATATTCAAACCAACTGAAAATAAACTGTATTCCATGCACTTTTAGATTAGATAGACTAAAATTTTGAATAGCATCTTTACCAATTACCATGCCTTTTTTGGAAACTTTTAAAATCTGGGAGTTTTTTTTGCCTCACCTTGTATGTATACTTATGCAGGTGTAGTATTGCAAATTTAATTTTTGTTATTTTTTGACATCGAAGCAAATGGCACATCACATCCGGTCAGCATTGCAAGTTTGTCCCCGCACCCCATGGCGGTGCAAAGGAAGACTTGTGATGTCGGCACTACCGGAATGCCCAATATCTGCGCTGTCAGGCATCGTGGAGATTCTCGGCAGCACTTCCTGCAGAACTGATTTCCCCCATTGAGTAAAAACACTTTTTTTATTTTTTTATTAATATGTTTTCTTTTATATTTTAGCATCAACATTTTCTATCGTAATAAGAAAAAAAAAATAGGATTTTAATTACCTACCGGTAAATCCTTTTCTCGTAGTCCGTAGAGGATGCTGGGGTCCACATTAGTACGATGGGGTATAGACGGGTCCACTAGGAGCCATTGGCACTTTAAGAGTTTGAGAGTGTGGGCTGGCTCCTCCCTCTATACCCCTTCTACCAGAGCCAGTCTAGAAACTGTGCCCGAGGAGACGGACATCTTCGAGAGAAGGATTACACAGATAGTGGCGAGATTCACACCAGCTCACACACAAGGCAACCCAAGCTAACCAGCTCGAAACATCAGCAATGGCTGAACAGGATTACTTATCAAGTAACAAAACAGTACTTACCAAGAACTAAGCAGTACTGAACTAAATAACCACTGCAGGATCAAGAAGCGCTGGGTGCCCAGCATCCTCTACGGACTACGAGAAAAGGATTTACTGGTAGGTAATTAAAATCCTATTTTCTCTTACGTCCTAGAGCAGCCGTGGCCAACCTGTGGCTCTTGAGCCACATACGGCTCTTTCTTTATTCAAATGTGGCTCCCGACACTCAGTCACCTGACCACAACAGATCCTGGAAACTGGTGCACTCCAACCAGACACACAGCAGCACTACAGCGACTGAAAACTGAAGGAGCCAGATACTGGGCTGTAGTGACATATGAGGGTGGGCTGGAGTGACACAAGGGGGAGCTGGCTGGAGTGACACAGAAGGATCCTGGTAGGAGAGACATAATGGGGGTGCTGGCTGGAGTGACACAGGAGGGTGCTGGCAAGAGTGACACAATGGGGAGCTGGCTGGAGTGACACAGGAGAATCCTGGCAGGAGAGACACAATGGGGAGCTGACTGGAGTGACGCAGGAGAGACACAATGGGGAGCTGACTGGAGTGACACAGGAGGGTGCTGGCTGGAGTGATACATTGACACATGGGGGTGCTGGTTGGAGTGACACATGGGGGAGCTGGCTGGAGTGACACATGGAGGAGCTGAAGTGTATTATGTGAATATGGCATTTTCAATATATTTTATGAGGATCTGGATTTTTTAATTATTTTATGTGGAAGTGTCTTTTTCAACTGTATTTTATGTTGATTCTGGCTTTAAAATGTATTTTATGTGGATCTGGCATTTTCATTGTCTTTTATACCGAGGGTGTGGCCTAGCAGGCACAAGGTCACACCCCATTTTTGCACACGCATCTTCGGCTTGATGTCGGCTCTTTGACGTACCTAACAAGATTTGTTGGCTCTTTGTCTCTGACTGGTTGGCCACCCCTGTCCTAGAGGATGCTGGGGTCCACATTAGTACCATGTGGATGTACCAAAGCTTCCAGAACGGGAGGGAGAGCACGGAGACTCCTGCAGAACTGCTTGACCAAACTTTAGGTCCTCAGAGGCCAAAGTATCGAACTTGTAGAACTTAGCAAACGTGTTCGACCCCGACCAAGTAGCTGCTCGGCAAAGTTGTAATGCCGAAACACCCCGGGCAGCTGCCCAGGAAGACCCCACCTTACGAGTAGAGTGGGCCTTAACAGACGTAGGACACAGTAGAATATGCATGCTGGATAGTGAACCTGATCCAGCGAGAGATAGTCTGCTTAGAAGCAGGACACCCAATTTTCTTGGGCTCATACAGGACAAACAGAGAGTCCGATTTTCTGTGACGAGCAGTCCTCCTCACATAGATTTTTAGAGCCCTTACAACACGTAAGGACTTTGATGAAATTGAGGAGTCAGTAGCAACTGGCACCACAATAGGTTGGTTGATATGAAATGCCGACACAACCTTCAGAAGAAACTGCTGACGTGTCCGAAGCTCAGCTCTATCTTCATGGAAGATCAAGTATGGGCTTTTACATGAGAAAGCCCCCAACTCTGACACACGTCTAGCAGAAGCTACGGCCAACACAGTGACAGCCTTCCACGTGAGAAACTTGACCTCAACCTCCTGTAGAGGCTCAAACTATTCCGACTGGAGGAACTGCAACACCACGTTAAGATCCCAGGGTGCCATAGGCGGTACAAAGGGAGTTTGAATGTGCAGAACTCCCTTCAAAAAAGTCTGAACCTCAGGGAGGGCAGCCAACTGTTTCTGGAAGAAAATGGATAGGGCCGAAATCTGAACCTTTATGGATCCCAACCTCAGGCCCATATCCACACCTGCTTGCAGGAAGAGGAAAAACCATCCCAGTTGAAACTCCACCGTAAGAAACTTCTTGGACTCACACCAAGACACATATTTTTTTCCTAATACGATGGTAATGTTTAGATGATACTCCTTTCCTAGCCTGTATCAAGGTAGGAATAACCTTGTTTGGAATGCCCTTCCGAGCTAGTATCTGGCATTCAACCTCCATGCCGTCAAACGTAGCCGTGGTAAGTCTTGATAGGCGAACAGCCCCTGCTGCAGCAGGTCCTCCCGATGAGGAAGAGGCCTCGGCTCTTCTAGCAGTAGATCCAGGAGATCCACGTACCAAGCCCTTCTTGGCCAGTCCGGAGCAATGAGGATTGCCTGAACTCCTGTTCTCCTTATGAGTTTGAGAACTACTGGAATGAGTGGAAGTGGAGGAAACACATACACCGACTGGAACACCTAAGGAGTCACTAGGGCGTCCACTGCCACTGCTTGCGGGTCTCTCGACCTGGAACAATACCGCCGAAGCTTCTTGTTGAGACGAGAGGCCATCATGTCGATTTGGGGTACGCCCCAAAGATCTGTTACCGCCTTGAACACCTCCGGATGGAGGCCCCACTCCACTGGATGGAGATCGTGTCTGCTGAGGAAGTCCGCTTCCCAGTTGTCTACTCCCGGAATGAAATTTGCTGACAGCGCCAACGTGTGTTTTTCTGCCCAGAGGATGATTCTTGTTACCTCTGACATTGCAGCTCTGCTCTTCATTCCGCCTTGTCGGTTTATGTAAGCCACTGTCGTTACGTTGTCCGACTGTACTTGAACGGCCCGATTTCTCAGAAGATGGGCCGCTTGGAGAAGACCGTTGTAGACGGCTCTTAGTTCCAGAATGTTTATCGGCAGGCCGGCTTTCAGACTTGACCACCTTCCTTGGAAGGTTTCCCCTTGAGTGACTGCGCCCCAGCCTCGGAGACTTGCATCCATGGTAAGAAGGATCCAGTCCTGAATCCCGAACCTGCGGACCTCCAGAAGGTGAGGTAATTGCAGCCACCAGAGGAGTGAAATCCTGGCCTTTGGCAACAAACGTATTCTCTGGTGCATGTGCAAATGGGATCCTGACCACTTGTCCAAGAGATCCAGTTGGAAGGACCGAGCGTGAAACCTCCCATACTGCAGAGCCTCTTAAGATGCCACCATCTTCCCCAGAAGGCGAATGCACTGATGAACCGACACCCGTGCTGGCTTCAGGACATCCCGGACCATTGTTTGTATCACCAACGCTTTTTCCTCTGGAAGAAACACCCTCTGCACCTCCATGTCGAGGATCATACCCAGAAAGGACAACCTCCTGGTTTGTTCCAAGTGAGATTTTGGGATATTCAGGATCCAACCATGTTCCCTGAGAAGCTGGGTCGTGAGAGCTATTGACTGAAATAGATTCTCCTTGGACGATGCCTTTATCAGCAGATCGTCCAGATACGGAATTATGTACACCCCTGCCTGTGGAGGAGAATCATCATTTCCGCCATCACCTTGGTGAAAACCCTTGGTGCTGTGGAGAGGCCGAATGGTAGAGCCTGGAACTGAAAATTACAGTCCAACAGAGCGAATCGGAAATAAGCTTGATGCAGCAGCCAAATCGGAATGTGGAGGTACGCATCCTTGATATCCAGGGATAGCAGGAATTCCCCCTCTTCCAGACCTGATATCACTGCCCTTAGAGACTCCATTTTGAACTTGAACTCCCTCAGAAAGGGGTTTAGTGATTTTAAATTCAGAATGGGCCTGACCGAACCATCCGGTACCACGAAAAGGTTTGAATAGTAACCTGTCTTTTGCATTTGAGGAGGGACTAGTACAATGACCTGTGCCTCCACCAACTTCTGGATGGCTCCCTGTAGGGTAGCCCTGTCTGCCGGCAAAGCTGGCAAGCCCGATGTGAAGAACCGATGAGGAGGGAGATCTTGAAATTCAAGCCGGTACCCCTGGGACACAATATCTAGTACCCAGGGGTCCAGGCCGGACGACACCCAGACGTGACTGAAATGTCTGAGTCTCGCCCCCACCGGCCCTACCTCCAGGCTGCGCTGTCCACTGTCATGCGGAGGACTTCGGCGCACCTGAAGCAGGCTTCTGTTCTTGGGAACCTGCCGCAGCAGGTTTCTTGGATTTTGGTTGGCCTCCTCTAAAGAAGGTATTGGCCGGTTTGGTCTTTCTTGGTTCAGAAACCCGAAAGGACTGAGATGCAGGTGAAGAAAAAGGTTTCTTCGTAGCCGGAGCTGCTGAGGAAAGAAAAGGGGACTTACCCACTGTAGCCATGGAGATCCACGCATCCAATGCTTCCCCAAAGAGAGCCTGACCTCTGTAGGGTACGGTCTCAACACCTCTCCTGGATTACGCATCGGCAGACCACTGGCGCAGCCACAGTCCTCGACGAGCTGAGACGGACATGGAAGAAATTCCTGCAGCCACTGAACCCAGGTCTTTCATGGATTCCACCATAAAACCTGCAGAATCCTGAATGTTACGGAGAAACATTTCAATGTCACTCTTATCTAACGTATCCAAATCCTCAAGTAACGTGCCTGACCACTTTACTATAGCTTTGGAAATCCATGCACAGGCAATAGTAGGACGGAGTATCGCCCCTGAAGCCGTGTGTATGGATTTGAGCATAGTATCAATTTTGCGATCAGCCGGCTCCTTCAAGGCGGTTGATCCTGGAACAGGTAAAACCACCTTTTTTGAGAGTCTGGATACAGATGCGTCCACTATGGGTGGGTTTTCCCATTTCTTTCTATCCTCCTCAGGGAAGGGGAAAGCAACCATAATCTCCTAGGGATCTGGAATTTTTTCTCTGGGTTTTCCCATGCTTTTTCAAAAATAGCATTTAATTCTTTGGAAACAGGGGAGGTTAGCAAGGCTTTCTTATTGTCAGTGAAGTAAGCCTCCTCAACCTGTTCAGGTGTTGTGTCAATAATATTCAACACATCTCTAATAGCCTCTATCGTCAACTGCACCCCTTTTGCAAGAGATGCGGACCCCGAGTTGCAGATTAATTCCCTAGCAGAAATCTGAGAAATCATAGTTTTGATAGAGGATAACCACTCAGGCTCCCTTGCTGGTATCTGCGCTACAACAGTGCAATCTTGATTACATGGAATGAGATCACCCTGAGAGGACATGTCCTCAGCTGCATATGACACAGAGTCCCTGGATATAGCTAACTGGAGATCTCAAACACTCCACACACACACACAGGGTAGGTTAGACAGAGTTTCCCCCCTGAGAATGGCAAGAGAGACACAGAGATCAGAGCCAACCCACTCACAGCACTGGTATATATAAAGGACACCCCTTATCAGCGCCCACTGTGTACTGTAATAGTTGCACAGGTCTAATTCACCACCTCCCCCTCCTTCTACAACCCCCTGGTACCGCATAGGATAGCTGGAGTTGCTTGGAGGGACAGCTCTGTCAGCGTCTGTGTACAGGAACTGAAGGCAGGAAAATGGCGCTGAACACTGCTGAGAAGCTCCGCCCCTTGAAGATGGTGCGTCTTCCTGCACAAATTCTTTATATTGGCCTGAGGACTCCGTCGCAAGGCGGGTGATTTCGTCCCCTGTGAGCGTCTGAGTACGGAGGATTGTGACGCTAGCCTGGGGATTCAGTCTCCGGTTAGCATCTGTGACCAGTGTAGGGTATTAAGTTGCTGGCTCAGGACGCTTCTCATAGCGCCAACACTGTGTGCCGCTGAGCCTTCCCGGAGCACAGCCGTTCAGAGCTGCGCTCCTACCCTTGTGCCGCCATATCTTGCCACCTTCTGATCTTCTGGCTCTGTAAGGGAGTGGCGGCATGCTGCCGGGGTGAGCAATACCCTGTGGCGGGGAACGTTCGATCCCCTCAGAAGCTCAGTGTCCTGTCAGCGGAGATAGTGGCTCAGATCCCGCAGGGCGGACAATACTCCCCCCCTTAGTCCCACGAAGCAGGGAGGCTGTTGCCAGCAGCCTCCCTGTAAAATAATAAACTCTAAAATAACTTTTACTAAAGAAGCTCTGTAGAGCTCCCCTAGCTGTGACCGCCTCCTCCAGGCACATTTTCTAAACTGAGTCTGGTAGGAAGGGCATAGCGGGAGGAGCCAGCCCACACTCTTAAAGTGCCAATGGCTCCTAGTGGACCCGTCTATAACCCATGGTACTAATGTGGTCCCCAGCATCCTCTAGGTCGTAAGAGAAAGATAATTTAAATGGCATATAACACATTCACTACTAAAAGCATTTCAAAGTGTTGTTTGCCATGGGCAATCAGTGCCTAATTCTTACCTTCTGAAGGCAGACAGGTCCCTCCTCCTGGCTGCTGCTTGTTATGGATTTGCGCTGCTTCTGCTCAAAGTCTATCCCTTTCTCACCATGGCTGCTCCCAGAATGCCATGCATGATGATGTGATGAAGCATGATGTCGTCACGCTCTGCACCAACATTCTGGGAGTCTGAGAACAGCACAGTTTGTAAATATAGTGGTGGCAGCGGGCGAGAGTGGACAGGCACCGGTGGGCAATATACCTGGTTGTCCACTACAGGGCACTGTGGTTGGGCTGGGGGCGGGCTGGGAGAGATGTCATCTCTGTGGGAGCTGCAGTGCTGCACGGTTACCTATGTGAGAAGAGGTAGTCAGGCAATGCACTGCAGCTGAGCGGTGACGGCGGAGCTGGCAGGCGTGTTTTACCAGTGGTCCTGTGCGCACAGTGCATATGCGCTGTGTGCCAGGCACACCGCTAGTTGTGCCACCGCAGGCACACCGCTAGTTGGCACACCGCTGTGTGCCAGGCACACCGCTAGTTACGGCCCTATCAAATACTTTAGGGGTATGATAAAGCAATGTGTGATGGATTCTACAGGTGAATGTTTGTTTCAGGGTTTTTTTTTACATTTTAATAAGTGGCACTACGGATGGATGCCAAGGAATGCTTGCCCTTGTAGTTCTTCAAGGGCCAGTATGTTCTGGCAGCCATTAGTGGGCTTTGCTGACACTATGCTGTTCTAAACAATTATTACCCCAACAGCCAGTGCCGTTTCTATCGGTGGACGGCGCACCCGCAACGGCACTTTTCCCATCCCTGACTGCTCCCCTCCTCCCTGTTATTGTACTGTCATTGCCAGGGGTGTGTAATGCTCGTTGCTAGGGGAAAAGTCATTACCAGGAGTGTATAATGTAATGCTTGTTGTCAGGGGTGTGCATCGGTGCCAGACCAGTCAGCTCTTCTGCTGCCCCTCCTCCCAGCCATAGTACTCCGCTCGGGGGACGGAGTTTCACAGCATGACGCATTTGCGTCGTGACATCACGATGCAACGCATCCCTTTGTGAAACTCTGTCCCCCAACTAGCATTACACACCCCTGGCAATGAGCATTACACACCCCTGGCAACGAGCATTACACATCCCTGGCAACGGGCATTACCCCTGGCAACTAGCATTACACACCCCTGGCAACGAGCATTACCCCTGGCAACTAGCATTACACACCCCTGGCAACAAGCATTACACACCCCTGGCAATGGGCATTACCCCTGGCAACTAGCATTACACACCCCTTGCAACAGGCATTACCCCTGGCAACTAGCATTACACACCCCTTGCAACAGGCATTACCCCTGGCAACTAGCATTACACACCCCTTGCAACAGGCATTACCCCTGGCAACTAGCATTACACACCCCTGGCAACAAGCATTACACCTGGCAACTAGCATTACACACCCCTGGCGACAAGCATTACACACCCATGGCAACAGACATTACCCCTGGCAACTAGCATTACACACCCCTTGCAACAAGCATTACCCTTGGCAACTAGCATTACACACCCCTTGCAACAGGTATTACCCCTGGCAACTAGCATTACACACCCCTTGCCATGGGAATTACCCCTGGCAACTAGCATTACACACCTCTGGCAATGAACATGGATCCCAGAGCATGAAACCCCTGGCATCAAGCAAGACACCCAGCCCATGAAACACCTGGCAATGAGCATGACACCCAGCGCATGAAACCCTTGGCTACAATCAGGTAAATTAAAAGTAATTAGAAGCTTTGCTGTAGGGCATAATGTATCACAGGCATTGCGGTGTGTGGCATAATATGGTGCAGGGTTCATTACTGTATGGTGCTTAATATGGTGGATTTTTTTTCTCTCCCTGTGGTGGCCGAGGTCTGTTGGTGCAGGGTCAAAAACTGGGTTGTAAGGTAGTCTTTTTCTGTGAGGCCACACCCATTTTAGCGAGACCACGCCCATTTTAGAGAAACCTAGAATTCCTGGCTATAGAATGAACTGCCCAGCTGGTCACAACCTAGTGCTGGTTGCAGGGCAACTCAGATTGTTCATTCTCCTACACAGGGGCACTTTAAGAGAGGAGGAGGCCCATGTGCAGCCTCCTCTGTCCAGGCCCCCTTCTCTCTGCCGGCTGCACTGTTGAATTTGAACTCTAGAGGGCTTAGATTCTAATGCACATTAGCAGATCTCTGGGAAAATGGCACGGTGGCCATTCTCCCAGTGATTTCTCTGCTAAGCATGTGCAAAACACCAGTAAAATGGCCACTGCAGCACTTTCACAGTGATTACTCCAGCGCTGCTGCCGTCAGACTATGGAGCACCAGAGTCTACTAGCGCACAGTAATATGCTGCTGGCTAGAGTTGAGGGGGTCCGGATGAAGACTGCACTGCTCTCTTAATATGCCCTGAGCCCGGGCTGTGAGTGATGGTGCTTGGTTCACTTTTGTGAGTGTAGGGGTGTTGTTTTTTTTTTTTTTTTCAATTTATATTCTTTGTTTTAAATGTGTATTAAAATGCCAGCCATCATCACCAGTTTAATAATATGAATTATTATTTTTATTATTATTATTATTATTATTACTACAGTTATTAATTATTTATTTCTATGGCTCCACAAAGTCTATAAACAGAAACAGTATGAACAAAACAAAAAAAGGGGTAGGTGCTAGATATACTAAAGCTTCTAAAACAGACAAGCGGTGGTGTTGCTGACAGCAACCAATCACATACTATCAATTTCTAGAATGCAATAGAGAAATGATAGCTAGAACCTGATTGGTTCCTATGGACTAGAGCAACATTTTGTAATGTTTAGAAACTTTAGTAAATCTACCTATTATGGTATAAAACACTGCAAATACTACAAGGTTTATACTTTATACCCATTGCTGCATCAGCAGTCATAATACCCAAATGAGTAGTGCCAGCTGAACCCAAAGGTTTGGCGCAGGTATTGGCAGTGGGGAGGAGATGATGGCTTAAGCGAGGGAAGGAAAAGCACATGAGGGGAGAGCAGGGGCACTTTAACAGAGAAGGAGGCCCGTGTGCAGCCTCCTCCGTTGGGCCCCCTTCTCTCTGCCGACTGTGCTGAGAGCCTCAGCTCTAGAGGGCTCAGACTCTACTGCGCATGCGCAGATCTCCAGGAAAATGGTGCAGCGGACATTTTCCCAGTGATTTCTCTACTGTGTATGCGCAGAACTCTGTGAAAATGGCCACTGCGCCATATTCACTGTGATTTAACAGCGCTGCTGGCATCGGTGCAAGACTCCGGAGGGGTGAGCACTAAAAAAATGGGTGCAGCGTGTGCGATGTGGGCCCCCCCTGGACTCTGGGGCCCATGTGCACTGCACACACTGCACCTATTATAGATATGCCAGTGGGGGAGAGGGCCCTGCTTGTGAGAGCTTACATGCTATATATAGTACGTGGCCGCATCATAACATGATTAAGGTGTATATTGAGGTGCTGTATACATATCTTGATGAGGACTCATTCTAACTTACTAATGTTGAGTTCACCTCAAAATAACCGTGCACGTTTGTCATTTTTGCGACACAAGTCTACACTTGTTATCAGGAGCAATAAGGCTCCTTTCTGATGCAAAGGCAATGTGCTTTTGTAGGTCCCTTTTCCTACAACTTCAGGGGGCAATCTCCAGCTCAGAGGAGCTTGGGGCTGTACCATAGTTGCCTACCCTCCCGCATTCTACAGGAGACTCCCTGAAATAGTAGCAATCTCCCTCACTCCCTGAATAGATCAGCAATCTCCCTGATTGCACCTTACCCCCCATTATATAGCTGTTACATTCTTGGGGTAAAAAAAATAAATCAGAGATATATACATTCAGATGGGATCATCAGTGCCATTTTCCTGTATTGGTTATAAGTAGAGATGAGCGGGTTCGGTTCCTCGGGATCCGAACCCCCCCCCCCCCACCCCCGAACTTCACCTATTTTACACGGTTCCGAGGCAGCCTCGGATCTTTCTGCCTTGCTCGGTTAACCAGAACACGCCCGAACATCATCATCCCACTGTCAGATTCTCGCGAGATTCGTATTCTATATAAGGAGCCGCGCGTCGCCGCCATTTTCACTCGTGCTTTGGAGATTGAAAGGAGAGGACGTGGCTGCATTCTCTCCCTGAAAAGCTCCGTAATCTGTGCTCAGTGTGCTGCAAATATCTGTGCTCAGTGTGCTGCAAATAATCTGTGCTCAGTGTGCTGAAAATATCTACGTTCACTGCCTGAAAACGCTCCATATCTGTGCTCAGTGTGCTTCAAATATCTGATCAGTGTGCTGCATTGTGGGGACTGGGGACCACCAGTATATAATAAATATAGTAGTACAGTACAGTAGGCCATTGCTGTATCTTGCAGCTCTGTGTCACTGCAAGTATCCATTCCATATCTGTGCTGCATTTTTGTGAGCAGTATATATAGTATTACAGTGCAGCATTTTGGTGACCCAACACTATATAGTTGTGTACAGTAGGCCATTGCTGTATCTTGCAGCTCTGTGTCACTGCACGTATCCATTCCATATCTGTGCGGCATTTTTGTGAGCAGTATATATAGTATTACAGTGCAGCATTTTGATGACCCAACAGTATATAGTTGTGTACAGTAGGCCATTGCTGTATCTTGCAGGTCTGTGTCACTGCACGTATCCATTCCATATCTGTGCGGCATTTTTGTGAGCAGTATATATAGTATTACAGTGCAGCATTTTGGTGACCCAACAGTATATAGTTGTTTACAGTAGGCCATTGCTGTATCTTGCAGCTCTGTGTCACTGCACGTATCCATTCCATATCTGTGCGGCATTTTTGTGAGCAGTATATATAGTATTACAGTGCAGCATTTTGGTGACCCAACAGTATATAGTTGTGTACAGTAGGCCATTGCTGTCTCTTGCAGCTCAGTGTCACTGCACGTATCCATTCCATATCTGTGCGGCATTTTTGTGAGCAGTATATATAGTATTACAGTGCAGCATTTTGGTGACCTAACAGTATATAGTTGTGTACAGTAGGCCATTGCTGTATCTTGCAGCTCTGTGTCACTGCACGTATCCATTCCATATCTGTGCGGCATTTTTGTGAGCAGTATTTATAGTATTGCAGTGCAGCATTTTGGTGACCAACAGTATATAGTTGTGCAGTAGGCCATTGCTGTATCTTGCAGCTCTGTGTCACTGCACGTATCCATTCCATATCTGTGCGGCATTTTTGTGAGCAGTATATATAGTATTACAGTGCAGCATTTTGGTTACCAACAGTATATAGTTGTACAGTAGGCCATTGCTGTATCTTGCAGCTCTGTGTCACTGCACGTATCCATTCCATATCTGTGCAGCATTTTTGTGAGCAGTATATACAGTATTACAGTGCAGCATTTTGGTGACCAACAGTATACATATATAGTACAATACAGTAGGCCATTGCTATTGATATATTACTGGCATATAATTCCACACATTAAAAAATGGAGAACAAAAATGTGGAGGGTAAAATAGGGAAAGATCAAGATCCACTTCCACCTCGTGCTGAAGCTGCTGCCACTAGTCATGGCCGAGACGATGAAATGCCATCAACGTCGTCACCAAGGCCGATGCCCAATGTCATAGTAGAAAGCATGTAAAATCCAAAAAACAAAAGTTCAGTAAAATGACCCAAAAATCTAAATTAAAAGCGTCTGAGGAGAAACATAAACTTGGCAATATGCCATTTACGACACGGAGTGGCAAGGAACGGCTGAGGCCCTGGCCTATGTTCACAAATCCCCAAGGAGAGTCCAATTGTGTCGGTTGCGATGCCTGACCTTCCCAACACTGGATGGGAAGAGGTGGCGCCTTCCACCATTTGCACGCCCCCAGCAAGTGCTGGAAGGAGCACCCGCAGTCCAGTTCCTGATAGTCAAATTGAAGATGTCACTGTTGAAGTATACCAGGATGAGGATATGGGTGTTGCTGGCGCTGAGGAGGAAATTGACAAGGAGGATTCTGATGGTGAGGTGGTTTGTTTAAGTCAGGCATCCGGGGAGACACCTGTTGTCCGTGAGACGAATATGGCCATTGACATGCCTGGTCAAATTACAAAAAAAATCACCTCTTCGGTGTGGAATTATTTTAACAGAAATGCGGACAACAGGTGTCAAGCCATGTGTTGCCTTTGTCAAGCTGTAATAAGTAGGGGTAAGGACGTTAACCACCTAGGAACATCCTCCCTTATACATCACCTGGAGCGCATTCATCAGAAGTCATTGACAAGTTCAAAAACTTTGGGTGACAGCGGAAGCAGTCCACTGACAACTAAATCCCTTCCTCTTGTAACCAAGCTCCTGCAAACCACACCACCAACTCCCTCAGTGTCAATTTCCTCATTAGACAGGAAAACCAATAGTCCGGCAGGCCATGTCACTGGCAAGTCTGACGAGTCCTCTCCTGCCTGGGATTGCTCCAATGCATCCTTGAGTGTAACGCCTACTGCTGCAGGCGCTGCTGTTGTTGCTGCTGGGAGTCGATCGTCATCCCAGAGGGGAAGCCGGAAGACCACTTGTACCACTTCCAGTAAGCAACTGACTGTCCAACAGTCCTTTGCGAGGAAGATGAAATATCACAGCAGTCATCTTGCTGCAAAGCGGATAACTCAGGTCTTGGCAGCTGCGTTGGTGTTAAACGTGTCTCCGGTATCCACCATTAATTCACAAGGAATTAGAGAATTGCTTGAGGTACTGTGTCCCTGGTACCAAATACCATCTAGGTTTTTATTTTTCTAGGCAGGCGATACCGAGAATGTACACAGACGTCAGAAAAAGAGTCACCAGTGTCCTAAAAAATGCAGTTGTACCCAATGTCCACTTAACCACGGACATGTGGACAAGTGGAGCAGGGCAGACTCAGGACTATATGACTGTGACAGCCCACTGGGTAGATGTATTGCCTCCCGCAGGAGGAACAGCAGCGGCGGCGGCACCAGTAGCAGCATCTCGCAAATGCCAAATCGTTCCTAGGCAGGCTACGCTTTGTATCACTGCTTTTCATAAGAGGCACACAGCTGACAACCTCTTACGGAAACTGAGGAACATCATCGCAGAATGGCTTACCCCAATTGTACTCTCCTGGGGATTTGTGACATCGGACAACGCCACCAATATTGTGCGTGCATTACATGTGGGCAAATTCCAGCAAGTCCCATGTTTTGCACATACATTGAATTTGGTGGTGCAGAATTATTTAAAAAACGACAGGGGCGTGCAAGAGATGCTGTCGGTGGCCCGAAGAATTGCGGGCCACTTTCGGCATTCAGCCACCGCGTACCGAAGACTGGAGCACCAGCAAACACTCCTGAACCTGCCCCGCCATCAGCTGAAGCAAGAGGTGGTAACGAGGTGGAATAATAATAATAATAATAATATACTTTATTTGTCATTAACAAAATCAACAACGAAATGTCAATGAAAATACAATCAGAGCCTCACAATGCCATAAGATAACAGTAACACTATGCTACATTTTGGAAACATTTGCACACAACCTAATGATCATTTAACAGCCGAACAGCAGTTGGAAAAAAGCTGTTTGACATGCGATTTGTATGAGCGCGGATACTCCTGAACCGTTTTAAAGATGGCAATCTTTCGAAGATCAAACAATTTGGATGACTCTCATCAGTGAATATACTCCTAGCTTTCCTTACTACATTTCTAGTATACGAGTCCTTCATACTTGGCAGAGGCACCCCAGTGATCCTACTGGCAGTTTTAACCACCCGCTCGAAAGCTATTCGTTCCGCTACAGTGCAGTTTCCAAACCACACTATCATCCCGTACGTTAAAACACTCTCTACTATACTATGATAAAACCTAACTAAAGTGCTTGTGCTTAAACAAACAGCTCTAAGCCTCCTCAAAAAGAAAAGGCGTTGCTGCGCCTTTTTAATCAGAAAAAGACTGTTCAAAGACCAAGTTAAGTCATTTGTAATATATGTGCCCAAAAATTTAAAAGAGACCACCTCCTCAATCGGCTTTCCGTCCAAAGACACGGGAAATAATGGTCTATTACAACCCCGCCTAAAATCAACAACCATCTCCTTGGTTTTAGACGTGTTTAAAACCAAACAGGATTTACACAACTGTGCCTGCTTGCAAAATAAATTGTCAGTTTAAGTGAAAGAACCACGGAATAATATGTAGTATGAAAAAAACTGACGTTTATTTGTATATAAATAGTATAGGGTCAAAATTTTCATTTACCCAAATACATGAAAAAAATGATAGTGATAATCATGAAGTTAGGCAAAGAATGATGATAAAGAAAAATAAAATTTTTTTATAAAAATAAAAAATAATGATAAAAAAATGTAATATAAAAATGAAAAATAGGAAGTGGAAATGAAAAAATTGGAAAAAATATGTCTAAGTCCCAAAATGTCTGGTGTGAGCAGAGTGTGGCGTCCCACCTCTTTTCCACCTTACTGTCGTTTTGTACTATCCGGTATCACAGTATAAAATAATATTTCTGGATTAGCAGGAATGTTGAATTTCACAGTTGGTCACAGTATCGCTGTGGGGTACCCCAATCTGGACAGTGGTGGGATGAGGTGAGCAGGGTGAAGGTAAAATTAAATATCCCCGGACTCCCCGCTAACCTCCTCCGTCCTGTGCAGCAGGAGACGTCCGCAAACACAGACGTCTGCCAGTGTTCAAAACCGGAGGGACGCGGTCATGCCTCTGGGGGGAAGGTATCAACGACTTCTGGACCCACAAGGGGACTGTCCGCCGTGAACCTTCCCTCCTACGGGGTGTATTACCTTTTCTCCTGCGCTCGATCCCGTCACACACTTCCACTCCTTTCTTCTGTCTTCTCTCAGCCTGATGATCGGTGTTCCGCTCTCAGGTCTGTGTCCTCTCGGCCGCGCGGCTCCGTTTCTCCTCCACAGTGTCTCTTGCGAATTAGTTTGTTCCGTCCAGATATATTTTAAATACTGTTGTTTTCTATAGATGATATGGAGAGTGGTGATGCAATGCTCAGTTCCTTCTCCAACGCGTATCGACCCGTTTGGGTCTTCCTCAGGGAGTCCTTGTTCACCATTTTAATTGAGGGCTTTTTATGCCCAAACTTGATTGTGTCATCCCAAAAGGGGGTGTGTCCATACTACCTCTGTATAAGCTAAATGGATACAATGTGTGTTTGGATTTGTCACATAGTAAAACAGGCTTGTATAAGAAAAACGATGATTGCTATTTGTGACTGTGTGCAAAAATAACTAATAATGTATATAACAAAATAGAATAAAATAAACATCTTGTATAATCTTCTTATGTTGATTCTGCAAATAATAAGTTTTAATACTAGAAATAAAAGAATTTTTTTTCTTTTTTTTTTTTTTTCTTTCTTTGTTCTTCGTTTGTTTTAGAAATGATTGATTTAGCCGTATGTATACAGTCTAACAACAAAACATTTTATATTTTTATGTTGATATATATTATCAATTTATCTACGGGAATAAATAAATGAAATACATTGTTTATATTGACTTCCTTTGATGATTATTGGTATAATAGAAGGTACAGCTTATAGTGAGAAAAGCTATTTCCCAGTAGTTATACCCAATTGTTGTGTGTTGATTTAGTGGTTATGCGTAATTGCTGGTTTTTTGAAATACGTGGATGAACTGAGGTTATGCAAAAGACCTTTACATGATATAACAGGATGTATCTTCTTACATGTTGTTGGTGCACTGGAACATATTTATGGTGCTATGAAATGTAATACTGACGTTTTGTGATGTCATGCTAGCCATTAAATAAACTAGACGGAATATAGGCTCTGAATATCCATCAGTTCATCACTATTGACCTCACTTCATTGTCTAAGTTCAAACCCTGTGGTCTCAGTGTTTTTAGCGTGTACATCCATCTTAATTCCTCTTTGTTTATTTTTTTCAAAAAGTCTCCTCCTCTCCAATTTGGTGGTACTAGCTTAATTCCCAGTATCTTCAAACCTGTCGAGTTGCTGTCGTGTGTTTCTTTGAAATGCTGTGACAAATTGTGTGTTTCTAAACCGTGTTTGATGTTTCTGACATGTTCAGCTGTTCTCGTTTTAAGGGGTCTAGTTGTTCTCCCTACATACTGTAGTTTGCACGGGCATTCAGCTAGGTAGATCACCCCTTTGCTGTGGCATGAGATGTGTTCTTGTATATCAAAAACTTCTCCTGTTTTGTTGGAAATAAAGTTTGTGACCCTTTTGGTGCTCACTTTGTGTGTTCTACAGTAGTTGCAGGTGCCACAATGAAAAAAACCTTTGTTGAGTTTCTGTCCTAGCATGGTAGTCTGTATTTTTTCTACTTTTCTAAGGTGACTATGTGATAATCTTGATTTAAGGTCTGGTGCTCTTTTGTAGATAACTTTTGGCCTTGATGGGAGTTTGTCTGCTAAGATGTCGTCTTCTAGTAGAATATGCCAGTGTTTGTATAGGATTTTTTCTAACTGCCGGTTGTTTGTGCTGTATTGTGTAATGAAGGCTGTTTTGAAAGCTTCATTTGTTGTGTCTTTATTCTTGTATGTTAGGAGGGTGTTCCTGTCTATTTCTTTTGCTTTTTCTAAGTCTTTCTCCAGAGTATCTTCCTTGCAGCCTTTATCTATAAATTGGCATTTCATTTCTTCTGCTTGTGTTTCGAAATCCTCTATTTTTGTACAGTTTTTTCTAATCCGTTTAAACTGGCCTAGTGGGATGCTCTTTAGCCAGTTCGGGTAATGTGCACTACTGTTTAGAATGTAGCTATTCACGTCTACACTCTTCTGAAAAGTTTTTGTATGGATGGTAGAATTTTCTATGAAAACCGTTATATCTAAGAAATTCACTGTCGATTTGCTGTGTTCTGTGGTGAAAACCAAATTCTTATTGTTTGCATTGATGTATTTGAGAAAATCTAAAAGTCTTTCTTCTGTGCCCTGCCAGAATGAATCACTCAGAATTTTAAGTGATAAAGAAACATATGAAACCCTCACACAAGACCCCACCAAAAACTATAAAAGAAGCTTGGACATATTAACAAAAGAAGGTTTAGACGTAGGAATTCTGAACAAAAAAGAACACGAATTCATAAATAATGACAATCCCATACTTCCAGTATTTTATTATTTGCCAAAAGTACATAAAGACAGACATAACCCACCAGGTCGACCGATCATATCAGGAATAGGCTCTCTCACATCGAATCTATCACAGTATATAGACTCATACCTTCAGACATACGTAAAAACACAAAAATCATACATAAAGGACACCACTGACATCATCAGAACACTGAGAGACGTCACTTGGGCAGACGACTACTGGATATGTACAAGTGACGTCACCTCACTGTACACAGTAATTAACCAAGAACAGGGAATATCAGCTGTACAACATTTTCTCTCTTTAGATCAGAATCTAGACCCAAGACAAACAGAATTTATCATAGAATGCATAAGATTCATCTTAGAACACAACTATTTTTGGTTCAAGGACACATACTACAGACAGACCAAAGGAACAGCCATGGGGACCAGGTTTGCTCCGAGTTATGCCAATCTATTCATGAGCCACTGGGAGGATACCAACATATGGTGCGGGCATGGCTTTGGGGCAAACTTGGTCCTATGGCGAAGATACTGATAAAGCTAAATATTTATCGTATATATGACCCTTTATGAGGTCTAAGAACACTGTACGCTATCTACGTGAGAAGTACCGTAAGGGTACGCAAGTTGCGTATCGATCGCTTAGCCGTGATCGAGACGCTCAGGCGTCACGTTCACTCACGGCCAAGTGATCGCAGGCAGGCAGACTATTGGCTGTTGACTTATCGTAATGATTCGCTATAGCGTAGCGGCGCTCGGGACCACGAGGAGATCACCAGCGATGCAGACGCTCACAACGTTAAACCTTTATATCTATACCCTTAACAATGAAATACACAGTAAACCTTAATGTAGAGACAAAGTGTAAGTGCAACCTTGTGTAACCTGATTAACTACAAAGCTGTTTGAGCGTAACCGACGCTCAGAGAATACTTAATACTATAAAGAATACACAGATACCTGGGCTTAGGGTCCGAAACCTATTATGTGTATTATGACTATTATACTTGCAAAAGGAATCACAGTACAAATGATACACTACAATATAACATAAACCAACTAACCAGATAAACTACACAGGTAATACAATACAATACAATTCAAGTCTAATCAAGGAAAAATACGAAAGAGAGAGAAGAGAGGGAGAGAGAGAAATGGCTCACAGTAAGACAATATGATTACGGAGAAAACTTACGCACAAGGGGAACGATCGCATGCGCCTCGATATCCAGCTCCCGATTATCAGCAATGAGAACCGTTGAAGAGAGTGAAGTTGGATATGGTCGGCCTGCTATTTATGCCCCACACACAATACACTTCAATGGTCCCTACAATCTCATTGTTCATTGGACACAGGAATTCGGCTTCGCATTATAACAAAAGGTCATAGGTTGATTCATACAGGTGGGCTGTGACTATTTCCAACTGCTCAGGTGGGAGGGAAACTGGGTTTCCCGCCGCATGGGTAATAAAGTGCAAATAAAGTAAATGTTCATAAACTTCTTATGTCCATAACTATTTGCACGAGCGATTGATCTGCTTCAAACCAACACCGGAATATTTCTAATTAAATATTCTTCCGATGGATACTAAACACCACTGTATTACTCCTGTCTGACCCTTCGTATCAAACAAAGAGGGATTCCTCTGTTCATAAACATTCTATATTAACCAAACTTTCAGAATCTATCAAAGGGACCATGATCTACAAAATACATTATTAGTGAAAATATGTAATGATTGAGTCGCACGCTATGATCGCATAAACTCTACCGTAAATACGCATACCATGCGCCTGCGGGTGCCCGCGACTGTGAGTATGCGCACGTACGGGAGAGCGTACGCATGCGCAGCACGGACCTGTGTGAGGTGCAAATATGGTAGTGTGCATAGAGATATTTTTCTGACTTTGACAGTCCACCCTTTGGCAGTCAATAATAACTGCCACTTCCTGAAAACATTTCAAAAGGAGAAAAATATATGTTAGGGGTTAATTCATTTCCATGGTTGGGTAAGGGAGGAGAGAGGAGCAGGTGTGAAGAGGGTATGACCTAGTGAGATAGCAGAAGCATGTGTGTATGAGTCCATGTTTGGGGGGGTCATGTATCATCGTGCCGTACGTGTTGTAAATCAAGCTTCGAGGTATTGCGAAGTATACATTTGAATTCCTTCTTATCCCGTGGTACAGGTCTGTGGATGGGCTGTCAAACTTTACCGAGCTCTTTTCGGATTTTGAACAAAATGGGGAGCACATTTTAGTTGATGATACATGAATGGGGGAATATGTGATTGCTGATATCTGTGCCTGTATTCCCTATACTATGTGTGTCATTATCTGAGGGTTGTAGAAATGAAGAAAAGACATAATTACGGTAAATGCGGTGGTATTCTATGTCAGGTTAATGTACATCTGTCGGTTGAAGTTTTGTTCGGTATCAGTTGAAAGTCGTCTTCTTTGCGCTGTTTTGCTCATTAAGCGTGAGCAATAAGCTTTGTCAATGCCATTAGATTTACAAAAAATGTTGGGCTAGCGTAATTTTAAGAATTCTAGGGAAACTGGGGATCCATGGCAAAGTTCATCAAGTGTCCATATCTCAAGTGGTCAAAACTTCTCCTTTGGTCTATCCGTTGTCTGTATAGCGTCTCATCAACTTCCTCGTCCAAGGGGGTCTTGTTATCTTGGAGAAAAACCAGAAAAACAGGTGAAAGAAACGGACCGTAGAAATCGCATTTTCATCACATCATTGTTTCTATCGTTGGGTCATAAATCAAATCCAGGTTAATTACAGTTTCCTCACTCCTCAAACTCATCACTCTGGTACTTTGTTTGCACCTCATTAAAGCCTGCCCGCATCTAAATATCAATCCAATCGATATAACGACACCTAAGATACATAGGAGAAACTTCCCAACATCCATAATGACTCCTTGAGCCCAGTCTCCCAAACCGGAGAACCAATTTCGCGGGTTCAACCATGACACCCAACCAGTCAGCTCATTACCTACAGCAGCAAGAGTGAGATTGTGTTTTCGGCGAAATTCCCACTTTAATTGGAGAATATCGTCCATCTTTTGGTCTATGACCTCTACCGGATCCTCGGTGCTATTTGTGATATACGTGCAACACTTCACGCCGTACTGTGTTGCCAATGTAACACAATATCCGCCTGTCACTGCTGTGAGGTAATTAAGAACCATTCTATGCTGTACCAGTTCTGTTTTATAAGCTTGAAGTTCTCTTCCAGTATATCTAAACGTGTCATCATACATTTCAGTGATATTATCTAACAAATTGGCGAGTGCGGAAATGTATCTATAATTCATCACTCCTCGAGCGGTGCGAGTGAAATCTAACGCCACCAGAACCTGAATCCCGGTGGATTCATGGATCAGATCAGAGGCCGGATGCTCTAACCTGTCTGACAGTTGTCTTTTAACGAGGTGCTCGTAATGAGTGTGAGTATAAGGAGCTTGGGCACCACGGTGTATGTCTTTCATTTTATCATGAGTTACAGTCATTACTTCAGGCAATACTCTTCCAATATAACACAATCCTTCAGAGTTTGGGGCAAGCCACTTGTACGCCTTTCTCCCGCATATGAAATATGCATCATCGGGGAGAACATATGGGACGGAGAAAGACATTACCATATTACACACCTTCCAGGTGAAATCTCCTAGCCCTAATTCTTCCATCTGCTTAATGCACGTATCAGGTTGTACGATATGTGCACAGTATCCTGGTGATACTTCTCCAACTCTAGTAATCCTATTTCCTAAGGTGTATCTATACCGGAAAGATTTTCCTCTACTGGCTATGTGGCGTACAAGCTCTGTATCTGTAGGCATTCTATCTGCTCTATGTGAAAAGGTCATGGTGTGGTTACTCCAGGATACTTCCCAATTTCCCGGCTTTCTGGGATTGGAGATGTTGAAACATAATAGGGACCTATCCACGTGGTATTGGTGGAGCTTCAAACTAGGAGGGCTGGAGATATTAAACCTCCGGTCCACCGGTCTCCCACCATTTAACTCAAGTACCTCCCCTATCGTTAAAGGAAATGGTACTAGCCCTGATTTGCTATGACCCTGAGGTACTTGAGAGCATACCCAACAATCTGTTTTGTTTAATACGTTACCCACTAAGGAGTGATAGTCACTCAATGGATGCCGGTCCATATGGATATTAAAACTGGATTGGCATTTCTTAATGCACCCATCCTCAATGACATTGTTGCAGAGCCTACAGATACAGTTTTCTTCAGCTAACAATCCGTCACAATTTCTTCTATGATCAATGCTATCGGATCGTTTTCTGATACTCGCCTTTGCTTGTTGGTTAGGTTGATCTTGGAAAACTACGCCTCCATCTTTATCATCAGAACCCATTCCAGAACCTCTATCGACCTCCATGGTACTCTCGCCGGAACAGACTGCTCTGGTTAACATCATGGTCAACAGGAAAATCCGGATCACAGTCTCTTGGGGCAAGTCCATCTTTGAGGAGGAGACGAAGAAGAATGAGAAGGAGGAAAAATACATTTGAGGGAGAGGGGATGGGAAGTGGAGAAAAACAATAAAAGGGAGTGGGGAGTCGACAACAGCTCTCGGTCTTCAAGGCTCAGGTGCCGCCTTAGTCCTCCTGGAACAGACACTCCAGTGATACAACCTCTACCGTCTGTTCCTTATCACGGGACTTCTCTGGATCAGCGACCTTCTTGCAGTGGGATGAATGGACCCAAGTCTCTCTCTCAGCAACCTTCAGTGCTGTAGTGCTAGTCAATAAGACCTGGTATGGTCCTTCCCATCTGTCAATAAGGCAACCTGAGCGTAGAAAATTCCGTATCATTACATAATCCCCAGGTTCAATGTCATGACAATTACTATCAGGTAGATCAGGAATCACCAACTTCAGATTATCATTTTGATTCCTTAACTGTTTACTCATGTTAATCAAGTACTTTACAGTCACTTCATTGTTACATTTCAAATCATCCTGAGGGTTAATCATGACATGCGGTTGTCGACCAAACAAGATTTCAAAAGGGGACAGATTAAGAGGGGACCTGGGAGTGGTTCTGATACTGTACAATACAATGGGCAAAGCTTCTGGCCATGTCAATCCTGTCTCTGCCATCACTTTACTCAATTTATTTTTAATAGTGCTGTTCACTCTTTCGACCTTCGCACTCGCCTGTGGACGGTACGGAGTGTGCAGCTTGCTATCAATTCCCATCAATTTACACATTCCTTGAAAGACATCACCTGTAAAATGGGTACCCCTATCACTTTCGATTATTCTAGGGATACCATATCTACATACAAATTCCTGCACAATTTTCTTAGCTGTAAACATAGCGGTATTTGTAGCTGCAGGAAATGCTTCGACCCAATTCGAGAAAACATCTATACAAACAAGTACATATTTCAAATTCCGACAAGGGGGTAATTGTATGAAGTCAATTTGTATTACCTGGAAAGGGCCGCCGGCAGGTGGGATATGGGATGGTTCTGTAGGTATTGCCTTTCCAATATTCTTTCTCAGACAGGTAAGGCATGACATTGCTCTTTTACTCGCATGAGAGGAGAATCCTGGGGCGCACCAATAGGCTCTTACCAATTTGCACATTCCCTCCTTGCCTAGATGAGTCAGCCCGTGAGCTGCTTCAGCCAGACATGGAAGATATGCTCTGGGGGCCACTGGTTTACCATGTCCATCCGTCCAGAGTCCTGAGGACTCCTGGCCACATCCATTTGCCTTCCAGACTGCCCTTTCCTGTGTGGAACACAAATTTTGCATTTCACACAACTTCTGTGTGTTGATGGTATTGAATACCATCAGTTGTGTGGTGTCTGTCTGTATGGGGGTAGCAGCTGCTAACTTAGCAGCTTCGTCTGCTCGGCTGTTACCAAGTGATACCGGGTCTTGGCTATATGTGTGTGCTTTACATTTGATAACAGCCACTCTGTCGGGTTCCTGTATCGCTGTTAGAAGCCTTTTTATGTGAGCTGCATGCGCTACCGGTGTACCAGCTGCCGTCATGAAATTTCTGAGGCGCCATAGGGCTCCGAAATCATGGACTACCCCGAATGCGTATCTAGAATCGGTGTAGATATTGGCTGACTTACCCTTAGCCAATTCACATGCTCTGGTTAGGGCGACCAGTTCAGCAACCTGGGCTGAGTGAGGTGGGCCTAGCGGTTCCGCTTCTATGGTGTCTTGGTCATCTACGACTGCGTATCCAGTACACAAGTCTCCTGAGTCTGACTGTCTGTGACAACTACCGTCCGTGTAGAACGTGAGTTCTGCATCTTCCAGTGGGTTGTCACTGATGTCAGGCCTTGCGGTAAAATTTTGGGTCAAATATTCCATACAATCATGTGTATCTTCCTTTGTATTAAATCCTCCTTCCCCAGCACTCTCACCTTCCACCCTTTGTGCCTGACCAGGCACACCTGGGAGATATGTTGCAGGATTTAATGCACTGCATCTCCTTATGGTGATGTTTACGGGGGCCATTAGTGCCAATTCCCATCTTGTAAATCTTGCTGATGAGACGTGTCTGGTTTGGGCAGAATTCAATAAGGCTGATACTGCATGTGGCGTATGGATTGTGAGGTTGTGGCCTAGCACGACATCTTCGCTTTTTGTCACTAGCAATGCTATCGCAGCAACGCTTCGCAAGCATGTGGGGAGGGATCGCGCTACCGTATCTAGCTGAGCGCTGTAGTATGCAACTGGCCTGCTGGCATCACCGTGTTTTTGGGTTAGTACACCTGCCGCGCAACCAGCACTTTCTGTTCCGTATAGTTCAAAGGGTTTCCCATAGTCTGGCATACCTAGTGCTGGTGCCTGCGTTAGGCACTGTTTGAGTCTCTCAAATGCTGTTTCGGACTCGTCTGTATGCGAAATCCTATCAGGTTTGTTTGAGGAGACCATTTCCTGCAAAGGTAACGCTAAAATGGAAAACCCTGGGATCCAATTACGGCAATACCCACACATTCCTAAAAACGTTCTGATCTGTTGCTGGGTTTGTGGTAGAGTCATGTCTCTAATTGCTTGGATTCTATCAGCGGTCAGGTGTCTCAGTCCTTGTGTTAGACAGTGTCCCAAATATTTTACCTTAGTTTGGCATAATTGCAACTTGTCTTTGGACACCTTGTGTCCGGTGTCTGAAAGATGAAACAGGAGCTGTTTCGTATCCTTCAGAGATGCTTCCAGTGAATCTGAACACAGTAATAAATCGTCCACATACTGTATCAATACTGATCCACTGTCTGGTTGAAAAGACTGTAAACAATCATGCAAAGCTTGAGAAAATATACTTGGACTATCTATGAAACCTTGGGGTAATCGAGTCCACGTGTATTGGACTCCTCTGTATGTGAATGCAAACAAATATTGGCTGTCAGGGTGCAGAGGTACCGAAAAGAAAGCGGAGCAGAGGTCAATAACAGTGAAAAATTTGGCAGTGGGAGGGATTTGCATTAGGATGACAGCTGGATTTGGCACTACGGGGAACTGACTCTCAACTATTTTGTTAATCCCCCTTAGATCCTGCACTAGCCTGTAACCCCTCCCCCCACTCTTCTTAACAGGGAAGATGGGACTATTGGCAGTGCTGGACGTTCTTACCAGAATGCCCTGTTGTAGCAAGCGCTCTATTACTGGGTAAACTCCTAACTCCACCTCTGGCTTCAGAGGATACTGTGGGATTTTTGGAGCTATCCTACCATCTTTTACTTGTACAACTACTGGAGCTACGTTTGCCATTAATCCAGTGTCCTGTCCGTCTTTTGTCCAAAGTGACTCTGGTATCTGAGATGTCATCTCTTCTATTTGGGATGGATTCCTATTTGTCATAATGGTATGTGACATTAATTTTGATGGGGAGTCTAACATGTCTCGCACTTCCTGAGCGTGTTTCTCAGGTATGTCCAAGAATACACCTTCAGGAGTACAATAAATGACGCACCCCATTTTACACAGTAAGTCTCTTCCCAGGAGATTGGTTGGTGCCGATGCAGCCAGCAAAAAGGAATGCTTGGTATGCAAAGGCCCTATTGTAATCTCGGCTGGTTTGCTAACAGGGTAGTGCTGGACTACTCCTGTTACTCCCATGGCTGGAATTGTCCTACCAGTGGTTCTCATGCCCACTGTCGAATTTATCACTGACTTGGCCGCCCCTGTGTCTACAAGAAAGTTTAAAGTTTTACCAGCTACATTAATTGCGATCTCGGGTTCACTTCCAAGATTGGCAATCAATTTAACTGGCTGCAGATTACAGGTATGGCCACACCCCTATTGGGTATGGTGACCTCCCTGAATCCCGCTGGCAGCAACTACTTGTGAGGGAGATAGTTGGGAACTACCACAGGCATGCCAGTCTCTGTTTGGGGGATATCTTTTTGTTTCCCCTGTATGTGGCTCATAACTCCGTTTCTGCGGACCTTGCTCCCAATGTCGTGTGTCGTGTCGTTGTCTAGGGGGTTGGTATGATCTTTGCGAATTTTTCGCTCTACAGTCTCGTGCATAGTGCCCCTGTCTTTGACAAGAATAACATGTTATCATAGTTGACTTACCCACAGGGTTGGATGGTACATACGCAGGCTGCTTTGTGGTCAGAGCCTGTATACTTACTGACATTAATTTGTCACCTTGTTGTTCCCTGTGTCTGGTGATGTTTCTGTCGTGATCAATAGCAGCCTCTCTCAAAGTAGCCACAGACAGACCTCGCCAACATGGTTGTGTGGTCTGTACCCTAGTCTTCAATGACTCTTTTAAACCATCCATCAGTACCGATACTGCTACTTCCCGATGGTTTGTGTCTGTTTTAATGTCCTCTATACCTGTGTATTTTGCCATTTCTAATAATGCTCTGTGAAAATACTCTGCAGCTGTCTCTGACTCCTTCTGTTTAATGGAGAATATCTTATTCCATTTAGCTACTGCTGGGAAATACTCTTTTAACTGCAAGTTTATTCTTTTCACATTATCTTGGTTGTACACATCTGTAAGAGGTACATCATGACCTAGTCCGCAATCAGCTAAAAATTGAGTTGCGTCGACATTTGAGGGTAAACATGCTCTCAGCAATATCTGCCAGTCTTTATTGTTGGGCTCTACAGTGTTACCTAAGTCTCTGATGTATTTTTGACTGGCAACTAAGTCTTTTCTAGGGTCAGGAAATTCAGACACTATGGTCCTTAATTCCATTCGGGAAAATGGAGTGTACATGGCAATGTTCCTAATGGGAGTGGCTCCTGATGCGTCTGTTTTCCCATTTGGCACTGCTATTACTCTAACAGGTGTAATTCTAACAACCTCATTCTGTGTAGATTCTACAGGCTGTGGTGAAATAGTTTCAGCATAATGCATGGTGCCGTACTTACCAGTTGATACGACCTCACCTATCCCTCCGCTAGGGGCCTTTACTAATCTCGTGGGTGGAGCTGTGCCTACTGTGGTCTCTGCTATGGTGGCTGCTAGAGAGAGCGCTGAAATCGTTGCCGCTTCGTCCTCTTGATCACACTCCTGAGGAAAGTTCAAAACAGGGTACAACTTGCACGGGTTAATACTTGTATGGGTTAATGGGTTAACATTATCATTAACATTTACACAGTTACTAAGTGACTTTGTGTTACACCTTAGTGCGTCTTTCTCCGTAATCAACTTCTCTCCTGATATATATGGTGGCGGCGGGGCCGTGGCAATCAGTTTTCTGTTAGAGCCAGATCCTGCCGCCTGAGCCAAACCTCTCTGTATCTCACCTTCCTGTTGCCACAACTGTAAATAATCATAATGCTGGATTCGTCTCTTTGTTGATTTTATGAGACATATCCTCCTCCTTAAATTTTGTAACACTTCTGAGCTGAAGCTCCCTATTCTTGGGAATTTCTCCCCGTCATGCACAGTCATTCTCTCCCATTCATCACATAAAGTTTCTGTGTGACTTCCATATTTTTCACACATTATATACCTGGCCGACCCAATTGGTCGGACCACTGAATCAACCCGAACCGAGGTTGATCGCCCCCTACCTGAACAAGTGGCCCCCATAGTTCGAAAGTGTTGCTTTATTTAGCCAACCCTTTACGAAAAACCAAATGCCAACAATAGGCTGACGGTGGCGGTTTACCGAGTACCCCACTCACTCGCCCACGCCGACCTATACGACCTGATCACACCGATATGGTGCTGGCGTACTCGACCTAGGGCCCCTGCGACCTGAACCTCTATTTACTGGAACCTGTGAGGGTTATCCGAAGAACACTTACTCTTTCCAGTAACTATTGGTTGCTGGATAGTTCCTGAGTGAGCAGCGAACTTCCCTTAAAATAAAAAAAATTACACAAATCACGTTTGAGTGTACAGATAGCGTTTGTGACCCCTTTACTCTAATGGTATTAGGTCAGATTACTAACTACTGCACACACTTACGTGCGGTCCAGTCGTTCAGTACACAAACAACTAAGCTTATGTACGGAAAGACCAATGGAATCGAAACTTACGACTGCGAATTCCTTCAGCCAGAGCTTATATGGCCTATATGGGTGTTGCACCAACCCTTCTCGGTGTTGTGCCTGTGAACTGTATAGCGGACTTCCTTGTCGGCTGTACCTGGACCTCCTGGTCTGTTATGACCTCCTGGTCTTGTTACAGTGTGACCTCCTGGTCTTGTTAGTATGACCTCCTGGTCTGCTATACTCTAATGCTCAAAATTGTATTTAACCAGAGATGCCTCCCTAGCCACCGTGCACGTCACTTACACGCATGTACCTCACGAGTACTCGACTTTTCTTGTGGTTCAACCTTTAAAAATTGTAAAAACACTCACTCATCACATGTACACTTTTGTTTCTATTTCTATTTCTGCGCAGAAATTTTTTCTTTAGCCCAGCTGTGTTACCAATTAGGAGCAGGATCTGTTAATTTAAATTTTGGATTTCCAAAAATAGACTTGCGTTATTTATCGCCTGTGGTGCTCTTTACCGCTTTGCGTTACTTACCGCGTTGCGTTAAAAATCAACTTATCGTGACTTGAGTTACGTGGGCGTAACCGGACGCTCCGTTGCGTAATGTACGCTGCGTGCGTCCGCCTTTGGATTGCGTACACAAGTCTTTTGTTAGGGACACGTGTACGCAAAGCAAAGATCCACCGTAACACAATTTATATTTTTATCAATGTAGATGATCCCTGGTCATCTACCACACAACACACTGACTTCGCCTTATCTCCCAGGCAAAACTGTGTGTTTGTCTATCTTTTAACTATATTACCTTTACTCTTAAACTATGAAATAACGGCAAATCTTTTTTTAGCACTTGTATCGACTATAAAACTGGCAGACAGGAGAGTGATATACGAAAATGAAAAAGAAAAAGAAATGCAGATATATATGTGTGCGTGCGTGTGTACGCAAGACAGAAAAATACAGTTTTAAAAGACACTAGCGTTTTGTTCTTACCTCCGGTTCCCGGATTCCTTCAGCACTCTTTTATCTAAGCGAAGCAGACGCTTATCCCGTCAGCACTACGAGACAACCTCCCGCCCTTTGCTGAGGGATAATGTCTGCTGATCTACCTAGTGCAGATATGTGAAGGACAGGACGAGCCGCCAATTGATAAAGCTAAATATTTATCGTATATATGACCCTTTATGAGGTCTAAGAACACTGTACGCTATCTACGTGAGAAGTACCGTAAGGGTACGCAAGTTGCGTATCGATCGCTTAGCCGTGATCGAGACGCTCAGGCGTCACGTTCACTCACGGCCAAGTGATCGCAGGCAGGCAGACTATTGGCTGTTGACTTATCGTAATGATTCGCTATAGCGTAGCGGCGCTCGGGACCACGAGGAGATCACCAGCGATGCAGACGCTCACAACGTTAAACCTTTATATCTATACCCTTAACAATGAAATACACAGTAAACCTTAATGTAGAGACAAAGTGTAAGTGCAACCTTGTGTAACCTGATTAACTACAAAGCTGTTTGAGCGTAACCGACGCTCAGAGAATACTTAATACTATAAAGAATACACAGATACCTGGGCTTAGGGTCCGAAACCTATTATGTGTATTATGACTATTATACTTGCAAAAGGAATCACAGTACAAATGATACACTACAATATAACATAAACCAACTAACCAGATAAACTACACAGGTAATACAATACAATACAATTCAAGTCTAATCAAGGAAAAATACGAAAGAGAGAGAAGAGAGGGAGAGAGAGAAATGGCTCACAGTAAGACAATATGATTACGGAGAAAACTTACGCACAAGGGGAACGATCGCATGCGCCTCGATATCCAGCTCCCGATTATCAGCAATGAGAACCGTTGAAGAGAGTGAAGTTGGATATGGTCGGCCTGCTATTTATGCCCCACACACAATACACTTCAATGGTCCCTACAATCTCATTGTTCATTGGACACAGGAATTCGGCTTCGCATTATAACAAAAGGTCATAGGTTGATTCATACAGGTGGGCTGTGACTGCTTCCAACTGCTCAGGTGGGAGGGAAACTGGGTTTCCCGCCGCATGGGTAATAAAGTGCAAATAAAGTAAATGTTCATAAACTTCTTATGTCCATAACTATTTGCACGAGCGATTGATCTGCTTCAAACCAACACCGGAATATTTCTAATTAAATATTCTTCCGATGGATACTAAACACCACTGTATTACTCCTGTCTGACCCTTCGTATCAAACAAAATAAGAATTTACTTACCGATAATTCTATTTCTCGGAGTCCGTAGTGGATGCTGGGGTTCCTGAAAGGACCATGGGGAATAGCGGCTCCGCAGGAGACAGGGCACAAAAGTAAAGCTTTTACAGGTCAGGTGGTGTGTTCTGGCTCCTCCCCCTATGACCCTCCTCCAGACTCCAGTTAGGTACTGTGCCCGGACGAGCGTACACAATAAGGGAGGATTTTGAATCCCGGGTAAGACTCATACCAGCCACACCAATCACACCGTACAACTTGTGATCTAAACCCAGTTAACAGTATGATAACAGAGGAGCCTCTGAAAGATGGCTTCCTAAACAATAACCCGAATTAGTTAACAATAACTATGTACAAGTATTGCAGATAATCCGCACTTGGGATGGGCGCCCAGCATCCACTACGGACTCCGAGAAATAGAATTATCGGTAAGTAAATTCTTATTTTCTCTATCGTCCTAAGTGGATGCTGGGGTTCCTGAAAGGACCATGGGGATTATACCAAAGCTCCCAAACGGGCGGGAGAGTGCGGATGACTCTGCAGCACCGAATGAGAGAACTCCAGGTCCTCCTTTGCCAGGGTATCAAATTTGTAAAAATTTACAAACGTGTTCTCCCCTGACCACGTAGCTGCTCGGCAGAGTTGTAATGCCGAGACCCCTCGGGCAGCCGCCCAAGATGAGCCCACCTTCCTTGCGGAATGGGCCTTAACAGATTTAGGCTGTGGCAGGCCTGCCACAGAATGTACAAGTTGAATTTTGTTACAAATCCAACGAGCAATCGACTGCTTAGAAGCAGGTGCACCCAACTTGTTGGGTGCATACAGTATAAACAGCGAGTCAGATTTTCTGACTCCAGCCGTCCTTTAAATGTATATTTTTAAGGCTCTGACAACGTCCAACAACTTGGAGTCCTTCAAGTCGTCTGTAGCCGCAGGCACTACAATAGGCTGGTTCAGGTGAAACGCTGATACCACCTTAGGGAGAAAATGCGGACGCGTCCGCAGCTCTGCCCTATGTCGAATGGAAAATTAAATAAGGGCTTTTATAAAACAAAGCCGCCAGTTCAGATACTCTCCCGGCCGAAGCCAGGGCCAGTAACATAGTCACTTTCCATGTGAGATATTTCAAATCCACATTCTTTAGTGGTTCAAACCAATTGGATTTGAGGAAATCTAAAACTACATTTAGATCCCACGGTGCCACCTTAGGCACCACAGGAGGCTGTATATGCAGTACTCCTTTGATAAAAATCTGGACCTCAGGGACTGAGGCCAATTCTTTTTGGAAGAATATTGATAGGGCCGAAATTTGAACCTTAATAGATCCCAATTTGAGACCCATAGACAATCCTGATTGCAGGAAATGTAGGAAAACGACCCAGTTGAAATTCCTCCATCGGAGCACTCCGCTGCTCGCACCACGCAACATATTTTCGCCAAATACGGCGATAATGCTTCGCGGTGACTTCCTTCCTTGCCTTTATCAAGGTAGGAATGACTTCTTCTGGAATGCCTTTTCCTTTTAGGATCTGGCATTCAAACGCCATGCCGTCAAACGCAGCCGCGGTAAGTCTTGAAAAAGACAAGGACCCTGCTGAAGCAGGTCCCTTCTCAGAAGTAGAGGCCACGGATCGTCCGTGACCATCTCTTGAAGTTCCGGGTACCAAGTCCTTCTTGGCCAATCCGGAGCCACTAGTCTTACTCCTCTTTGCCGTATAATCCTCAATACCTTTGGTATGAGAGGCAGAGGAGGAAACACATATACCGACTGGTACACCCAAGGTGTTACCAGCGCGTCCACAGCTATTGCCTGCGGATCTCTTGACCTGGCGCAATACCTGTCCAGTGTTTTGTTGAGGCGAGACGCCATCATGTCCACCATTGGTTTTACCCAACGGTTTAATAGCATGTGGAAAACTTCTGGATGAAGTCCCCACTCTCCCGGGTGAAGGTCGTGTCTGCTGAGGAAGTCTGCTTCCCAGTTGTCCACGCCCGGGATGAATACTGCTGACAGTGCTATCACGTGATTCTCCGCCCAGCGAAGGATCCTGGCAGCTTCTGCCATTGCCCTCCTGCTTCTTGTGCCGCCCTGTCTGTTTACATGGGCGACTGCCGTGATGTTGTCCGACTGGATCAACACCGGTCTTCCTTGAAGCAGAGGTTCCGCCTGGCTTAGAGCATTGTAGATTGCTCTTAGTTCCAGAATGCTTATGTGAAGAGACTTTTTCAGGCTCGACCACACTCCCTGGAAATTTCTTCCCTGTGTGACTGCTCCCCAGCCTCTCAGGCTGGCATCCGTGGTCACCAGGATCCAATCCTGCATGCCGAATCTGCGGCCCTCCAATAGATGAGCCTCCTGCAACCACCACAGAAGGGATACCCTTGTCCTCGGCGACAGGGTTATCCGCAGGTGCATCTGAAGATGCGACCCTGACCATTTGTCCAACAGATCCCTTTGCATGGAATCTGCCGAAAGGGATTGCTTCGTAAGAAGCTACCATTTTTTCCCAGGACTCTTGTGCATTGATGTACAGACACCTTTCCTGGTTTTAGGAGGTTCCTGACCAGGTCAGATAACTCCTTGGCTTTTTCTTCGGGAAGAAAAACCTTTTTCTGAACTGTGTCCAGAATCATCCCCAGGAACAGCAGACGAGTTGTCGGCATTAATTGGGATTTTGGAATATTCAGAATCCATCCGTGCTGCTTTAGCACCTCTTGAGATAGTGCTAAACCCATCTCTAGCTGTTCTCTGGACCTTGCCCTTATTAGGAGATCGTCCAAGTATGGGATAATTAATACGCCTTTTCTTCGAAGAAGAAATATTATCTCGGCCATTACCTTTGTAAAGACCCGAGGTGCCGTGGACAAACCAAACGGCAGCGTCTGAAACTGATAGTGACAGTTTTGTACAACGAACCTGAGGTACCCCTGGTGTGAGGGGTAATTGGAACGTGGAGATACGCATCCTTGATGTCCAAGGATACCATAAAGTCCCCTTCTTCCAGGTTCGCTATCACTGCTCTGAGTGACTCCATCTCGAACTTGAACTTCTTTATGTACAGGTTCAAGGACTTCAGATTTAGAATAGGCCTTACCGAGCCATCCGGCTTCGGTACCACAAAAAGAGTGGAATAATACCCCTTCCCTTGTTGTAGAAGAGGTACCTTGACTATCACCTGCTGAGAATACAGCTTGTGAATGGCTTCCAAAACCGTCTCCCTTTCTGAGGGGGACGTTGGTAAAGCAGACTTCAGGAAACGGCGAGGTGGCTCTGTCTCTAATTTCAACCTGTACCCCTGAGATATTATCTGCAGGATCCAGGGATTTACCTGCGAGTGAGCCCACTGCGCGCTGTAATTCTTGAGACGACCGCCTACCGCCCCCGAGTCCGCTTGCGAAGCCCCAGCGTCATGCTGAGGCTTTTGTAGAAGCCGGGGAGGGCTTCTGTTCCTGGGAAGGAGCTGCCTGTTGCTGTCTCTTCCCTCGTCCTCTGCCTCGTGGCAGATATGAATAGCCCTTTGCTCTCTTATTTTTAAAGGAACGAAAGGGCTGCGGTTGAAAGGTCGGTGCCTTTTTCTGTTGGGGAGTGACTTGAGGTAGAAAGGTGGATTTCCCGGCCGTAGCCGTGGCCACCAAATCCGATAGACCGACCCCAAATAACTCCTCTACGCATCGCCTGTCCACTGTCGTGTCCATAAAGCTCTTCTGGCCGAAATGGACATAGCACTTACCCGTGATGCCAGTGTGCAGATATCTCTCTGTGCATCACGCATATAAAGAAATGCATCCTTTATTTGTTCTAACGACAGTAAAATATTGTCCCTGTCCAGGGTATCAATATTTTCGATCAGGGACTCAGACCAAACTACCCCAGCACTGCACATCCAGGCAGTCGCAATAGCTGGTCGTAGTATAACACCTGCATGTGTGTATATACCTTTTTGGATATTTTCCATCCTCCTATCTGATGGATCTTTAAGTGCGGCCGTCTCAGGAGAGGGTAACGCCACTTGTTTTGATAAGCGTGTTAGCGCTTTGTCCACCCTAGGAGGTGTTTTCCAGCGCTCCCTAACCTCTGGCGGGAAAGGGTATAAAGCCAATAACTTCTTTGAAATTAGCAGTTTTTTATCGGGGCACCCCACGCTTCATCATACACGTCATTTAATTCTTCTGATTCGGTAAAAACTACTGGTAGTTTTTTCACACCCCACATAATACCCTGTTTAGTGGTACCTGTAGTATCAGCTAAATGTAACATCTCCTTTATTGCCAAAATCATATAACGTGTGGCCCTACTGGAAAATACGGTTGATTCGTCACCTTCACCACCGGAATCAGTGCCTGCGTCTGGGTCTGTGTCGACCGACTGAGGCAAGGGGCGTTTTACAGCCCCTGACGGTGTTTGAGGCGCCTGGACAGGCACTAATTGAGTGTCCGGCCGCCTCATGTCGGCAAACGACTGCTTAAGCGAGTTGACGCTATCCCGTAATTCCACAAATAAAGGCATCCATTCTGGTGTCGACCCCCTAGGAGGTGACATCCTCATATTTGGCAATTGCTCCGCCTCCACACCAATAACGTCCTCATACATGTCGACACACACGTACCGACACACAGCAGACACACAGGGAATGCTCTATACGAAGACAGGACCCACTAGCCCTTTGGGGAGACAGAGGGAGAGTCTGCCAGCACACACCAAAAAGCGCTATATATGACAGGGATAGCCTTATGATTAAGTGCTCCCTTATAGCTGCTTTTATATTAATATATTGCCATTTATTTTGCCCCCCCTCTCTGTTATACCCTGTTTCTGTAGTGCAGTGCAGGGGAGAGACCTGGGAGCCTTCCTGACCAGCGGAGCTGTGACAGAAAATGGCGCCGTGTGCTGAGGAGATAGGCCCCGCCCCTTTTCCGGCGGGCTCGTCTCCCGCTATTTAGTACATTTAGGCAGGGGTAAATATCTCCATATAGCCTCTGGGGCTATATGTGAGGTATTTTTAGCCTTTTTAAAGGTTTTCATTTGCCTTCCAGGGCGCCCCCCCCCCAGCGCCCTGCACCCTCAGTGACTGCCGTGTGAAGTGTGCTGAGAGGAAAATGGCGCACAGCTGCAGTGCTGTGCGCTACCTTAAGAAGACTGCAGGAGTCTTCAGCCGCCGATTCTGGACCTCTTCTTGCTTCAGCATCTGTGAGGGGGCCGGCGGCGTGGCTCCGGTGACCATCCAGGCTGTACCTGTGATCGTCCCTCTGGAGCTTCATGTCCAGTAGCCAAGAAGCCAATCCATCCTGCACGCAGGTGAGTTCACTTCTTCTCCCCTCTGTCCCTCGTTGCAGTGATCCTGTTGCCAGCAGGAATCACTGTAAAATAAAAAAAAACCTAAGCTAAACTCTCTAAGCAGCTCTTTATGAGAGCCACCTAGAATTGCACCCTTCTCGGCCGGGCACAAAAATCTAACTGGAGTCTGGAGGAGGGTCATAGGGGGAGGAGCCAGTACACACCACCTGACCTGTAAAAGCTTTACTTTTGTGCCCTGTCTCCTGCGGAGCCGCTATTCCCCATGGTCCTTTCAGGAACCCCAGCATCCACTTAGGACGATAGAGAAAGAGGGATTCCTCTGTTCATAAACATTCTATATTAACCAAACTTTCAGAATCTATCAAAGGGACCATGATCTACAAAATACATTATTAGTGAAAATATGTAATGATTGAGTCGCACGCTATGATCGCATAAACTCTACCGTAAATACGCATACCATGCGCCTGCGGGTGCCCGCGACTGTGAGTATGCGCACGTACGGGAGAGCGTACGCATGCGCAGCACGGACCTGTGTGAGGTGCAAATATGGTAGTGTGCATAGAGATATTTTTCTGACTTTGACAATACATAGACGACGTGATCTTCATCTGGCAGGGCACAGAAGAAAGACTTTAAGATTTTCTCAAATACATCAATGCAAACAATAAGAATTTGGTTTTCACCACAGAACACAGCAAATCGACAGTGAATTTCTTAGATATAACGGTTTTCATAGAAAATTCTACCATCCATACAAAAACTTTTCAGAAGAGTGTAGACGTGAATAGCTACATTCTAAACAGTAGTGCACATCACCCGAACTGGCTAAAGAGCATCCCACTAGGCCAGTTTAAACGGATTAGAAAAAACTGTACAAAAATAGAGGATTTCGAAACACAAGCAGAAGAAATGAAATGCCAATTTATAGATAAAGGCTACAAGGAAGATACTCTGGAGAAAGACTTAGAAAAAGCAAAAGAAATAGACAGGAACACCCTCCTAACATACAAGAATAAAGACACAACAAATGAAGCTTTCAAAACAGCCTTCATTACACAATACAGCACAAACAACCGGCAGTTAGAAAAAATCCTATACAAACACTGGCATATTCTACTAGAAGACGACATCTTAGCAGACAAACTCCCATCAAGGCCAAAAGTTATCTACAAAAGAGCACCAGACCTTAAATCAAGATTATCACATAGTCACCTTAGAAAAGTAGAAAAAATACAGACTACCATGCTAGGACAGAAACTCAACAAAGGTTTTTTTCATTGTGGCACCTGCAACTACTGTAGAACACACAAAGTGAGCACCAAAAGGGTCACCAACTTTATTTCCAACAAAACAGGAGAAGTTTTTGATATACAAGAACACATCTCATGCCACAGCAAAGGGGTGATCTACCTAGCTGAATGCCCGTGCAAACTACAGTATGTAGGGAGAACAACTAGACCCCTTAAAACGAGAACAGCTGAACATGTCAGAAACATCAAACACGGTTTAGAAACACACAATTTGTCACAGCATTTCAAAGAAACACACGACAGCAACTCGACAGGTTTGAAGATATTGGGAATTAAGCTAGTACCACCAAATTGGAGAGGAGGAGACTTTTTGAAAAAAATAAACAAAGAGGAATTAAGATGGATGTACACGCTAAAAACACTGAGACCACAGGGTTTGAACTTAGACAATGAAGTGAGGTCAATAGTGATGAACTGATGGATATTCAGAGCCTATATTCCGTCTAGTTTATTTAATGGCTAGCATGACATCACAAAACGTCAGTATTACATTTCATAGCACCATAAATATGTTCCAGTGCACCAACAACATGTAAGAAGATACATCCTGTTATATCATGTAAAGGTCTTTTGCATAACCTCAGTTCATCCACGTATTTCAAAAAACCAGCAATTACGCATAACCACTAAATCAACACACAACAATTGGGTATAACTACTGGGAAATAGCTTTTCTCACTATAAGCTGTACCTTCTATTATACCAATAATCATCAAAGGAAGTCAATATAAACAATGTATTTCATTTATTTATTCCCGTAGATAAATTGATAATATATATCAACATAAAAATATAAAATGTTTTGTTGTTAGACTGTATACATACGGCTAAATCAATCATTTCTAAAACAAACGAAGAACAAAGAAAGAAAAAAAAAAAAAAAAGAAAAAAAATTCTTTTATTTCTAGTATTAAAACTTATTATTTGCAGAATCAACATAAGAAGATTATACAAGATGTTTATTTTATTCTATTTTGTTATATACATTATTAGTTATTTTTGCACACAGTCACAAATAGCAATCATCGTTTTTCTTATACAAGCCTGTTTTACTATGTGACAAATCCAAACACACATTGTATCCATTTAGCTTATACAGAGGTAGTATGGACACCCCCCCTTTTGGGATGACACAATCAAGTTTGGGCATAAAAAGCCCTCAATTAAAATGGTGAATAAGGACTCCCTGAGGAAGACCCAAACGGGTCGATACGCGTTGGAGAAGGAACTGAGCATTGCATCACCACTCTCCATATCATCTATAGAAAACAACAGTATTTAAAATATATCTGGACGGAACAAACTAATTCGCAAGAGACACTGTGGAGGAGAAACGGAGCCGCACGGCCGAGAGGACACAGACCTGAGAGCGGAACACCGATCGTCAGGCTGAGAGAAGACAGAAGAAAGGAGTGGAAGTGTGTGACGGGATCGAGCGCAGGAGAAAAGGTAATACACCCCGTAGGAGGGAAGGTTCACGGCGGACAGTCCCCTTGTGGGTCCAGAAGTCGTTGATACCTTCCCCCCAGAGGCATGACCGCGTCCCTCCGGTTTTGAACACTGGCAGACGTCTGTGTTTGCGGACGTCTCCTGCTGCACAGGACGGAGGAGGTTAGCGGGGAGTCCGGGGATATTTAATTTTACCTTCACCCTGCTCACCTCATCCCACCACTGTCCAGATTGGGGTACCCCACAGCGATACTGTGACCAACTGTGAAATTCAACATTCCTGCTAATCCAGAAATATTATTTTATACTGTGATACCGGATAGTACAAAACGACAGTAAGGTGGAAAAGAGGTGGGACGCCACACTCTGCTCACACCAGACATTTTGGGACTTAGACATATTTTTTCCAATTTTTTCATTTCCACTTCCTATTTTTCATTTTTATATTACATTTTTTTATCATTATTTTTTTTTTTTATAAAAATTTTTTATTTTTTATTTTTCTTTATCATCATTCTTTGCCTAACTTCATGATTATCACTATCATTTTTTTCATGTATTTGGGTAAATGAAAATTTTGACCCTATACTATTTATATACAAATAAACGTCAGTTTTTTTCATACTACATATTATTCCGTGGTTCTTTCACTTTAACTGACAATTTATTTTGCAAGCAGGCGCAGTTGTGTAAATCCTGTTTGAACTTTAATTACTGGAGGTTTCTGGGTTTAACCTCTCACACGTACTGCTGCCACCCCAGTATTACTTATATAAGTAGAGCGTTGGTCACATTTACAAATAAACAGTGTTTAAAACCAAACAGTTTACTTTACTCCATTCCAGTAAGCGTAAAATTTCGGATCTATAGAATGACTCATCGTTTCCACTTATCAAACCGACAACCGCCGTATCGTCTGCAAATTTCACCACTTTAACGGAATCAGAAATTGAAAAACAATCGTACGTAAACAGAGAATATAGCAGCGGGCTCAGGACACACCCTTGTGGGACCCCCGTACTTATACAGATCTCACCAGACATAAATTTACCAAACCTAACTACTTGCGGCCTAGCCGTCAGAAAATTTAAAATTCAACCCTCTATATCAGGCATTCCCAACCACGGTCCTCAAGGCACACCAACAGTGCAGGTTTTAGTGATATCCAGGCTGCAGCACAGATGGTTAAATCAAAATAGCTCAGCTACTAATTAAGTCACCTGTGCTGAAGGCTGGATATCACTAAAACCTGCACTGTTGGTGTGCCTTGAGGACCGTGGTTGGGAATGCCTGCTCTATATGCTTCAGAGGATGGAGGAGCAGCAAAAGGCCTTTTCAAGCCTATACATCTACCTACGATATAGGCAAATGAGGGGGAATGCACCTGACTCAAGCGCAGTGGAGAATGATTTCAATGTTGTGCAAGGTTCTGCAACCCTTTGAACTTGCCACACGTTAAGTCAGTTCAGACACTGCCAGCCTGAGTCAGGTCATTCCCCTCATCAGGCTTTTGCAGAAGAAGCTGGAGAGATTGAAGGAGGAGCTAAAATGGAGCGATTCCGCTAGGCATGTGAGACTTGTGGATGGAGCCCTTAATTCGCTTAACCAGGACTCACGGGTGGTCAATCTGTTGAAATCAGAGCACTACATTTTGGCCACCGTGCTCGATCCTAGGTTTAAAGCCTACGTTGTATCTCTCTTTCCGGCAGACACAAGTCTGCAGATGTTCAAAGACCTGCTGGTGAGACACTTGTCAAGTCAAGCGGAACGTGACCCATCAACAGCTCCTCCTTCACATTCTCCCGCAATTGGGGCTGCGAGGAAAAGGCTAAGAATTCCGAGCCCACCCGCTGGCGGTGATGCAGGGCAGTCTAAAGCGAGTGCTGACATCTGGTCCGGACTGAAGGACCTGCCAACGATTACTGACATTTCTGTCACCATTGAAAGAATGGTGGAGGATTATATGAGTGACCGCATCCAAGTAGGCACGTCAGACAGTCCGTACGTATACTGGCAGGAAAAAGAGGCAATTTGGAGGCCCTTGCACAAACTGGCTTTATTTTACCTAAGTTGCCCCCCCCCCCCCCTCCAGTGTGTACTCCGAAAGAGTGTTTAGTGCAGCCGCTCACCTTGTCAGCAATCGGTGTACGAGGTTATTTCCAGAAAATATGGAGAAGATGATGTTCATCAAAATTAATTATAATCAATTCCTCCGTGGAGACATTAACCAGTAATTGCCTCCAGAAAGTACACAGGGACCTGAGATGGTGGATTCCAGTGGGGACGAATTAATAATCTGTGAGGAGGGGGATGTACACAGTGAAAGGGGTGAGGAATCGGACGATGAGGAGGAGGTGGACATCTTGCCTTTGTAGAGCCAGTTTGTGCAAGGAGAGATTGATTGCTTCTTTTTTGGTGGTGGTCCAAACCAACCAGTCATTTCAGCCACAGTCGTGTGGCAGACCCTGTCACTGAAATGATGGGTTTGTTAAAGTGTGCATGTCCTGTTTATACAACATAAGGGTGGGTGAGAGGGCCCAAGGACAATTCCATCTTGCACCTCTTTTTTCTTAAATTTATCTTTGCATCATGTGATGTTTGGGGCCAATTTTTTTAAGTGCCATCCTGTCTGACACTGCAGTGCCACTCCTAGATGGGCCAGGTGTTTGTGCCGGCCACTTGGGTCGCTTAGCTTAGTCATCCAGCGACCTCTGTGCAAATTTTAGGACTAAAAATAATATTGTGAGGTATGAGGTGTTCAGAATAGACTGGAAATGAGTGGAAATTATGGTTATTGAGGTTAATAATACTATAGGATCAAAATTACCCCCAAATTCTATGATTTAAGCTGTTTTTGAGGGTTTTTTGAAAAAAAAACACCCGAATCCAAAACACACCCGAATCCGACAAAAAAATTTCAGGGAGGTTTTGCCAAAACGCGTCCGAATCCAAAACACGGCCGCGGAACCGAATCCAAAACCAAAACACAAAACCCGAAAAATGTCCGGTGCACATCTCTAGTTATAAGGCACAATGATCCCGATGGCTACATGCATATTAAATAAAGTTTCTGTGGCCACTTACAGTATATGGAAGCTCTCCTAAAACACAATACACAAACAATTCCTAAAAAATACCAGTGTATTTTCTTCAACAAGTAGATATTCCAAACTTTGGGGCTCATTTACATTTAGATGTAAGTCATTTCCATGACACACCTCTCAGATGTAGCAGTACACGTCTGCGCTTATAGGTCTTATGTTCACAATCTCCCTGAAATGCTTTTTCAAAAGTAGGCAAGTATGGTCTGTACCCAAACCTGAAACACCTTGCTGAGGATTAATGGTCCAGATTTATCAAGCCTTGGAGAGTGATAAATAGCATGGTGATAAAGCATCAGCCAATCAGCTCCTAACTGCCATTATTCAAACACAGCCTGAAACATGGCAGTTAGGAGCTGATTGGCTTGTACTTTATCACCATGCCATTTATCACTCTCTAAGGCTTGATAAATCTGGCCCAATGTTCTTTTATCCCCTCAGCCTCAGATCTGTGTCGCTACCAATGATATGTGCAGTTAAGCCTAGTGTTCCCTAACACCCCAACAAATGTGGCTGCTATAGGCAAAAACAAAAAGGCAAATTTCCCCACAGCAGGTCTATTTGATCTTCCACTGTAACTTTCATTATGCCACAACCAGTTGCACAAATATGGTCACCTCAGTGATGTGCACATATTTCTTAAAGAATACTTAAAGCTGCATCATCACATAGGAAAATGTTTTTCTTAGGTGCCCCCCTCCCCCAAACCAGAGTCTCAGCCGCGGCGATATGCAGACATTTTTTCTGCAATACAGATACAGAAAATGATTGCTGTTTTCCAACATTAAGTGGCCACAGAAGGGAGCTGTGAGTGCGAAGACAAATCCCAAGCTGCTAACACATGATTGTGGCTTCTGATTGGTCTGCCCTCTCTCCCCTGCACCTCCCCCGTATCAGGATAGTGAGGCAGATGTATTAACCTGGAGACGGCATAAGGAAGTGATAAACCAGTGATAAGTGCAAGGTGATAAACGCACAAGCTAATCAGCTCCAATATGTAAATTAACAGTTAGGAGCTTATTGGCTGGTGCGTTTATCACCTTGCACTTATCACTGGTTTATCACTTCCTTATGTCGTCCCCGGGCTTAATACATCTGCCCCTCAGTGTGGTAAACACTTACCAGCCTGTTGGTCGCCTGTGCTGGTTTCTGTGTTCCAGCATCATGTCCTTCTGTCACCTCTCAGAGATGCCTGTCCTGTATCTCCAATCACTCCTGCATGTCTTCTGCTCCGGTGTCTACACATCATGATCCCACCGACTCTGGCCTCTGGGCGCAGCCATCTTGGTCTCGGCTAATTGATTGTATATCTTAGCTATCCTCACCAGGGCCGTAATTAGGTGTGTGCGGAGGGAGTGCAGCACTTAGCACTTCAGGGTACGGGGTGCTCTTGGCAGCATTTGTCAATTATCTGTTTTAATTACTTTCACTTGCAGCTTCCCCCCTTTTTGAAGCCTGGCATCTCCTGACCGCCGCTGTCTCCTACCCCCACCCCTTCCGTTACTAATACCTATACAACAGTCATGAACTCAACTTGAGATTTCTTTGTTATTCAGCCACACTGTCCTTTATTACTTTTCAAGATGCTGACATAATCGGGATTCAAACCAATTGCCTGTGGCATTGCAGTCAGACACTCTATTCATTGAGCTATCTGCCCTTACATAGAAAGGTAGATAATTCTAAGCTAGAGAATTCTAACTATTTGAAGCTTACCTTTGTGGCTGAGCAGATGTATATAGTGTGTTGCAGTGGCGGAACAAGCAAGCGGTGGGCCCAGGTGCAACAAAATGCTATGGGCCCCCCCCCATCCCATCCAAGTCCACCCCATGGGCAGTGCGCGCAAAAATACATAGTGGCGTGGCTTCGTGGGGAAGGGGTGTGTCCACAAAATAATACCAATTCATAAAACGGTGCACAGTAGTCTCCATTCTTCAAATTACGCCGCACAGTAGCACCACTACACCAGGTAGAGACCCTTTTACTCCTTACAGCGAACAGATTCCCCTTTTTACACATAACGGAAGACAGCGTGCACTTTTTACACATAACGGAAGACAGCGTGCCCTCGTTACACATAGCGGCAGACAGCATACACTTTTTACACAATGGCAGACAGCGTGCCCTCGTTACACATAGCGGCAGACAGCGTGCCCTCGTTACACATAGCGGCAGACAGCGTGCACTTTTTACACATTACGGCAGACAGCGTGCACTTTTTACACATTACGGCAGACAGCGTCCCCATTTTACACATTACGGCAGACACCATACACTTTTACACATAACGGCAGATAGCGTGCCCTTTTTACACATTACGGCAGGCAGATTCTACCTTTTTACACATAGCGGCAGGCAGATTCTACCTTTTTACACATAGCGGCAGGCAGATTCCCCATTTTTATACATAGCGGCAGGCAGATTCCCCATTTTTATACATAGCGGCAGGCAGATTCCCCATTTTTATACATAGCGGCAGGCAGATTCCCCATTTTTATACATAGCGGCAGGCAGATTCCCCATTTTTATACATAGCGGCAGGCAGATTCCCCATTTTTACATTGCGGCAGGCAGATTCCCCATTTTTACACATTGCGGCAGGCAGATTCCCCATTTTTACATTGCGGCAGGCAGATTCCCCATTTTTATACATAGCGGCAGGCAGATTCCCCATTTTTACATTGCGGCAGGCAGATTCCCCATTTTTACACATTGCGGCAGGCAGATTCCCCATTTTTATACATAGCGGCAGGCAGTCCCCCCTTTTTACACATTGCGGCAGGCAGTCCCAACAAATAAAAAAAGAAAGAGAAAGAAAGAAAGAAAGAAAGAAAGAAAGAAAGAAAGAAAGAAAGAAAGAAAGAAAGAGAAAGAAAGAAAGAAAGAAAGAAAGAGAATTATACTTACCCTCTCCGCTGGATCAGGCTCCTCGGTGCAGCGTCTGACGATTCCCGGGCAGTAGAGAAGAAGGAGGAGGGAGGTGAAGGAGAGAGCCGCAGCAGCGCTGTGTTACTGGTGGAGGCGCTGCTGCTGCTGCCCCTCTGCTTCCCTATAGGCTGTTCTCAGAGACAGCCTATAGTGAAGCAGAGGAGCAGCAGCAGCAGCGCCTCCACCAGTAACAAAGCGCTGCTGCGGCTCTCTCCTTCACTGAGAGACTGTGACCTGTTTGTATATGAGGGAGGGAGGGACGGACCCACCTCCCTCCTTCGTGTGCGGGTGGCCAGAATCGTTCCTTATGACGGGCGGGTCACGGGAGCGCTGGTGTGCGGCTGTGGCATGACATACAATGAGTCATTGTGACCAGTGGCGTAACTAGAAATTTTTCTCCCCCGAGCCAAAAAATCCTTCGGCGCCCCCCCCCCCCCATACACCCCGTAATTGGCACTAGCAAAGGTAGAAAAATGCGTGCGCCGCATTGCCCGTTATACATTATGCTACACACTGCAATGCCCCTGATACATTATAGCACATACAATGTCTGTGACACGGTATGACACACACCACAATGATCCTGAGACATTATACCACATACCACAATGCCCGTGATATAGTATACAACACACCGTAATGCCAGATACATTATGACACACACTGCAATGTCCGTGATACATTATGCCACACACCGTAATGCCCATTACACATTAAGTTCTACAGTAAGGCTTCCAATTACTTTTAAATTACCTGCTTGTTGCCAGGGTTTTCATGCACTTGGTTCCATGCACGGTGCCAGGATGTCATGCTCGTTGCCAGGGGTTTCATGCACTGGGTGTCATGCTCGTTGCTAGGGGGTAGTGCTTGTTGCTAGGGCCGTGCTCCCAGTGCCACATATGCTCCCAGTGCCAGATATTCCCCCACAGTGCCAGGTATATGCACCCAGTGCCAGATATTCTCCCACAGTGCCAGGTATATGCCCCCAGTGCCAGGTACATGCCCCCCCAGTGCCAGTTATATGCCCCCAGTGCCGGGTATATGCCCCCAGTGCCGGGTATATGCCCCCCCAGTGCCAGATATTCTCCCACAGTGCCAGATATTCCCCCCCAGTGCCAGGTATATGCCCCCAGTGCCAGGTATATGCCCCCAGTGCCAGGTACATGCCCCCCCAGTGCCAGTTATATGCTCCCAGTGCCAGGTATATGCCCCCAGTGCCAGATATTCCCCCCCAGTGCCTGCTTCCCCCCCCCAGTGCCAGGTATATGCCCCCAGTGCCGGGTATATGCCCCCCCAATGCCGGGTATATGCCCCCAGTGCCAGATATTCCCCCCCAGTGCCTGCTTCCCCCCCAGTGCCAGGTATATGCCTCCAGTGCTGGGTATATGCCCCCCCCCCCCCCCCCAGTGCCAGGTATATGCCCCCCCCAGTGCCGGGTATATGCCCCCAGTGCCAGATCTGTCCCCCCAGTGCCAGGTATATGTCCCCAGTGCCAGATCTGTCCCCCCAGTGCCAGGTATATGTCCCCAGTGCCAGATCTGTCCCCCCAGTGCCAGGTATATGTCCCCAGTGCCAGATCTGTCCCCCCAGTGCCAGGTATATGCCGCAGTGCCTGCTCCCCCGGCCCCCCCCTATGTGTTGGAGGGACACGAGCGCATCGCGCGGCTCTCCTGTGTCTCTCCTGGCTCTCCCCCGGCCGGTCTAAGGAAGCATGTGCCGTTCATGAGCCAATCAGAGCTCACGAACGGCACATGCTTCCTTAGACCGGCCGGGGGAGAGCCAGGAGGGACACAGGAGAGACGCGCGATGCGCTCGTGTCCCTCCAACACATAGAGGGGGGGCCGGGGGAGCAGGCACTGCGGCAAGGAGGGAGAGGAGACCGCAGATTGACATGCGGACGCTCGTCCGCATGTCAATCTGTTCTAAATGCCGGCGGCTGTGGGCCCTTGAGTGCGGCGGGGCCCCAGTGCAATGCACTGCCTGCCCCGCCAGTAGTTCCGCCCCTGGTGTGTTGCTGTAAGGGATTGGATGTGTTGCTGCACACTACAAAGATCTGCTCAATTGCAATGCTGATTATTAAAAAGAAAAAGTACAAGTAGCTTCATATAGCATTTATAGTTTTTATTCAGGATCACATAGCTCAATGAGTAGAGTGTTTGATTAGAATCCAACAGGTTATAGGTTTGAATCCTGGGTATGGCAACACATTGAAATGTATTTTTTTTTTTTTTAATTCAATGTTTTTTATTGAAGTTTTTCAATTTTGCATTAACACTTCACACAAACAACACACAGAAACTACCCATACACAACATGTGTATAAACAGCAGTACATGTATACAGCATGAATTACATCCGTTAGATAATATAACTCATAGGACATATAAACGTATAGCACTGGTGTCTTAGGTCTACATAACTTAAGCACAACATTTCCATTATACTCATATGCATAGCAGAATTGGCACAGTATGTTACCTATAACATAGCAAGGCAAGACCGGCCGCGGGGGTGCCCACCTCCCACAAAGCCCCAGACTAAAACACGGAGAGGAATACAGATCTAGTCATTACCTATCTTTGTAGTATTTAGAGTCCATCCATCTACCCCATATTGTAGCCCATTTCCTCTTCACCTTCCTAGCCAGAAACACAAATTTTTCATGTGCAATTGTTTCGTTGACCAGGGATATCCACGCCCCAGATGTCGGGGCCTCACTAGCCAGCCACAGCCGGGCAATACAAACCCTAGCTAAGGCGCACAAATTAATAACATATCGCCTACTATGCGGATCTAGAACTTCCTCATCCACAATCAGCAGTGTACAGAGCGCAGGGGTACATATAAAGGAGGGAGCCGTCCCCCATGTGAACAAGCCAAAATGGGTTAAATTTCCATACAGCTTGGCCCCTCTCGCAGTTAAAGTCTAAGTGAAAGGTTAAAGGGGAATGGTCTGATATGCCCCTAGTCTCATATCTATTATTACCGACGCGGGGAACCATGTCCCTCGAGAGGAGGGCCAGGTCAATCCTAGAGAAAGAAGAGTGGGAGTGTGAGAAACACGAGTATTGTTTAAGAGAAGGATGTCTCAGTCTCAACGGATCGACCAGGCCCAGCCCCGACACCACATTTGCAAAACCAGATCCCCCAAGACATGCGGCAGACGGAGACATAGATAGCCTATCCTTCACCATATCTAGCACATTATTGAAATCCCCGAGGCAAATAACAGATATCCCGGGGGATGAGGCCATGAACCCAGCAACCTTCTTAAGAACATCAGGAGAGTAGGGAGGGGGCACATAAACAGCTAGCAGGAGGACAGGGACATAAAATAATCTACATTTCAAAAACACATATCTCCCCATATCTCCTATCCGATTGTATAGATTCCATTACAAAGGGGACAGTCCGCCTAATAAGGACCGAAACCCCACGTGAGGCAGACGTATGCATGGAATGGTATGCCCAGCCCACCCAGGGTCTCTTCAATGAGAGAATCTTACTCCCCACCAAGTGTGTTTCCATAAGGCAGACAATATCAGCGGCATAGTGTTTATTCTGTCGGAGTACGAGAGACCTCTTAACTTTATCATTGAGCCCTCTCACATTCCACGATAACACCTTAAGCCCCATCATAGTACAACACAAGTATAATAGATGCATCACCCCGCGGCCAGCCAGCCCCGCCACGCACAGATTCAGTAACCAGACACCACTGCCTAAACAGCATAATAACAGACCATGTACTTTCGCAACCAACATTTCCCCCCAAAAAGTAAATATAACCTAACGTCCTCCCCCACCCCCCGCCCTGTATACCACCCCCAACATGCAGCATACTTGGATCCCAAAACTGAGTACCTACCTAAAAATAAAAATAAACCCAACTTTGTTGCACCATCAACCAGTGCACACTCTCCTTAATAGGGGCCAAGAATGTAATGACTCTCGGGAATAGAGAACAGAATAGAAAAAAATTAGGAGGTAGCTCCCAGCCATCAACCATACCCCCCTCAAAAACAAAAACAAATGAGGGGAGATCATAGCGACCCACCCCCTAGGTCTATCTAAAACCCAAAATAAAACATATACGGGTAACATGATACCACCCATATCAGGCCAAGTATATAACACTCCCCCCCGCCCCCCCACAAAGGGACAGAAAGTAGAACAAAGAAAAAAGGGAGCAAGAACCCAGGCATACTTATGAACAAAAGCATACCAAGAAAAGCATGGTTGACGAAGGAGTAATCATATATCCTGTCTGAACTGCGAGAACAGTGTAACGGGGACTAAGGGGAGCAGTGACATCAATCAAACAGTCCCGCATCCTATCGCCTCGCAATAACTAGCACATATATCTAAACAGACAGAACAAGTAACTAAAAAGGGAAAACAGGAGAGAATCAGCCTCCAGGATCAGCCGGATATTCACGGATCTACCGGTAAATCTTTTTCTCGTAGTCCGTAGAGGATGCTGGGGACTCCGTAAGGACCATGGGGATAGACGGGCTTCGCAAGAGACATGGGCACTTTAAGAAAGACTTTAGATCTGGGTGTGCACTGGCTCCTCCCTCTATGCCCCTCCTCCAGACCTCAGTTAGAGAAACTGTGCCCAGAGGAGACGGACAGTACGAGGAAAGGATTTTTGTTAATCCAAGGGCAAGATACATACCAGCCACACCAATCACACCGTATAACTTGTGATATATTAACCAGTTAACAGTATGAAAACAACATAGCATCAGTCCAAGACCGATGAAAACTAAAACATAACCCTTATGTAAGCAAAACTATATACAAGCCTTGCAGAAGTAGTCCGCACCTGGGACGGGCGCCCAGCATCCTGTACGGACTACGAGAAAAAGATTTACCGGTAGGTTCAAAATCTTTTTTTCTCTTACGTCCTAGAGGATGCTGGGGACTCTGTAAGGACCATGGGGATTATACCAAAGCTCCCAAACGGGCGGGAGAGTGCGGATGACTCTGCAGCACCGATTGAGCAAACAGGAGGTCCTCCTCAGCCAGGGTATCAAACTTATAGAACTTTGCAAATGTGTTTGAACCAGACCAAGTAGCAGCTCGGCACAGCTGTAGTGCCGAGACCCCTCGGGCAGCCGCCCAAGAAGAGCCCACCTTCCTAGTGGAATGGGCCTTGACCAATTTTGGTAACGGCAATCCCGCCGTAGAATGCGCCTGCTGAATCATGTTACAGATCCAGCGAGCAATAGTCTGCTTTGAAGCAGGGGCGCCAATCTTGTTGGCTGCATACAGGACAAACAGTGCTTCTGTTTTTCTGACTCTAGCCGTTCTGGCCACGTAAATTTTCAAAGCCCTGACCACATCAAGGAACTCGGAATCCTCCAAGTCACGCGTAGCCACAGGCACCACAATAGGTTGGTTCATATGAAAAGATGACACCACCTTAGGCAGGAATTGAGGACGGGTCCTCAATTCCGCTCTATCCATATGGAAAACCAGATAGGGACTTTTATGAGATAAAGCCGCTAATTCCGACACTCGCCTAGCCGAAGCCAAGGCTAATAACATGACCACCTTCCAAGTGAGATATTTTAACTCCACCGTTTTAAGTGGTTCAAACCAGTGTGACTTAAGGAAACTTAACACCACGTTAAGGTCCCAAGGCGCCACCGGAGGTACAAAAGGAGGCTGAATATGCAGCACTCCCTTCACAAAAGTCTGTACTTCAGGGAGAGAAACCAATTCCTTTTGAAAGAAAATGGATAAGGCCGAAATCTGAGCCTTAATAGAGCCTAATTTTAGGCCCAAATTCACTCCAGTTTGTAGGAAGTGAAGGAAGCGGCCCAGATGGAAATCTTCCGTAGGGGCATTCCTGGCCTCACACCAAGAAACATATTTTCGCCATATACGGTGATAATGTTTAGATGTCACGTCCTTCCTAGCCTTTATTAGCGTAGGAATGACCTCATCCGGAATACCTTTTTCCGCTAGGATCCAGCGTTCAACCGCCATGCCGTCAAAAGCAACCGCGGTAAGTCTTGGAACAGACAGGGCCCCTGTTGCAACAGGTCCTGTCTTAGAGGAAGAGGCCACGGATCTTCTGTGAGTATTTCCTGCAGATCCGGATACCAGGTCCTTCGTGGCCAATCTGGAACAATGAGAATTGTTCTCACTCCTCTTTTTCTTATTATTCTCAACACCTTGGGTATGAGAGGAAGAGGAGGAAATACATAGACCGACCGGAACACCCACGGTATCACTAGGGCGTCTACAGCTACTGCCTGAGGGTCTCTTGACCTGGCGCAATACCTCTGTAGCTTTTTGTTGAGTCGGGACGTCATCATGTCTATCTAGGGCAGTCCCCACTGACTTGCAATCTGTGCGAAGACTTCCTGATGAAGTCCCCACTCTCCTGGATGCAGGTCGTGTCTGCTGAGGAAGTCTGCTTCCCAGTTGTCCACTCCCGGAATGAACACTGCTGACAGTGAGCTTACATGATTCTCCGCCCAGCGAAGAATTCTGGTGGCTTCCGCCATCGCCATTCTGCTCCTTGTGCCGCCTTGGCGGTTTACATGAGCTACTGTGGTGACGTTGTCTGACCATATCAGAACTGGTTGGTCGCGAAGTAAGGTCTCCGCTTGACGTAGGGCGTTGTATATGGCCCTCAGTTCCAGGATGTTGATGTGAAGACAAGTCTCTTGACTTGACCAAAGACCTTGGAAATTTCTTCCCTGTGTGACTGCTCCACAACCTCGGAGGCTCGCGTCCGTGGTCACCAGGATCCAGTCCTGAATGCCGAACCTGCTCCCCTCTAGAAGGTGAGCACTCTGCAGCCACCACAGGAGAGATACCCTGGCCCTGGGGGACAGGGTGATCAACTGATGAATCTGTAGATGTGACCCGGACCACTTGTTTCCGAGGACTCGAGTGCAGTGATGCACTGACACCTGTTTTGGTTTCAATAGGTTCCTGACCAGAGTCATGAGTTCCTGGGCCTTTTCTATCGCAAGATAAACCCTTTTCTGGTCCGTATCCAGAATCATGCCCAAGAAAGTCAGACGAGTCGTAGGAACCACCTGCGACTTCGGGATATTGAGAATACAGCCGTGTTGCTGTAACACCTTCAGTGAAAGTGATACGCTGTTCAGCAACCGCTCTCTTGATCTCGCTTTTATGATGAGATCGTCCAAGTACGGGATAATTGTGACACCTTGCTTGCGCAGGAGTACCATCATTTCCGCCATTACCTTGGTGAAAATTATCGGGGCCGTGGAGAGACCAAACGGCAACGTCTGAAATTGGTAATGACAATCCTGTACCGCAAATCTCAGGTACGCCTGATGAGGTGGATAAATGGGAACATGAAGGTATGCATCCTTTATGTCCAGAGATACCATAAAATCCCCCCCTTCCAGGCTGGTGATGACCGCTTTTAGCGATTCCATCTTGAACTTGAACCTTTTCAAGTATAGGTTCAGGGATTTTAAATTTAATATGGGTCTGACCGAACCGTCCGGTTTTGGGACTACAAATAGGGTCGAGTAATATCCCCTTCCTTGTTGAAGCAGGGGAACCTTGACCACCACCTGTTGAAGATACAATTTGTGAATTGCATTTAACACTATCTCCCTTTCCTGGGGAGAAGATGGTAGGGCCGATTTGAAAAAACGGCGAGGTGGCACCTCTTTGAATTCCAGCTTGTACCCCTGAGAAACAATTTCTATTGCCCAGGGATCCACCTGCGAGTGAACCCAGATGTGGCTGAAAATTCGAAGACGTGCCCCCACTGGGGCGGACTCCATTAGCGGAGCCCCAGCGTCATGCGGTAGATTTTGTAGAGGCCGGGGAGGACTTCTGTTCCTGGGAACTAGCTGTGTTGTGCAGCTTTTTCCCTCTGCCCTTACCTCTGGCAAGAAAGGACGCACCTCGTACTTTCTTGTTTCTCTGTGATCGAAAGGACTGCATTTGATAATGTGGTGCTTTCTTAGGATGTGAGGGAATATAAGGCAAAAAATTCGATTTACCAGCTGTAGCTGTGGAGACCAGGTCCGAGAAACCTTCCCCAAACAATTCCTCACCCCTGTAAGGTAAAACCTCCATGTGCCTTTTTGAGTCGGCATCACCTGTTCATTGCCGGGTCCATAGGACTCGTCTATCAGAAATCGACATAGCGTTTATTCTAGAACCCAGTAGACTAATGTCTCTTTGAGCATCTCTCATATATAGGACAGCATCCTTTATATGCCCTAGGGTCAATAAAATATTATCCTTATCTAGGGTCTCAATCTCCGCTGATAAGGTATCTGTCCATGCTGCTACAGCGCTACAAACCCAGGCCGACGCAATTGCCGGTCTGAGTAAGGTACCAAAATGTGTGTAAATGGACTTTAGGGTAACCTCCTGCTTGCGGTCAGCAGGATCCCTGAGGGTAGCCGTATCCTGGGATGGCAGTGCTACCTTTTTGGATAAGTGTGTCAATGCTTTGTCCACCCTAGGGGAGGATTCCCACCGTATCCTGTCCGTTGGCGGGAAAGGATACGCCATAAGAATCCTTTTTGGGAATCTGCAGTTTTTTTGGGTTTTTTTACATAATTCGTTCAACTCATGTGAGGGGGGAAAGGTTACCTCAGGTTTCTTTCCCTTATACATGTGTACCCTTGTGTCAGGGACAGGGGGTTCCTCTGTGATGTGCAAAACATCTTTTATTGCAATAATCATATATCGAATACATTTAGCCAATTTTGGCTGTAACTTTGCATCATCGTAGTCGACACTGGAGTCAGAATCCGTGTCGGTATCTGTGTCAACTATTTGGGATAGTGGGCGCTTTTGAGACCCTGAAGGTCCCTGCGACATAGGGACAGGCATGGGTTGACTCCCTGACTGTTCCCTAGCTTCAGCTGTGTCTAATCTTTCGTGCAATAAATTTACATTAGCACTTAAAACATTCCACATATCCATCCAGTCAGGTGTCGGCGTTGTCGAAGGAGACACCACATTCATTTGCTCCCGCTTCTCTCTAGGAGAGCCTTCTACCTCAGACATGTCGACACACACGTACCGACACACCATACACTCAGGGAATCCTCTTACCTGAAGACAGTTCCCCCACAAGGCCCTTTGGAGAGACAGAGAGAGAGTATGCCAGCACACACCCCAGTGCTATATGACCCAGGAAAAAAACACAATAATTTTATGTTTACCCAGTAGCGCTGTATTCACATATATATATGCGCCTAATTATGTGCCCCCCTTCTTTTTTAAAACCCTCTTTCTACCGTGGTATAAGCAGGGGAGAGTCCGGGGAGCTTCCTCTCAGCTGTGCTGTGGAGAAAATGGCGCTGGTGAGTGCTGAGGGAGAAGCCCCGCCCCCTCGGCGGCAGGCTTCTGTCCCGCTTAAATACAGTAAAAGTTGTCGGGGGCTCTTATATATATATATATATATACAGTGCCCAGCTGTATATATATTTATTTTTGCCAAAGAGAGGTTTATATGCTGCCCAGGACGCCCCCCCTGCGCTCTGCACCCTTACAGTGACTGCCGTGTGTGAGGTGTATGGGAGCAATGGCGCACAGCTTTACTGCTGTGCGTTACCTCAGTGAAGATCATGAAGTCTTCTGCCGCCTCTGAAGTCTTCTTTTCTTCTCATACTCACCCGGCTTCTATCTTCCGGCTCTGTGAGGAGGACGGCGGCGCGGCTCCGGGACGAACTCCAGGGTGAGACCTGTGTTCCGACTCCCTCTGGAGCTAATGGTGTCCAGTAGCCTAAGAAGCAGAGCCTTGAAACTCACAGAAGTAGGTCTGCTTCTCTCCCCTCAGTCCCTCGATGCAGGGAGTCTGTTGCCAGCAGGCTCCCTGAAAATAAAAAACCTAACAAATATACTTTCTGACAGGAAACTCAGGAGAGCTCCCTGAAAAGCACCCAGTCTCCTCTGGGCACAGTAGTAAACTGAGGTCTGGAGGAGGGGCATAGAGGGAGGAGCCAGTGCACACCCAGATCTAAAGTCTTTCTTAAAGTGCCCATGTCTCCTGCGGAGCCCGTCTATCCCCATGGTCCTTACGGAGTCCCCAGCATCCTCTAGGACGTAAGAGAAAAAAAAAAAAGGTGGAGGGGGTGAGCGCCAATTCTCTCTCTGGCACAGGGCACCAAAAAGTCTAGTTACGGCTCTGATCCTCACTGCCACTGATATTCTGTGAGGAGGAATTACTTACAGTATGTCCACCTAGCTTCCTGCCCATTAAACAAGCTCCTGCATCTGACTCAAGAGCTCTCCAAACCAAAGTCCTGAAAACCTGACAGACAGTTTTCTTCCAGGGCTACAAGAACAATAGACGATCCATGGCTGCTGGGAGCAACCAGCTTTGTCTGGGCAAAGGGTTCATCTCCATGGTAATGCATAAAAGTGGTACTATAGCTATATGATTTTATGACTTAAACTATACTTTTCATCCCTCCCGGAAGCTACAAAAGAATATTGATTTTTAGTGTAGTCTGCCACAGGCCCCGGAAGGGAGTGTGAGTCTCCTGCAAGCGCCCACATCCTGCCCGCTACTTATTAAAGCAGGCAGGACAAAGCTAAAATTATAAAATACATAATCAGTGGCGGAAAGGGGGCAGAGCTAAAGACACAAATTGCATCTTTTAGCCTCGCCTCTACCTAAAAACCCGCAAATCGCGAGCATTTCTTTCACTTGGGGGTGGGGCCTAATGACATGACAGTCCAGTCCCGCCCCCAAAGTGATCTGCTGCGTCTCCTCTCCAGGCATCTCCCGGAGAGGAGAAAAATAAAGTAGGCAAGTATGCTTTAATCATTCACAAATACATATTTACACATTTCAGAGACTTATCAGAATGAAAGTTAATATTGCAGATAAAGTTGTGCTAAGAAATATACTATCTAGCAGAATTCCTCTTGGTAATACCATCAAAGTGCAATGGAATATGCTGGCACTGTACTTGCTATAAGTTAATGTTAATAAAATAAAGGACACTGGGGTCTATGGGGGTCATTCAGATCTGATCGCTGCTGTGTGTCTTCGCACAGCGGGCGATCAGATACTAACTGCGTATGCACTGCAATGCGCACGCGCGTCGGCCATCATCAATGGGCATCGCTGGTCAGCGACGGTATGGTGCAAAAATTCCGACTGCACGGGCGTTCGCAAGCTGATTGACAGGAGGAGGCTGGTTGGCTGGTATGTTATCTCTCTCCACTTTGTGGGCGGGATGTACTAATGCACATCGCCGCCCAGCGTCATGATGCTGATTGCATATGTACTTACATATGCAATCAGCATTGCGGAGGACAGCTCTGCCGATAAGAGCTGCCCGCCACGATGCGCAGCGGCCGCCTGACTTCTGTGATTCGGCCCCGGGAGTCAGCACGCGCAGGGTGACGGGGGTGGGTGCGAGGCATGCTGGGAGGTATTCGATTGGATCCCTCACACAGCGCTGCTTAGAGAAGCCCATTGGCTTCTATGGGGTATCGCCAGCGAAAGCTGGCAAACCCCGCCGCGGAGCTGACCTGACGGCTTGGGGATAGTACATTAGGAAAATGCGGTAAACGGGGGTTTACCGCATTTTCCGAATAGTACATCCCGCCCTATCTCTCTACCAGGCTTAGTACATAGAACCCACAGCCTGTAACATGGCAGTTAGGAGCTGATTGGCTGGTACTTTATCTCCTTCTACTTTATCTCCCTCCAAACTTACGGCCTAATTCAGCATGAGTTGTAGTTGTACGAAAACCCTCCAACCTTATACACTAGCATGCGGGGGGACACCCAGCACAGGGCCTGTCCACCCTGCGTGCCAGGCCCCCCTTCCCCTCACTGCTAACATGCGAACACTTCGCTCAGCAGCCGCCCCATAAATGCCACGTCAACGCCCCCTCCCACCCCGCGAACGCCTCTGCATATCAATCAGGCAGAGGCATTGGCATATGTGAGATGCCGGCGTATGTCACTGTGTGTGCACGTGCAGTGTGGCTTCTGTACGTGCTCACACTCCAGTAGGGCTTCATCATGCGATGCGTTCCATGCTGAATTAGGTCCTTAGTACATAGACTCCACTGCAATCAGCTCCTTTTTATGTAAAACAATTGATTACAGAGAACAAGAAATTAACTAAACAGTAACTGTCATTTTAATATAAAAGATCCTACATTCTATTAAGGCATGGCGACTTATATATACATACAGTATTTGAGGATGTTATTAGCTTCTTATATAGGGCAACTTGTATGTATTTTAGCACGAATGCCCTATTCCGGGTGGTATTCACACCAGCACTTCATGTAACTGGTAATAGTTGGAGTGCAGGTCACACTACAGACACTTTGCTTTTGCACGCCCCACTTATAATCCATACCATATGTCGACAAACAAACATTCAAAAATGAGTTGATTGACTGCTCTTATCTTTGCCGGTTCCATATATAGATTTCTGTTTTCAGAACAAATTGAGTTTGTGTCCTGCCAAAACCGCACTTAGATTTCAAATCATTATCACCTTCTGCGTCATTTACACTTTCTTCCCTAACACAGACTTGTAGAATACTGTTAACACATTTATGGAAGCCAACCTTGTCTTATTGCTTAATATTACATTCCACACTTCCTAAACACCTACATGACTGTATTCAATGTGAAAAAAATAAGAATTTACTTACCGATAATTCTATTTCTCGTAGTCCGTAGTGGATGCTGGGGACTCCGTAAGGACCATGGGGAATAGCGGCTCCGCAGGAGACTGGGCACATCTAAAGAAAGCTTTAGGACTATCTGGTGTGCACTGGCTCCTCCCCCTATGACCCCCCTCCAAGCCTCAGTTAGGATACTGTGCCCGGACGAGCGTACACAATAAGGAAGGATTTTGAATCCCGGGTAAGACTCATACCAGCCACACCAATCACACCGTACAACTTGTGATCTGAACCCAGTTAACAGCATGATAACAGAGGAGCCTCTAGAAAAGATGGCTCACTACAGCAATAACCCGATTTTTTGGTAACAATAACTATGTACCAGTATTGCAGACAATCCGCACTTGGGATGGGCGCCCAGCATCCACTACGGACTACGAGAAATAGAATTATCGGTAAGTAAATTCTTATTTTCTCTAACGTCCTAAGTGGATGCTGGGGACTCCGTAAGGACCATGGGGATTATACCAAAGCTCCCAAATGGGCGGGAGAGTGCGGATGACTCTGCAGCACCAAATGAGAGAACTCCAGGTCCTCCTCAGCCAGGGTATCAATTTTGTAGAATTTTACAAACGTATTTGCTCCTGACCAAGTAGCTGCTCGGCAAAGTTGTAAAGCCGAGACCCCTCGGGCAGCCGCCCAAGATGAGCCCACCTTCCTTGTGGAGTGGGCATTTACAGATTTTTGGCTGTGGCAGGCCTGCCACAGAATGTGCAAGCTGAATTGTACTACAAATCCAACGAGCAATAGTCTGCTTAGAAGCAGGAGCACCCAGCTTGTTGGGTGCATACAGGATAACAGCGAGTCAGATTTCCTGACTCCAGCCGTCCTGGAAACATATATTTTCAGGGCCCTGACAACGTCTAGCAACTTGGAGTCCTCCAAGTCCCTAGTAGCCGCAGGCACCACAATAGGTTGGTTCAGGTGAAACGCTGAAACCACCTTAGGGAGAAACTGAGGACGAGTCCTCAATTCCGCCCTGTCCGAATGGAAAATCAGATAAGGGCTTTTACAGGATAAAGCCGCCAATTCTGACACGCGCCTGGCCCAGGCCAGGGCCAACAGCATGACCACTTTCCATGTGAGATATTTTAACTCCACAGATTTAAGTGGTTCAAACCAATGTGACTTTTGGAACCCAAAAACTACATTGAGATCCCAAAATGCCACTGGAGGCACAAAAGGAGGCTGTATATGCAGTACCCCTTTTACAAACGTCTGAACTTCAGGGACTGAAGCTAATTCTTTTTGGAAGAAAATTGACAGGGCCGAAATTTGAACCTTAATGGACCCCAATTTCAGGCCCATAGACACTCCTGTTTGCAGGAAATGTAGGAATCGACCCAGTTGAATTTCCTCCGTCGGACCTTACTGGCCTCGCACCACGCAACATATTTTCGCCAAATGCGGTGATAATGTCTTGCGGTTACATCCTTCCTGGCTTTGATCAGGATAGGGATGACTTCATCCGGAATGCCTTTTTTCCTTCAGGATCCGGCGTTCAACCGCCATGCCGTCAAACGCAGCCGCGGTAAGTCTTGGAACAGACAGGGTCCTTGCTGGAGCAGGTCCCTTCTTAGAGGTAGAGGCCACGGATCTTTGGGTTTGATTTTGATACTACACTCTTGCGCCAAATGAATAAGCAGCCTGGATCTAGTGGTAAATAGTGCCACCCACACTAAAAAGTATATAGAAAAGAATAGGTTACCACACCAATACACGGGCGCTTCACAGAGTTTTTGATCTGATACTCTCACACAGAATCTAGTGTCGTGTCTACCTAGACAAAAAATACATGCATAGTGTATTATTGTTATAAATATACAATCGAGATTTTCTGGCGTGAACTCGTACCGAATGGATTGGTCTACATATAGTAGACAAAATCACTGTGTCAAAGTCCAGACGTCGCCCCTAGTTACGCCAACATCTTTATGGGTGCCTGGGAGGACAAATATGTCTGGACCGAAGGCACCCACGGGGCGAACCTGGTGACATGGCATAGATACATAGATGATATCTTTTTCATTTGGGAGGGTGACTTAGGGACCTTGGAGCAGTTTTGTCTATACCTTAATACAAATGACCAGCACGTCAAATTAACATTTGACGTTAGCCAGGCACAGGTCAATTTTTTAGACCTTAGCATCTATGTAGAAGAAGGCACCCTTAAGACGAGGAACTATATCAAACCCACTGATTCCCGGTCATATATCAACAGGGCAAGCTGTCATCATCACAATTGGCTAGATAGCATTCCAACGGGCCAATTCAAAAGATTGAAGAGGAACTGCTCTGACCAACAAACCTTTCTTACCCAAGCATCAAGTATGATAGGATGTTTTGAAGAATCAGGCTATGATAAATCTACATTAGAAAGTGTGTTAGACACAGTCTCCAAATTAGAGAGAACAACTCTTATTGAACCAAGAATGAAGGACACCAACAAGGAGAATGATCCATTTAAGTGGGCCTTCATCACGAGTTATTCCTCTCAACACAACAAAGTTAAAAACATCCTTAAAAAACACTGGCCATTATTAAAAAAGGACCCTGTGATTGGGATGGACCTGCCCGATAGACCAATCTGCATCTATAGAAGGGCTCCCAACCTAAAAACAAAGTTAGTACGAAGCCATCTGGATACACCTTCGGGTCAATCCAGGATAACATCTAAGGGATTCTATAGATGTGGGTCCTGTGTTGCTTGTAGGAATATTCCAAATACTTTTGGTAATAAGAAGGAAGAGATTTTGATCAACGATAAAAAACACGTGATCAAAGAATTCATTACATGTCACTCCACCAATATTATTTATGGCATTGAATGTAGTTGTAAACGCTTTTATATTGGAAGAACAGGGAGGGCATTAAAAATTAGAGTTGGAGAGCACCTCCGCAATATTAAAAAAGGAGTAGAGACTCACGCTTTGTCAATGCACTTTAAAAATGTCCATGAATCTGATCCCAAATATATCATCAATTTTTATGCTCTGGAAAAAGTAATGCCTGACAAAAGAGGAGGTGATTTACCTAGAAAACTGGCCAAGGCAGAGATGCAGGCCATTTTTAAGTATAAAACGTTAGAACCGGTAGGGCTCAATAAAGATTTTGAGACAAAATGGTTCATTTAATTTAGCTTTCAAGGTATTTTAGCCTACACCATGTAAAGTTTTATTTTTGTATCGATTGCACGTTAAATTTGGTTATTTCTATTTGGGACTTGTTGTGATCTATCAAAAATTATGATTCAATTATTATTGTCAGGTAATAATGATTTAATCCCGTTATCGGTATCTGACACATTGTTGTTTTATTTTTCCATCTAACGGGCTTCATAAAAATGGCGCCTATCCTACAAAGCACAAGGACACGATTGTTTACGTATGACCTGAACCGGACACCATACTTCAGTCAAGCAGGTCACGACAGTAACAGGTCCGCTCCAGAGAAACACCGCGTTGCTATAGTGACGGCTGCGGGATGACGCATTTCCGCCCGGACAGAGAGACACGCTGAGATGCACTTCCGCCAGTCAGTGATTGATTCCGAAGAGCGGGAAAGAGCGGCGCAATGATGTTATGGAACGGACTATCTGGAATGGCTTATCAGTATGATGTGATGGGAGAGTTTAGCTATCAGGATGATCCATGTCTGGAAATAGGATTTTTTAATGTTTTATGGGAGGGGTATAAAAACCCGGAAATTATGGATACCATTACACCTTGAGGAAGATAACAAGCTGTTATCGAAACGCGTTGGTGAACGGTATCCTGGGTACACGTGGAGGACTCCCTTGCTGGCATCTTGACTTTCTGGGGACGCCTGTATGTTTTGAATGCTCATTTGTCTACTTGTTAGACCAACAAAATTGGTGAGAGTCCACCTGTACCATTTTTATTCTTCTGTATTAAATTGTTTTTATGGTATTGCACCATTGGATCCTCTTTTATTTTCATATGAAATTATCCTGAGTCCATGGAGAGGGAGGATCTCTGGTTATGATCTGACGTCTGGACTTTGACACAGTGATTTTGTCTACTATATGTAGACCAATCCATTCGGTACGAGTTCACGCCAGAAAATCTCGATTGTATATTTATAACAATAATACACTATGCATGTATTTTTTGTCTAGGTAGACACGACACTAGATTCTGTGTGAGAGTATCAGATCAAAAACTCTGTGAAGCGCCCGTGTATTGGTGTGGTAACCTATTCTTTTCTAGAGGCCACGGATCCTCCGTGAGCATCTCTTGAAGTTCCGGTTACCAAGTCCTTCTTGGCCAATCCGGAGCCACGAATATAGTGCTTACTCCTCTCCATCTTATCAATCTCAGTACCTTGGGTATGAGAGGCAGAGGAGGGAACACATACACTGACTGGTACACCCACGGTGTTACCAGAGCGTCTACAGCTATTGCCTGAGGGTCCCTTGACCTGGCGCAATACCTGTCGAGTTTTTCCCAACGGTTTATAATCATGTGGAAGACTTCTGGGTGAAGTCCCCACTCTCCCGGGTGGCGGTCGTGCTGAGGAAGTCTGCTTCCCAGTTGTCCACTCCCGGAATGAATACTGCTGACAGTGCTATCACATGATTTTCCGCCCAGCGAAGAATCCTTGCAGCTTCTGCCATTGCCCTCCTGCTTCTTGTGCCACCCTGTCTGTTTACGTGGGTGACTGCCGTGATGTTGTCCGACTGGATCAACACCGGCTGACCTTGAAGCAGAGGTCTTGCTAAGCTTAGAGCATTGTAAATGGCCCTTAGCTTCAGGATATTTATGTGAAGTGATGTCTCCAGGCTTGACCATAAGCCCTGGATATTCCTTCCCTGTGTGACTGCTCCCCAGCCTCGCAGGCTGGCATCCGTGGTCACCAGGACCCAGTCCTGAATGCCGAATCTGCGGCCCTCTAGAAGATGAGCACTCTGCAACCACCACAGGAGGGACACCCTTGTCCTTGGTGACAGGGTTATCCGCTGATGCATCTGAAGATGCGACCCGGACCATTTGTCCAGCAGGTCCCACTGGAAAGTTCTTGCGTGGAATCTGCCGAATGGGATTGCTTCGTAGGAAGCCACCATTTTACCCAGAACCCTTGTGCATTGATGCACTGAGACTTGGCTCGGTTTTAGGAGGTTCCTGACTAGCTCGGATAACTCCCTGGCTTTCTCCTCCGGGAGAAACACCTTTTTCTGGACTGTGTCCAGGATCATCCCTAGGAACAGAAGACAAGTCGTCGGAACCAGCTGCGATTTTGGAATATTGAGAATCCAATCGTGCTGCCGCAACACTACCTGAGATAGTGCTACACCGACCTCCAACTGTTCCCTGGATCTTACCCTTATCCGGGAATCGTCCAAGTAAGGGATAACTAAAATTCCCTTCCTTCGAAGGAATATCATCATTTCGGCCATTACCTTGGTAAAGACCCGGGGTGCCGTGGACCATCCATACGGCAGCGTCTGAACTGATAGTGACAGTTCTGTACCATAAACCTGAGGTACCCTTGGTGAGAAGGGTAAATTTTGACATGAAGGTAAGCATCCTTGATGTCCCGAGACATCATGTAGTCCCCTTCTTCCAGGTTCGCAATCACTGCTCTGAGTGACTCAATCTTGAATTTGAACCTCTGTATGTAAGTGTTCAAAGATTTTAGATTTAGAATCGGTCTCACCGAGCCGTCCGGCTTCGGTACCACAACAGTGTGGAATAATACCCCGTTCCCTGTTACAGGAGGGGTACCTTGATTATCACCTGCTGGGAATACAGCTTGTGAATGGCTTCCAAAACTGTCTCCCTGTCAGAAGGAGACATCGGTAAAGCCGACTTTAGGAAACGGCGAGGGGGAGACGTCTCGAATTCTAATTTGTACCCCTGAGATATCACCTGAAGGATCCAGGGGTCTACTTGCGAGTGAGCCCACTGCGCGCTGAAATTCATTGAGACGGGCCCCCCACCGTGCCTGATTCTGCTTGTAAAGCCCCAGCGTCATACTGAGGGCTTGGCAGAGGCGGGAGAGGGTTTCTGTTCCTGGGAACTGGCTGATTTCTGCAGCCTTTTTCCTCTCCCTCTGTCACGGGGCAGAAATGAGGAACCTTTTGCCCGCTTGTCCACGAAAAGACTGCGCCTGATAATACGGCGTCTTCTCATGTTGAGAGGCGACCTGGGGTACAAACGTGGATTTCCCAGCTGTTGCCGTGGCCACCAGGTCTGAAAGACCGACCCCAAATAACTCCTCCCCTTAATAAGGCAATACTTCCAAATGCCGTTTGGAATACGCATCACCTGACCACTGACGTGTCCATAACCCTCTACTGGTAGAAATGGACAACGCACTTAGACTTGATGCCAGTCGGCAAATATTCCGCTGTGCATCACGCATATATAGAAATGCATCTTTCAAATGCTCTATAGGCAAAAATATACTGTCCCTATCTAGGGTATCAATATTTTCAGTCAGAGAATCCGACCACGCCAACCCAGCACTGCACATCCAGGCTGAGGCGATTGCTGGTCGCAGTATAACACCAGTATGTGTGTAAATACATTTTAGGATATCCTCCTGCTTTCTATCAGCAGGATCCTTAAGGGCGGCCATCTCAGGAGAGGGTAGAGCCCTTACAAGCGTGTGAGCGCTTTATCCACCCTAGGGGGTGTTTCCCAACGCACCCTAACCTCTGGCGGGAAAGGATATAATGCCAATAACATTTTAGAAATTATCAGTTGTTATCGGGGGAAAACCACGCATCATCACACACCTCATTTAATTTCTCAGATTCAGGAAAACTACAGGTAGTTTTTCCTCACCGAACATAATACCCCTTTTTGGTGGTACTCGTATTATCAGAAATGTGTAAAACATTTTTCATTGCCTCAATCATGTAACGTGTGGCCCTACTGGAAGTCACATTTGTCTCTTCACCGTCGACACTGGAGTCAGTATCCGTGTCGGCGTCTATATCTGCCATCTGAGGTAACGGGCGCTTTAGAGCCCCTGACGGCCTATGAGACGTCTGGACAGGCACAAGCTGAGTAGCCGGCTGTCTCATGTCAACCACTGTCTTTTATACAGAGCTGACACTGTCACGTAATTCCTTCCAACAGTTCATCCACTCAGGTGTCGACCCCCTAGGGGGTGACATCACTATTACAGGCAATCTGCTCCGTCTCCACATCATTTTTCTCCTCATACATGTCGACACAAACGTACCGACATACAGCACACACACAGGGAATGCTCTGATAGAGGACAGGACCCCACTAGCCCTTTGGGGAGACAGAGGGAGAGTTTGCCAGCACACACCAGAGCGCTATATATATACAGGGATAACCTTATATAAGTGTTTTTCCCCTTATAGCTGCTGTATCTTTAATACTGCGCGTAATTAGTGCCCCCCCTCTCTTTTTTAACCCTTTCTGTAGTGTAGTGACTGCAGGGGAGAGCCAGGGAGCTTCCCTCCAACGGAGCTGTGAGGGAAAATGGCGCCAGTGTGCTGAGGAGATAGGCTCCGCCCCCTTATCGGCGGCCTTATCTCCCGTTTTTCTATGTATTCTGGCAGGGGTTAAATGCATCCATATAGCCCAGGAGCTATATGTGATGCATTTTTTGCCATCCAAGGTGTTTTTATTGCGTCTCAGGGCGCCCCCCCCCAGCGCCCTGCACCCTCAGTGACCGGAGTGTGAAGTGTGCTGAGAGCAATGGCGCACAGCTGCAGTGCTGTGCGCTACCTTGTTGAAGACAGGACGTCTTCTGCCGCCGATTTTCCGGACCTCTTCTGCCTTCTGGCTCTGTAAGGGGGCCGGCGGCGCGGCTCTGGGACCCATCCATGGCTGGGCCTGTGATCGTCCCTCTGGAGCTAATGTCCAGTAGCCTAAGAAGCCCAATCCACTCTGCACGCAGGTGAGTTCGCTTCATCTCCCCTTAGTCCCTCGATGCAGTGAGCCTGTTGCCAGCAGGTCTCACTGAAAATAAAAAACCTAAACTAAAACTTTCACTAAGAAGCTCAGGAGAGCCCCTAGTGTGCACCCTTCTCGTTCGGGCACAAAGATCTAACTGAGGCTTGGAGGGGGGTCATAGGGGGAGGAGCCAGTGCACACCAGATAGTCCTAAAGCTTTCTTTAGATGTGCCCAGTCTCCTGCGGAGCCGCTATTCCCCATGGTCCTTACGGAGTCCCCAGCATCCACTTAGGACGTTAGAGAAATATGGATTCATTAAATTTAATTTCTGCAGCGAAAAAGCCATGAATAGATCCTCATGTTTTTGCTCTAGCACTAAATTATCTCTATTAGCTTAATACACAGCCCCACTTAGGAGAAGATGATGTTTGTGTCGAGGGCTTGACATAGCGGCTCTTGAGCAACTTGTTGTATGTCCTCATTTGGAAGGCTAATGTTCCTGAATTTATTACACAGAGGAGACCGATAAACTGGTAGAATATAAAAGAGAAATGTCATGTCTTGTATGGTTTTTTCCAACTTGAATAATGGGATGCAATTTTACATGACTGTACAAAGTGCCAGATTAAGGTCCACATGGGCCTGGAGCTGAAATTTATGGAGGGCCCATTGCACACTTACCTACCTTCTTGCAGCTCTCTCCGGAAGAGAGCTGCCAGGTCGGCTCAGTGGAGGGCCGATGCGGGACAATGATGAGAAGAGGGGGCAGGGTGGAGGCAGAATGGGGTGGGGTGGGGTGGGACGAGTGTGGGGTTACCTCGTCACAACATTTAAGCCACCCCCCCCCCACTCTGTAATGCCACTACAACCAGCATTTTACAGCAGGGGGAGTGACTATGATGACGCGATTCAACAAGAATCGCGTCATCGACTGTCCGGACCGCCCACTTTACTCTCAAAGTGGGTGGCCAGGCAGGGGTGACTTGTCTGCTCTTACGGGGGGCCGGGAGGGTCACCCGATTTTCGGGAGCCTCCCGGCTATTCCGGGAGAGTAGGCAAGTATGGCCTATTGTACTGTATCTACTCTGTAGCAGTTGTGACCAGCATGTTAGGGGTGTGACTACTGATGGGGGAAGGTGTCCAGGTGTTTTGGGGGTTTGGCCTACACAGGGTGTGTGGTCTACGCTGTGGGGTGTGGATAGTACAGTAGAGTAGTGTACAGTATACATTCAAAGCGTACCCTTCCGATGCATAACCTAGTCCTGAGACTGCTCCTCCCTCCCCCTACCTCATGCCTTGAACATCTCTGCTTTGCTTACATACAGCCATTGGCGGCCATTTTTTCAGAGTCCTGCGCATGCGCTGTAGACTCTGTCACTGTGCCGGAGTCTCAGTGCTCAGAGCGCTAACAGCTGCTGTGACGGCTACAGGAGAGGAGGGGGTCCACACACGGAGTTTGCACACAGGTCGCCTCCTCTCTAGAAACGCCTCTGACCCCATTGCGTTCTGTAACTACCTTAAACACATAAATATGCACTTCGGAAGCACAAAAAAAATACAGTGAGCAAACCGTATTACACACACACTTTATCACGTTTACATGCATGGCACACGCGCATGTAGTTACAATTCAACAGCCAAAGGTCTACCACCCACCCGCTACCAAACTTTCACCATTATCTCATCAGACAGCAGCTCTTGCTAATCCGCAGCATACAGCTGATTCTCGGCTGCTGCCCCCAGTTCACCCTCTCCAAATATCTGCACCCTAACAAACCTGGAGCCGTTACATTCACCACCCGGGCATCTTCTATGCAGGATCAGGGGGTATTAGTACAGGGCCGGCCCGAGCTTAATTTATTTGGTAGTGTAAGAGGGTGGTGGCGGTGCGTGTAGTGCCTGCTGCCGTGCAGGTGTAGGTTCACCACTTACCAGGTGCCGCACTCTCTCACCTTCAGGTACCGGAACCTTCAACGGACCTGGAAAATCTTCAGTCGGACCCGGACACGATGACCTAGGAGGAAGAAGATTGCTGAGTGCCGTCCTTCTGACTGTGGACCGAAACGCCCACCGGAACCGAGGAAAAATAACATTTTACTCACCGGTAAATCTATTTCTCGTAGTACGTAGTGGATGCTGGGTACTCCGTAAGGACCATGGGGAATAGACTGGCTCCGCAGGAGACTGGGCACTCTTTAAAGAAAGATTAGGTACTACATCTGGTGTGCACTGGCTCCTCCCTCTATGCCCCTCCTCCAGACCTCAGTTAGGGAAACTGTGCCCGGAAGAGCAGACATTACTAGGAAAGGATTTGGAATCCAGGGTAAGACTCATACCAGCCACACCAATCACACCGTACAACTTGTGATAACTATACCCAGTTAACAGTATGAACAATAGCTGAGCCTCATTCAACAGATGGCTCAGAACAATAACCCTATAGTTAAGCAATAATTATATACAAGTATTGCAGAAGTCCGCACTTGGGACGGGCTCCCAGCATCCACTACGGACTACGAGAAATAGATTTACCGGTGAGTAAAATCTTATTTTCTCTGACGTCCTAGTGGATACTGGGTCCTCCGTAAGGACCATGGGGATTATACCAAAGCTCCCAAACGGGCGGGAAAGTGCGGATGACTCTGCAGCACCAAATGAGCAAACTCAAGGTCCTCCTCAGCCAGGGTATCAAACTTGTAGAATTTTGCAAACGTGTTTGACCCCGACCAGGTAGCAGCTCGGCAAAGTTGTAAAGCCGAGACCCCTCGGGCAGCCGCCCAAGAAGAGCCCACCTTCCTCGTGGAATGGGCTTTTACTGATTTTCAGGGACCGGACTACGTCCAGCAACTTGGAATCCTCCAAGTCCCGAGTAGCCGCAGGCACCACAATAGGTTGGTTCAAATGAAACGCTGATACCACCTTAGGGAGAAATTGGGGACGAGTCCTCAATTCTGCCCTGTCCATATGGAAGATCAGATAAGGGCTTTTACATGACAAAGCCGCCAATTCTGACACACGCCTAGCCGAAGCCAAGGCCAAAAGCATGACCACTTTCCACGTGAGATACTTCAACTCCACGGTCTGAAGTGGCTCAAAACAATGTGATTTTAGGAAATCCAACACTACGTTGAGATCCCAAGGTGCCACTGGAGGCACAAAAGGGGGCTGAATATGCAGCACTCCCTTAACAACGTCTGAACTTCAGGCAGCGTCTTTCCTAGCCTTTAACAGCGTAGGAATCACTTCATCTGGAACGCCCTTTTCCGTTAGGATCCGGCGTTCAACCACCAAGCCTTCAAACGCAGCCGCGGTAAGTCTTTGAACAGACAGGGCCCCTGCAGTAACAGGTCCTGTCTGAGAGACAGAGGACATGGGTCCTCCGAGATCATTTCTTGTAGTTCTGGGTACCAAGTTCTTCTTGGCCAATCCGGAACTACGAGTATAGTTCTTACTCCTCTCTTACTTACTATCCTCAGTACCTTGGGTATGACAGGAAGAGGAGGGAACACATAAACCGACTGGTACACCCACCGTGTCACTAGTGCGTCCACAGCTATCGCCTGAGGGTCTCTTGACCTGGCGCATTACTTTTTTAGCTTTTTGTTGAGGCGGGACGCCATCATGTCCACCCGTGGCCGTTCCCAACGGTTTACAATCTGCGTGAAGACTTCTGGATGAAGTCCCCACTCTCCCGGGTGGAGGTCGTGCCTGCTGAGGATGTCTGCTTCCTAGTTTTCCACACCCGGAATGAACACTTCTGACAGTGTTAGCACGTGATTCTCCGCCCATCGGAGAATCCTTGTGGTTTCTGCCAACGCCATCCTGCTTCTTGTGCCGCCTTGTCGGTTTACATGGGCGACAGCCGTGATGTTGTCTGACTGAATCAGCACCGGCTGGTTTTGAAGCAGGGGTTCTGCTTGACTTAGGGCATTGTAAATGGCCCTTAGGTCCAGAATATTTATGTGTAGGGAAGTCTCCTGACTCGACCATTGTCCTTGGAAGTTTCTTCCCTGAGTGACTGCTCCCCAACCTCGGAGGCTTGCATCCGTGGTCACCAGGACCCAGTCCTGAATGCCGAATCTGCGGCCCTCGAGAAGATGAGCACTCTGCAGCCACCACAGCAGAGACACCCTGGCCCTCGGGGACAGGGTGATCAGCCGATGCATCTGAAGATGCGATCCTCACTTGTCTCACAGGTCCCACTGAAAATTCCTTGCATGGAACCTGCCGAAGGGAATTGCTTCGTAAGAAGCTACCATCTTTTCCAGGACTCACGTGCAATGATGCACCAACACCTGTTTTGGTTTCAGGAGGTCTCTGACCAGAGATGACAACTCCTTGGCCTTCTCCTCCGTGAGAAACACCTTCTTCTGTTCTGTGTCCAGAAACATTCCCAATATCAGCAGACACGTCGTGGGAACCAGCTGCGACTTTGGGATATTCAGAATCCAGCCGTGCTGTTGTAGCACTTCCTGAGATAGTGCTACTCCGACCAACAACTGCTCCTTGGACCTCGCCTTTATAAGGATATCGTCCAAGTACGGGATAATTATAACTCCCTTCTTTCGAAGGAGTATCATCATTTCGGCCATTACCTTGGTAAATACCCTCGGTGCCGTGGACAGACCAAACGGCAACGTCTGGAATTGGTAATGGCAGTCCTGTACCAAAAACCTGAGGTACTCCTGGTGAGGTGGGTAAATGGGGACATGTAGGTAAGCATCCATGATGTCCAGTGACACCATAAAATCCCCCTCTTCCAGGCTTGCAATAACCGCCCTGAGCGATTCTATTTTGAACTTGAACTTCCTTATATAAGTGTTCAAGGATTTCAAATTTAGAATGGGTCTCACCGAACCGTCTGGTTTCGGTATCACAAACATTGTGGAATAGTAACCTCGTCCCTGTTGAAGGAGAGGAACTTTGATTATCACCTGCTGGAGGTACAGCTTGTGAATTGCCGCCAGTACTACCTCCCTTTCCTTGGGAGTAGCAGGCAAGGCTGATTTGAGGTAACGGCGAGGGGGAGACGTCTCGAACTCCAGCTTGTATCCCTGAGATACCTGTAGAACCCAGAGATCCACCTGTAAGCGAACCCACTGGTCGCTGAAGTTCCGGAGACGGGCCCCCACCGCACCTGGCTCCACCTGTGGAGCCCCAGCGTCATGCGGTGGACTTAGTGGAAGCAGGGGAGGATATTTGTTCCTGGGAACTGGCTGTCTGGTGCAGCTTTTTCCCTCTACCCCTGCCTCTGGGCAGAAAGGACGCGCCTCTGACCCGCTTGCCTTTCTGAGGCCGAAAGGACTGTACTTGATAATACGGTGCTTTCTTAGGCTGTGAGGGAACCTGAGGTAAAAAAAGTCGACTTCCCAGCTGTTGCTGTGGACACGAGGTCCGAGAGACCGTCCCCAAACAATTCCTCACCCTTATAAGGCAAAATTTCCATGTGCCTTTTAGAATCAGCATCACCTGTCCACTGCCGAGTCCATAATACTCTCCTGGCAGAAATGGACATTGCATTAATTCTAGATGCCAGCCGGCAAATGTCCCTCTGTGCATCTCTCATATATAAGACTACGTCTTTAATATGCTCTATAGTTAGCAAAATAGTGTCCCTGTCAAGGGAATCAATGTTATCAGACAGGGAATCAGACCACGCTGCTGCAGCACTACACATCCATGCTGAAGCAATAGCAGGTCTCAGTATAGTACCTGAGTGTGTATACACAGACTTCAGGATAGCCTCCTGCTTTCTATCTGCAGGCTCCTTTAAGGCGGCCGTATCCTGAGAAGGCAGTGCCACCTTTTTTGATAAGCGTGTGAGCGCCTTGTCCACCTTAGGGGATGTCTCCCAGCGTAACCTATCCGTTGGCGGGAAAGGGTACGCCATTAGTAACCGCTTAGAAATCACTAGTTTCTTATCTGGGGAACCCCACGCTTCTTCACACAATTCATTTAACTCATCAGATGGGGGAAAAGTCACTGGTTGCTTTTTCTCCCCAAACATAATACCCTTTTTTGTGGTAACCGGGTTAATGTCAGAAATGTGCAACACATTTTTCATTGCCGTAATCATGCATCGGATGGCCCTAGTGGATTGTACATTTGTCTCATCCTCGTCGACACTGGAGTCAGACTCCGTGTCGATATCTGTGTCTGCCATCTGAGGTAGCGGGCGTTTTTGAGCCCCTGATGGCCTCTGAGATGCCTGGGCAGGCGCGGGCTGAGATGCCGGCTGTCCCAAAGCTGCGTCATCGAACCTTTTATGCAAGGAGTTGACACTGTCGGTTAATACCTTCCACATATCCATCCACTCTGGTGTCGGCCCCGCAGGGGGCGACATCACACTTATCGGCACCTGCTCCGCCTCCACGTAAGCGTCCTCATCAAACATGTCGACACAGACGTACCGACACACCGCACACACACAGGGAATGCTCTGACTGAGGACAGGACCCCACAAAGTCCTTTGGGGAGACAGAGAGTATGCCAGCACACACCAGAGCGCTATATAACAGAGGGATTTACACTATACACAAAGTGAATTTTCCCCCAATAGCTGCTTATATCACAATTTGCGCCTAAATTTATGTGCCCCCCCTCTCTTTTTTACCCTTTCTGTAGTGTATACTGCAGGGGAGAGCCTGGGGAGCGTCCATCCAGCGGAGCTGTGAAGAGAAAATGGCGCTGGCTGTGCTGAGGAAGATAGCCCCGCCCCTTCAGCGGTGGGCTTCTCCCGCTTTTTTAATGATAATTATGGCGGGGGATTAGGCACATATACAGTTTAGAACTGTATTATGTGCAGTTTGCCACTTAAGGTATACTACTTGCAGCCCAGGGCGCCCCCCCCCCCCCAGCGCCCTGCACCCACCAGTGACCGGAGCGTGTGGTGTGCTGTGGGAGCAATGGCGCACAGGTGCAGTGCTGTGCGCTACCTTATTGAAGACCGGAGTCTTCAGCCGCCGATTTTCTCCGGAATCATCCGTCTTCTGGCTCTGCAAGGGGGACGGCGGCGCGGCTCCGGGAACGGACGATCGAGGTCGGGCCCTGTATTCGATCCCTCTGGAGCTAATGGTGTCCAGTAGCCTTAGAAGCACAAGCTAGCTGCAAGCAGGTAGGTTTGTTTCTCTCCCCTAAGTCCCACGTAGCAGTGAGTCTGTTGCCAGCAGATCTCACTGAAAATAAAAAACCTAACAAATACTTTCTTTATAGTGAACTCAGAAGAGCCCACTAAGTGCATCCAGCTCTGGCCGGGCACAGATTCTAACTGAGGTCTGGAGGAGGGGCATAGAGGGAGGAGCCAGTGCACACCAGATGTAGTACCTAATCTTTCTTTAAAGAGTGCCCAGTCTCCTGCGGAGCCCGTCTATTCCCCATGGTCCTTACGGAGTACCCAGCATCCACTAGGACGTCAGAGAAATAGCGCTTTCGGGATAGGTGAGGGTCATCCCAGGCGTACGCCTCAGAGCCCGAATTTCACCTATTGGCACTCTTGCACCAGGTGGAAATTCTACCTTGCACCGGCGTGCAAGGCTCACCGTTCGCCCTGAAGGAAGGGAGACAGATAGGGACAAACACGGAAGGAACACACAGACAGATGTAACTCACCGTCCTACGTCTTGTACTCCGATCTTCTCCACTTACAGGTCCCTGTAAGGAGGCAAAGAGAGAAACAGCCGTGCAGGGCCTAACTCTAACCTAGTGTGCATCCGCTACACTAGCTACATAAACAAAGCCCTCAAACTGTCTCAAGTGTGGGTGGTGCACCACAAACTATGCACAAACTCTAAAACAACACTTTGCCCTGCACGGTAACAACACACATATCAGAGTACAACATCAAACGGTGCTGTTCCTTTAAATCCCTACCTGCACTCTGAAGGGGGGGGGGGGGGGGGGTGGACGCCGTACAGCCTACCCACCTCCGATAACCTCTCTTATGTGGGGCTCAGGCCAGTGAGCCTGCCTACCTATACCCCTGGGGGGGGGGGGGGGGAACCACGTATCTACTGGGCCTAATGCCCCCTAACTGCACACAGGCCGGAGGCCTGACTTTATCCCTCGGGCCTAGCGCCCGACTAACTGGTCGCCAATTGGGTGACCTGGGCCTAATGCCCTGGGTCACCTTGTATCCCTAGCGGCCGCCAACTGAACTAGGGCCTAATGCCCTCTAATGTCCCCCAGGCCTATTGCCTGCGCTTGCCCTCGGGCCTAATGCCCGCCTATCTTGCGCCACGGGCCGGGGCCCGACTAAACGTGGCCACGGGCCTAGTGCCCGGCTAACAGGGCCACGAGCCCGACAAAGTGCCCACGGGCCGGGAGGGCCCGACTATGTGCCCACAGGCCGGAAGGGCCTGACTGTGCCCACGGGCCTATTGCCCGAACACCCGGTGGTCTAGGGAGGAGCGGGTACAGGGGCACCTGAGAAGGGCCTACCTGACCCGCGGGGAGAGGCACCAGGGGGGAGCTTCGTCAGCTCTCTTCCTTTCCACCCCTGGTGACCTCTCCGGCGCTCCTTTTCAATCTTCGGGCGCTGGCCCGCGTCCAGCCGCCGCTGGACATCTTCTTTCCGGAGCCTGGAGTCTTCTGGCCTCTTCTGCGGCCACCGGAGCTCTTCAGCTCTCTTCCGCGCGCTCTCCGTCTTCGGCTCCCGCCCGGCGTCTGACCACAGACGCCGGGGCATATGACGCGGTGAGCGCCGATTGGCTCGCCGCGCCGGTCTCCGATTGGCCGGCGCCCCACGAGCCGCGATTGTCTCGCGGACGGCGACGGATTTCAAATCCCGCGGGCGGCGCTTTTCATTGGCGGCCAGATTGGCGCCAAGTTTAAAACGCCGCCGCGCCGCCCGACTCCGCTGACAGTCTGGTGCAGGGAAATATCTGATCCCTGCACCGGACACCCGCCGCTGCCGCACTCCCAGCGCTGGGTACAAACAAGCTGCCCCAGCGGTGTCCACAGCAAGGAACTGCAGGGGACGCAGATCCCCTGCACACTGTTGTGGTGATGTGCCCTGGGACACAGGGCACATCTCTACAGTAGCAAATTTAGATTTTGCCACACCTTGATGGTATCAAATTCTTAAAGGGACAGCGTGCATCGCAAAAAAGTAGCCTCCCACCCCAGATGAAAAGTACCTCTGCGCTGCACCTGTCTCTGGAGCTGCACCTTCATGTGGCCAGTGAGGCCTGGGAAGCAGGAGGCAGCATCGCCGTGTATGGTCCAGCCGGCAGTGGGAGATGTCACCCTTGTAGACTAGGCACATGCGTATTTTGTCTAATGGGCTGGCCGGCTATGGATTGGTGCCTCCAGCTCTCAGCCTTCGGTACCAAAGGCCTGGTTCCCAAGTCCCATGTGCCCCGCTTGGCTTTTCCCTCCCCTCAGCGAGCCACAGCCTGCTCGCCACCTCCTGCAGTCGCATGGTCTCGGGCTTGGGAGTCCATGCTCATACCCTGCACCCCAAATATACTCTGTATGTGTATACGCAGTATATGTACATTCACATATACCCTTATATACATACCTTTCCCATATACACATAACCCCCAATATACTTATTTGCACTCCTGCTGTACATGCACATACCTCTCCCCCCCCCCCCATATGTATATATACAACACTCTATATATACACATACCCACTAAAAATAAGAATTCACTTACCGATAATTCTATTTCTCATAGTCCGTAGTGGATGCTGGGGACTCCGTCAGGACCATGGGGAACAGCGGCTCCGCAGGAGACAGGGCACAAAAAGCAAGCTTTTAGGATCACATGGTGTGTACTGGCTCCTCCCCCTATGACCCTCCTCCAAGCCTCAGTTAGGTACTGTGCCCGGACGAGCGTACACAATAAGGAAGGATCTTGAATCCCGGGTAAGACTCATACCAGCCACACCAATCACACCGTACAACTTGTGATTTGAACCCAGTTAACAGTATGATAACAACGAAGAAGCCTCTGAAAAGATGGCTCACAACAATAATAACCCGATTTTTGTAACAATAACTATGTACAAGTATTGCAGACAATCCGCACTTGGGATGGGCGCCCAGCATCCACTACGGACTATGAGAAATAGAATTATCGGTAAGTAAATTCTTATTTTCTCTAACGTCCTAGTGGATGCTGGGGACTCCGTCAGGACCATGGGGATTATACCAAAGCTCCCAAACGGGCGGGAGAGTGCGGATGACTCTGCAGCACCGAATGAGAGAACTCCAGGTCCTCCTTAGCCAGAGTATCAAATTTGTAAAATTTTACAAACGTGTTCTCCCCTGACCACGTAGCTGCTCGGCAAAGTTGTAATGCCGAGACCCCTCGGGCAGCCGCCCAAGATGAGCCCACCTTCCTTGTGGAGTGGGCATTTACAGATTTAGGCTGTGGCAGGCCTGCCACAGAATGTGCAAGTTGGATTGTGCTACAGATCCAACGAGCAATCGTCTGCTTAGACGCAGGAGCACCCATCTTGTTGGGTGCATACAGGATAAACAGCGAGTCAGATTTTCTGACTCCAGCCGTCCTTGAAATATATATTTTCAATGCTCTGACAACGTCCAGCAACTTGGAGTCCTCCAAGTCGCTAGTAGCCGCAGGCACCACAATAGGCTGGTTCAAGTGAAAAGCCGAAATCACCTTAGGCAGAAACGGAGGACGCGTCCGCAGTTCTGCCCTGTCCGAATGGAAAATCAGATATGGGCTTTTGTACGATAAAGCCGCCAACTCTGATACTCTCCTGGCTGAAGCCAGGGCCAGTAGCATGGTTACTTTCCATGTAAGATACTTCAAATCTACCGATTTGAGCGGCTCAAACCAATGGGATTTGAGAAAATCCAAAACTACGTTGAGATCCCACGGTGCCACTGGAGGCACAATCGGGGGCTGTATATGTAGTACACCTTTGACAAAGGTTTGTACTTCAGGCACTGAAGCCAATTCTTTCTGGAAGAAAATCGATAAGGCCGAAATTTGAACCTTAATAGACCCCAATTTGAGGCCCATAGACAATCCTGCCTGCAGGAAATGTAGGAATCGACCCAATTGAAATTCCTCCGTTGGGGCCTTCTTGGCCTCACACCACGCAACATATTTTCTCCAAATGCGGTGATAATGTTGTGCGGTCACTTCCTTCCTGGCTTTAATCAAGGTAGGAATAACTTCCTCTGGAATGCCCTTTTCTTTTAGAATCCGGCGTTCAACCGCCATGCCGTCAAACGCAGTCGCGGTAAGTCTTGGAACATACAAGGTCCCTGCTGAAGCAGATCCCTTCTTAACGGTAGAGGCCACGGCTCTTCCGTGAGCATCTCTTGAAGTTCCGGGTACCAAGTCCTTCTCGGCCAATCCGGAGCCACGAGTATTGTTCTTACTCCCCGTAGCCGTATAATTCTCAGTACCTTTGGTATGAGAGGCAGAGGAGGAAACACATACACGGACTGGTACACCCACGGTGTTACCAGAGCGTCCACAGCTATTGCCTGAGGGTCTCTTGACCTGGCGCAATATCTGTCCAGTTTCTTGTTGAGGCGGGACGCCATCATGTCCACCTTTGGTTTTTCCCAACGGTTAACAATCATGTGGAAAACTTCTGGATGAAGTCCCCACTATCCCGGGTGGAGGTCGTGTCTGCTGAGGAAGTCTGCTTCCCAGTTGTCCACTCCCGGAATGAACACTGCTGACAGTGCTATGACATGATTTTCCGCCCAGCGAAGAATCCTTGCAGCTTCTGTCATTGCTCTTCTGCTTCTCGTGCCGCCCTGTCTGTTTACGTGGGCGACTGCCGTGATGTTGTCCGACTGGATCAACACCGGCTGACCCTGAAGCAGCGGTTTTGCCAGGCTTAGAGCATTGTAAATCGCTCTTAGCTCCAGTATATTTATGTGAAGAGACGTCTCCAGGTTCGACCACACGCCCTGGAAGTTTCTTCCCTGTGTGACTGCTCCCCAGCCTCGTAGGCTGGCATCCGTAGTCACCAGGACCCAGTCCTGTATGCCGAATCTGCGGCCCTCTAACAGATGGGCACTCTGCAACCACCACAGAAGAGACACCCTTGTTCTTGGTGACAGTGTTATCCGCTGATGCATGTGCAGATGCGATCCGGACCATTTGTCCAGCAGATCCCACTGAAATATTCGTGCGTGGAATCTGCCGAATGGAATTGCTTCGTAAGAAGCCACCATCTTTCCCAGGACTCTTGTGCATTGATGTACTGACACATTTCCTGGTTTTAGGAGGTTCCTGACAAGTTCGGATAACTCCCTTGCTTTCTCCTCCGGGAGAAACACCTTTTTCTGAACAGTGTCCAGAATCATTCCCAGGAACAGCAGACGTGTCGTCGGGGTCAATTGAGATTTTGGAAGATTCAGAATCCACCCGTGTTGTTGAAGCACTACTTGGGTTAGTGCTACTCCGACTTCCAGCTGTTCTCTGGACCTTGCCCTTATCAGGAGATCGTCCAAGTAAGGGATAATTAATACGCCTTTTCTTCGTAGAAGAACCATCATTTCGGCCATTACCTTGGTAAAGACCCGAGGTGCCGTGGACAAACCAAACGGCAGCGTTTGAAACTGATAATGACAGTTTTGTATCACGAACCTGAGATACCCTTGGTGTGAAGGGTAAATTGGGACATGCAGATAAGCATCTTTTATGTCCAGGGACACCATGAAGTCCCCTTCTTCCAGATTCGCTATCACTGCTCTGAGTGACTCCATCTTGAACTTGAATTTCTGTATGTACAGGTTCAAGGATTTCAGATTTAGAATAGGTCTTACCGAACCGTCCGGCTTCGGTACCACAAATAGTGTGGAATAATACCCCTTTCCCTGTTGTAGGAGGGGTACCTTGACTATCACCTGCTGAGAATACAGCTTGTGAATGGCTTCCAATACCGTCGCCCTTTCTGAGGGAGACGTTGGTAAAGCAGACTTTAGGAACCGGCGAGGGGGAGACTTTTCGAATTCCAACTTGTAACCCTGAGATACTACCTGCAGGATCCAAGGGTCCACCTGTGAGCGCGCCCACTGTGTGCTGAAAATCTTTAGTCGACCCCCCACCGCCCCTGAGTCCGCTTGCACAGCCCCAGCGTCATGCTGAGGGCTTTGTAGAAGCCGGGGAGGGCTTCTGTTCGTGGGAAGTAGTTGCTTGCTGCACCCTCTTACCCCTTCCATTGCCTCTGGGCAAATATGACTGTCCTTTTGCCCGCTTGTTCTTATAGGAACGAAAGGACTGCGGCTGAAAAGACGGTGTCTTTTTCTGCTGGGAGGTGACCTGAGGTAAAAAAGTGGATTTTCCGGCTGTTGCCGTGGCCACCAGATCCGATAGACCGACCCCAAATAATTCCTCTCCTTTATACGGCAATACTTCCATATGCCGTTTGGAATCCGCATCACCTGACCACTGTCGCGTCCATAAACTTCTTCTGGCAGATATGGACATCGCACTTACTCTCGATGCCAGAGTGCAAATATCCCTCTGAGCATCTCGCATATAAAGAAAAGCATCCTTTAATTGCTCTATAGTCAATAAAATACTGTCCCTATCCAGGGTATCAATGTTTTCAGTCAGGGAATCCGACCACACCACCCCAGCACTGCACATCCAGGCTGAGGCTATTGCTGGTCGCAGTATTACACCAGTATGTGTGTATATACTCTTCAGGGTAGTTTCCAGCCTCCTATCAGCTGGATCCTTGAGGGCGGCCGTATCAGGAGACGGTAACGCCACTTGTTTTGATAAGCGTGTGAGCGCCTTATCCACCCTAGGGGGTGTTTCCCAGCGCGCCCTAACCTCTGGTGGGAAAGGGTATAATGCCAATAACTTCTTTGAAATTAGCAGTTTTCTATCGGGGTTAACCCACGCTTCATCACACACGTCATTCAATTCCTCTGATTCTGGAAAAGCTACAGGTAGTTTTTTCACACCCCACATAATACCCCCCTTTGAGGTACCTGCAGTATCAGAGATATGCAAAGCCTCCTTCATTGCCATGATCATATAACGTGTGGCCCTATTGGAAAATACGTTTCTTTCTTCACCGTCGACACTAGATTCATCTGTGTCGGTACCTGTGTCGACTGACTGAGGTAAGGGACGTTTTACAGCCCCTGACGGAGCCTGAGACGCCTGGACAGGTACTAACTGGTTTTCCGGCCGTCTCATGTCGTCAACTGACTTTTGCAGCGTGCTAACATTATCACGTAATTCCATAATTAAAGCCATCCATTCCGGTGTCGACTCCCTAGGGGGTGACATCACCATTACCGGCAATTGCTCCGCCTCCACACCAACATCGTCCTCATACATGTCGACACACACGTACCGACACACAGCAGACACACAGGGAATGCTCTTATCGAAGACAGGACCCCACTAGCCCTTTGGGGAGACAGAGGGAGAGTTTGCCAGCACACACCAAAGCGCTATAAAAATGTATATAAACAACCCTAAAAGGTGTTGTTTCTGTTATATGCGCTTAATATATAAAAATATCGCCAAAATATGCCCCCCTTCTCTGTTTTACCCTGTTTCTGTAGTGCAGTGCAGGGGAGAGTCCTGGGAGCCTTCCTCACAGTGGAGCTGAGCAGGAAAATGGCGCTGTGTGCTGAGGAGAATAGGCCCCGCCCCCTAAAACGGCGGGCTCTTCTCCCGGAGTTTGCGATATATGGCAGGGGTTAAATACATCCATATAGCCTCAAGGGCTATATGTGATGTATTTTAGCCATAGAAAATAAGAATTTACTTACCGATAATTCTATTTCTCGGAGTCCGTAGTGGATGCTGGGGTTCCTGAAAGGACCATGGGGAATAGCGGCTCCGCAGGAGACAGGGCACAAAAAGTAAAGCTTTCCGATCAGGTGGTGTGCACTGGCTCCTCCCCCTATGACCCTCCTCCAAGCCTCAGTTAGGTACTGTGCCCGGACGAGCGTACACAATAAGGGAGGAATTTTGAATCCCGGGTAAGACTCATACCAGCCACACCAATCACACCGTACAACTTGTGATCAAAACCCAGTTAACAGTATGATAACAGAGGAGCCTCTGAAAGATGGCTTCCTAAACAATAACCCGAATTAGTTAACAATAACTATGTACAATTATTGCAGATAATCCGCACTTGGGATGGGCGCCCAGCATCCACTACGGACTCCGAGAAATAGAATTATCGGTAAGTAAATTCTTATTTTCTCTATCGTCCTAGTGGATGCTGGGGTTCCTGAAAGGACCATGGGGATTATACCAAAGCTCCCAAACGGGCGGGAGAGTGCGGATGACTCTGCAGCACCGAATGAGAGAACTCCAGGTCCTCCTTAGCCAGAGTATCAAATTTGTAAAATTTTACAAACGTGTTCTCCCCTGACCACGTAGCTGCTCGGCAAAGTTGTAATGCCGAGACCCCTCGGGCAGCCGCCCAAGATGAGCCCACCTTCCTTGTGGAGTGGGCCTTTACAGATTTAGGCTGTGGCAGGCCTGCCACAGAATGTGCAAGTTGGATTGTGCTACAGATCCAACGAGCAATCGTCTACTTAGACGCAGGAGCACCCATCTTGTTGGGTGCATACAATATAAACAACGAGTCAGATTTTCTGACTCCAGCTGTCCTTGCAATATATATTTTTAATGCTCTGACAACGTCCAGTAACTTGGAGTCCTCCAAGTCACTTGTAGCCGCAGGCACTACAATAGGCTGGTTCAGATGAAATGCTGACACCACCTTAGGGAGAAAATGCGGACGAGTCCGCAGTTCTGCCCTGTCCGAATGGAAAATCAGATATGGGCTTTTGTAAGATAAAGCTGCCAGTTCTGACACTCTCCTGGCCGAAGCCAGGGCTAGTAACATGGTCACTTTCCATGTGAGATATTTTAAATCCACCTTTTTTAGTGGTTCAAACCAATGAGATTTTAGAAAGTCCAAAACCACATTGAGATCCCACGGTGCCACTGGAGGCACCACAGGAGGCTGTATATGCAGCACTCCCTTAACAAAAGTCTGGACTTCAGGAACTGAAGCCAATTCTTTTTGAAAGAAAATCGACAGGGCCGAAATTTGAACCTTAATAGATCCCAATTTGAGACCCATAGACAATCCTGATTGCAGGAAATGTAGGAATCGACCCAGTTGAAATTCCTCCGTCGGAGCACTCCGATCCTCGCACCACGCAACATATCTTCGCCAAATGCGGTGATAGTGTTGCACGGTTACTTCCTTCCTTGCTTTAATCAAAGTAGGAATGACTTCTTCCGGCATGCTTTTTTCCTTTAGGATCCGGCGTTCAACCGCCATGCCGTCAAACGCAGCCGCGGTAAGTCTTGAAACAGACAGGGACCCTGCTGAAGCAAGTCCCTCCTTAGAGGTAGAGGCCACGGATCTTCCGTGATCATCTCTTGAAGTTCCGGGTACCAAGTCCTTCTTGGCCAATCCGGAACCACTAGTATCGTTCTTACGCCTCTTTGCCGTATAATTCTCAATACTTTTGGTATGAGAGGCAGAGGAGGAAACACATACACCGACTGGTACACCCAAGGCGTTACCAGCGCGTCCACAGCTATTGCCTGCGGATCTCTTGACCTGGCGCAATACCTGTCCAGTTTTTTGTTGAGGCGAGACGCCATCATGTCCACCATTGGTCTTTCCCAACGGGTTACCAGCATGTGGAAGACTTCTGGATGAAGTCCCCACTCTCCCGGGTGAAGGTCGTGTCTGCTGAGGAAGTCTGCTTCCCAGTTGTCCACTCCCGGGATGAACACTGCTGACAGTGCTATCACATGATTCTCTGCCCAGCGAAGAATCCTTGCAGCTTCTGCCATTGCACTCCTGCTTCTTGTGCCGCCCTGTCTGTTTACATGGGCGACTGCCGTGATGTTGTCCGACTGGATCAACACCGGTTTTCCTTGAAGCAGAGGTTCTGCCTGGCTTAGAGCATTGTAGATTGCTCTTAGTTCCAGAATGTTTATGTGAAGAGACGTTTCCAGGCTCGTCCACACTCCCTGGAAGTTTCTTCCTTGTGTGACTGCTCCCCAGCCTCTCAGGCTGGCGTCCGTGGTCACCAGGATCCAATCCTGTATGCCGAATCTGCGGCCCTCCAATAGATGAGCACTCTGCAACCACCACAGAAGAGATACCCTTGTCCTTGGAGACAGGGTTATCCGCTGGTGCATCTGAAGATGCGACCCTGACCATTTGTCCAACAGATCCCTCTGGAAAATTCTTGCATGGAATCTGCCGAATGGAATTGCTTCGTAAGAAGCCACCATTTTTCCCAGGACTCTTGTACAGACACCTTTCCTGGTTTTAGGAGGTTCCTGACAAGCTCGGATAACTCCTTGGCTTTTTCCTCCGGGAGAAAAACCTTTTTCTGAACCGTGTCCAGAATCATCCCTAGGAACAGCAGACGAGTTGTCGGCATTAACTGGGATTTTGGAATATTCAGAATCCAGCCGTGCTGTTTTAGCACTTCTTGAGACAGTGCTAATCCCATCTCTAGCTGTTCTCTGGACCTTGCCCTTATTAGGAGATCGTCCAAGTATGGGATAATTAGTACGCCTTTTCTTCGAAGAAGAATCATCATCTCGGCCATTACCTTTGTAAAGACCCGAGGTGCCGTGGACAATCCGAACGGCAGCGTCTGAAACTGATAGTGACAGTTTTGTACAACGAACCTGAGGTACCCCTGGTGTGAGGGGTAAATTGGAACGTGGAGGTACGCATCCTTGATGTCCAAGGACACCATAAAGTCCCCTTCTTCCAGGTTCGCTATCACTGCTCTGAGTGACTCCATTTTGAACTTGAACTTCTTTATGTACAGGTTCAAGGACTTCAGATTTAGAATAGGTCTTACCGAGCCGTCCGGCTTCGGTACCACAAATAGAGTGGAATAATACCCCTTTCCTTGTTGTAGAAGAGGTACCTTGACTATCACCTGCTGAGAGTACAGCTTGTGAATGGCTTCCAAAACCGTCTCCCTTTCGGAGGGGGACGTTGGTAAAGCAGACTTCAGGAAACGGCGAGGCGGATCTGTCTCTAGTTCCAACCTGTACCCCTGAGATATTATCTGCAGGATCCAGGGATCTACCTGCGAGTGAGCCCACTGCGCGCTGAAATTCTTGAGACGACCGCCCACCGCCCCCGAGTCCGCTTGAGAAGCCCCAGCGTCATGCTGAGGCTTTTGTAGAAGCGGGGGAGGGCTTCTGTTCCTGGGAAGGAGCTGCCTGTTGGTGTCTCTTCCCCCTTCCTCTGCCTCGTGGCAGATATGAATATCCCTTTGCTCTCTTGTTTTTAAAGGAACGAAAGGGCTGCGGTTGAAAAGTCGGTGTCTTTTTCTGTTGGGGAGTAACTTGAGGTAAAAAGGTGGATTTCCCGGCTGTAGCCGTGGCCACCAAATCTGATAGACCGACTCCAAATAACTCCTCCCCTTTATACGGCAAAACTTCCATATGCCGTTTTGAGTCCGCATCGCCTGACCACTGTCGCGTCCATAAACTTCTTCTGGCCGAAATGGACATAGCACTTACCCGTGATGCCAGTGCGCAGATATCCCTCTGTGCATCACGCATATAAAGAAATGCATCCTTTATTTGCTCTAAAGACAGTAAAACATTGTCCCTATCCAGGGTATCAATATTTTCAATCAGGGACTCTGACCAAGCTACTCCAGCACTGCACATCCAGGCTGTCGCTATAGCTGGTCGTAGTATAACACCTGTATGTGTGTATATACTTTTTTGGATATTTTCCATCCTCCTATCTGCTGGATCTTTAAGTGCGGCCGTCTCAGGAGAGGGTAACGCCACTTGTTTAGATAAGCGTGTGAGCGCCTTGTCCACCCTAGGAGGTGTTTCCCAGCGCGCCCTAACCTCTGGCGGGAAAGGGTATAAAGCCAATAACTTCTTTGAAATTAGCATCTTTTTATCGGGGGCAACCCACGCTTCATCACACACCTCATTTAGTTCTTCTGATTCAGGAAAAACTATAGGTAGTTTTTTCACACCCCACATAATACCCTGTTTAGTGGTACCTGTAATATCAGCTAAATGTAACGCCTCCTTCATTGCCAAAATCATATAACGTGTGGCCCTACTGGAAAATACGGTTGATTCGTCACCGTCGCCACTGGAATCAGTGCCTGTGTCTGGGTCTGTGTCGACCGACTGAGGCAAAGGGCGTTTTACAGCCCCTGACGGTGTTTGAGGCGCCTGGACAGGCACTAACTGATTGTCCGGCCGTCTCATGTCGTCAAACGACTGCTTTAGCGTGTTGACACTATCCCGTAATTCCATAAATAAAGGCATCCATTCTGGTGTCGACCCCCTAGGAGGTGACATCCCCATATTTGGCAATTGCTCCGCCTCCACACCAATATCGTCCTCATACATGTCGACACACACGTACCGACACACAGCAGACACACAGGGAATGCTCTTAACGAAGACAGGACCCCACTAGCCCTTTGGGGAGACAGAGGGAGAGTTTGCCAGCACACACCAAAAGCGCTATATATGACAGGGACAGCCTTATAATAAGTGCTCCCTGTATAGCTGCTTTTATAATATAATTTTTGCCACTATTTTGCCCCCCCTCTCTTGTTTTACCCTGTTTGTAGTGCAGTGCAGGGGAGAGACCTGGGAGCCGTCCTGACCAGCGGAGCTGTGTAAGGAAAATGGCGCTGTGTGCTGAGGAGATAGGCCCCGCCCCTTTTTCGGCGGGCTCGTCTCCCGCTCTTTAGTGTATTCTGGCAGGGGTTAAATATCTCCATATAGCCCCCGGAGGCTATATGTGAGGTATTTTTTAGCCAAATAGGTTTTCATTTGCCTCCCAGGGCGCTCCCCTCCCAGCGCCCTGCACCCTCAGTGACTGCCGTGTGAAGTGTGCTGAGAGGAAAATGGCGCACAGCTGCAGTGCTGTGCGCTACCTTTAGAAGACTGAGGAGTCTTCTGCCGCCGATTCTGGACCTCTTCATGTTTCAGCATCAGCAAGGGGGCCGGCGGCGAGGCTCCGGTGACCATCCAGGCTGTACCTGTGATCGTCCCTCTGGAGCTGATGTCCAGTAGCCAAGAAGCCAATCCATCCTGCACGCAGGTGAGTTCACTTCTTCTCCCCTAAGTCCCTCGTTGCAGTGATCCTGTTGCCAGCAGGACTCACTGTAAAATAAAAAACCTAAGCTAAACTTTTTCTAAGCAGCTCTTTAGGAGAGCCACCTAGATTGCACCCTTCTCGGCCGGGCACAAAAATCTAACTGAGGCTTGGAGGAGGGTCATAGGGGGAGGAGCCAGTGCACACCACCTGATCGGAAAGCTTTACTTTTTGTGCCCTGTCTCCTGCGGAGCCGCTATTCCCCATGGTCCTTTCAGGAACCCCAGCATCCACTAGGACGATAGAGAAAAAGGTATTATACATTGCTGCCCAGGGCGCCCCCCCCAGCGCCCTGCACCCTCAGTGACCGCTGGTGTGAAGTGTGCCGACAACAATGGCGCACAGCTGCAGTGCTGTGCGCTACCTTATGAAGACTGAAAGTCTTCTGCCGCCTGTTTCCGGACCTCTGGACCTCTTCAACTTCGGCATCTGCAAGGGGGGTCGGCGGCACGGCTCCGGGACCGGACTCCATGGCTGGGCCTGTGTTCGATCCCTCTGGAGCTAATGGTGTCCAGTAGCCTAAGAAGCAAATCCATCCTGCACGCAGGTGAGTTCACTTCTCTCCCCTAAGTCCCTCGTAGCAGTGAGCCTGTTGCCAGCAGGACTCACTGAAAATAAGAAACCTAAAAAACTTTTTCTAAGCAGCTCTTTATGAGAGCCACCTAGATTGCACCCTGCTCGGACGGGCACAAAAACCTAACTGAGGCTTGGAGGAGGGTCATAGGGGGAGGAGCCAGTACACACCATGTGATCCTAAAAGCTTGCTTTTTGTGCCCTGTCTCCTGCGGAGCCGCTGTTCCCCATGGTCCTGACGGAGTCCCCAGCATCCACTAGGACGTTAGAGAAATACATATATAAATACCCCTTCGTCTACCACTGTGCTGCCACAGAGCGGGCCCCAGTCACTCAGGCAGCATCCCCAGGCAGCTCTGTATTGGGATAAACAGCTATTATGTGCCGGTCACTGTGTGTCCCCCTCAGCCACAGCCCCACGTGTAAGGCCGGGAAGTGCCGTCTCCCCAGCAGCAGCAGCTCCTGAGTATCACATACTCTGCTGGTGTTCGATCCATGGGGGAGGAGGCTCCAGCGGCTGTGCAGGCAGAGGGGAGAGTGTCCGGCGGCTGTGCTCGCGGAGGAAGGATGAACGCTCAGCAGCCCTCCGGTGGCTGTACTGGCAGAGGGGGAAATGCCCCGGAGGCAGCGCTAGCGGAGGAAGTGGGGGTGTCTCCGGCGGCTGCGCTGACAGAGGAAGGGGGATGATTGGGGGATCTCTGGGGGCTGCACTGGCAGAGGGGGGACCCGGGGGAGTGCTCCAGTGGCTGCGCTGGCAGAGGGGGGGGGGGGCGGGGGCCTCCAGTGGCTGCGCTGGCGGGGGACGACGACTTCAGGCTATTGTAGCAGGGGTAAAAATCCTGTATACACCAGCACAGCAAAATGCTGTGGGCCTATTTTGATGTGGGGCCTGGAGCTCCATCAGCTGCGGGCCAGGCTCCATCAGCCCCATTGTTAATCCGGCCCAGACTGTACAACTGATACTACCCATGGCGGTTCTGGATTATAGGTCAACAGTAAATAGGGCAACTGCCAATAAGTCGATGCCATATGGTCAACATGCATTAGGTCGACAGAAAGAAAATGTGGACATAAAAGGTCAACATGTAAAAAGTCGACAGTGCTTAAGGTCGACAGGTATAAAAGGTCGACAGGTTCCATTGGTCGAAATGGCAATGGTTGACACACATATGGTCGACGCAAAATTTTATTTATTTTTTTCGAAATGTTTAACTTTTTCAAAATTTACCATCCATGTGGAAAAATGATAAATGACAACCAAAAAAAAGTGTGTCGACCTTTTGTACCTGTCGACCTTTTTGGGTGTCTACATTTACTTGTCGACCTGTTGATCCTGTAGACCTTTTGACCCTGTCGACCATATGGGTTCGACCTATTGACTGTCAGCCTGATTATGGTCGACCCAATGATCCACACCCTACCCATGGTTCATTGCTTTTTATCGGCTAAGCAGCAGTACCAAGTGGAAGAGGGGCAGTGTCAGAAAAGTTCTAGCTGGGACTGGTGGTTCCAAGCTGGGTTTAGGTCTGGAGGTGGACTCTCCGGGATGGAAGCAGGCTGATTGGACTAAGCCCTCTGAGGTAACAACTGAGACTGGCTTTTCTGAACTATGTTCCAATTGGGAGGTGGTCTCTCCAGGATGGAAGCGGGCTGGTAGAATAAAGTTCCTTCGCATGTAGTATATGATACTTGAGAACAAAGATGTAACGGAAATGGCAGATGGTACTGGAACTGCTGGTCCAAGAAGGTTACACTGGGAGGTGCGAGGACACCGGTATACCGTGATCCGGGGCTAAGCCGAACTCACGCAGGTTGGGCAGTACCGGAGACGTCATTAGCGGTGCGGTGACGGCAGTTGGACAACACGGTGCCGGTACAAGTTAGGGAAGTATGAGCTTTGACAAGTGAAGGCTGCGATAACGAGGCTGCAAAAGACTACAGGAACAGGGAACAAGTGCTCACTCTGGAAACTGGGAGCACAGAGCACTATCATGCCGACTAGGCTGTAGCAGACGTTGCACTGGTGTCAGAATGCTCCCAGAAATACCCTGCCCTCTCCAGGGATTGGTGCAGCCGAAATATCAGAAACAGGTCTCTGGTTGGTCCCTGCTGACCATGTGCCGTTACCAAGATGGCAGCGCCCACAGCCCGGTGCCGCCGGGACTCTGCCTGCATAGAGAGCTCAAAACACAGCCTGACCGCCCCCTTCTGCCTCCTGGACCTCAAGCCGCACACCGCCGCCCACTCCCGCAAGCCGTCTCCGCCTGCCACAGCGTCGCAGAGAGATGGCGCAGCGACCAGACGGGTAAGCGCCGGCTCCCCACCGGCAAACTCCAGCGGGCCGTGACAGGCAGGTACAAAGTACCCAGTGCCAGGCCCTATCCGTTTGATAGATAGACAGTGTCTAGTTAGACAGTCAATAGATAGACACCATATATTAGACAGACATTAGGTCGACAGGGTCAAAAGGTCGTCAGGGTCAAAAGGTCGACATGGAAAATGTCGACAGGTCAAAGGGTCGACGTGAAAATGGTCGACATAAAAAAGATAGACTGATGTTTTTTTTTTATGTAACATGTTTTTGGATTATTTCATACTTTCTCTATCCATGTCGGCATAGAGTTGGTTATAAACCTTGTGGCGAGCGCAGCGAGCCACCGCGCCCGAAGCGTGGCGAGTGAAGCGAGCCCCGCGAGGGTATGCCTTTCTACAATTGGGGGTCCCAGATGACAAAACTATCCACACAAACCACAAAAAATGCAAAAAACATGGTGTCTACCTTTTTCATGTCGACCATTTTCATGTCGACCTTTTGACCCTGTCAACCTTTTGACCTGTCGACCTTTTCCATGTCAACCTTTTGACCCTGTCGACCGTTTGATCTGTCGACCTTTTCCATGTCAACCTTTTGACCCTGTCGACCGTTTGACCCTGTCGACCTAATGTCTGCCTAACATATGGTGTCTATCTATTGACTGTCTAACTAGACACTATCTATCTTTCATACCGGAACCGTGCCAGGCCTCACTAGGGGACCAGCCTGCCAAGCAGGCATAAAGAGATTCCCAAGATGGCACAATTATCCTCCACATGACACGTGGTGGCAGGGTGGTCTTCAGTATGCTGGCTGTCGGGATCCCGGCGCACAGTATACCGGCGCTGGAATCCCGACAGCCGGCATACCGACACTTATTCTCCCTCGTGGGGGTCCACGAACCCCTGGAGGGAGAATGAAATCACGTAGTGTGCCACCGTGCCCGCAGCGTGGCGAGCGCAGCGAGCCCACAAGGGGCTCATTTGCGCTCGCCACACTGTCGGTATGCCGGCGGTCGGGCTCCCAGCGCCGGTATGCTGGTCGCCGGGAGCCCGACCGCCGGCATACCATACTACACCCGTGGTGGCATGCAGCTTCTACTGAGGGTACAAGATGCTTTTCCTAGTAATGGGGCTAGGGATGGACATCAGAATTACAGCAGCCTTTCACACGCAGTGAGATGCTAGTGGCCATCACATCCAAACCATTTGATAGTATAACAATTGACAGTTATACTGTGCGCATTTGCAGAAGCAGCCGGAGCTTGGTAAGCCGTGCTGCGGTCATCACTTTTAGATGTTCACACTAAGGGTCTCATTCAGAGTTGTATGCAAACCCGTTTGATTCTCAGTTGAGCAATTATCGGTTGACTGAGCATGCATCTGTCCCACTGCACATGTGCTGCAAAGGCGATGGTCACAGATAGATCCGCAAAGCGATGGACAGTCCGGGACCGTTTGCTGGAGGTAACGAGGAGAGGCAGTAAAAAGACAGTCATGTCACAACTATTTTCAGAGGAAGTCTCAGTGTCTGTTATCCCATACTCAACGCAACAGTGGCTCCGGCTTTTTACTTCCTGTGGCCGTGCTGCGTAATGATAGGGCTATACAAAAGCCTGATAACTGACTGATCTGCAGCCAACGCTGTATCCTTGTACGCAGCCGCAGGGACTCGCAAAACCAGCAGTGGGCGTCTCAATACAAATCCAGGCAGCATTTGCATATTTTCATTAGTGAACAGCTCTGAATCAGGCCTTAAATACATGCAGGTACCATCAGATCGGCAACAGAAGGCAGCATTTGATACCTGGCAGTCATCACTTACCCGATAGACAGGTTTGGATCAGGAACATCGAAGTCCATCCCTAAAAGGGGCCCGCCCGCCATACCCTGCTGCCTAGCTGCAACACCAGGAGGTGAAAGTGTTCGACTTCAACTTTGTAGTTAGGTTACAGTAGGAACACTTGAAAAATACGTGGCTCCTACTACATTTTCCAAGTGTTCCTGTGTATTTGCCTTTTTATAGGCGGGCTCCAATGTATAGATAGACAGTGTCTCATTAGTAGGTCGACCCCATAAGGTCAACATGGTCAAAAGGTTAACAGGTAAAAGGTCACCTGTGTTTATTCGACAGGTACAAAAGGTTGACATGACAATGGTCGACACAAAAACAGTTGACACAATGTATTTTTGTTAGATCTTTTTCAACTTTCGCTTAATTTACTATCCTCTTGATGGACATGGATTGACAGTGTAACTAAGAATAGGCTGAATAATGGCCCTCATTCCGAGTAGTTCGCTCGTTGACGAATTTCGCTATATTGCGATTAGTCGCTTATTGCGCATGCGCAATGTTCACAGAGCGCATGCGCTTAGTTATTTTACTCAAAAGTTAGGTATTTTACTCACGGCATTACGAGGATTTTTCTTCGTTCTGGTGATCGGAGTGTGATTGACAAGAAGTGGGTGTTTCTGGGCGGAAACTGGCCGTTTTATGGGTGTGTGTGAAAAAACGCTGCCGTTTCTGGGAAAAACGCGGGAGTGGCTGGAGAAACGGGGGAGTGCCTGGGCGAACGCTGGGTGTGTTTGTGACGTCAAACCAGGAACGAAACTGACTGAACTGATCGCAGTGGCAGAGTAAGTGTCGAGCTACTCAGAAACTGCTAAGAAATTTCTATTCGCAATTCTGCGAATCTTTCGTTCGCAATTCTGCTATGCTAAGATACACTCCCAGAGGGCGGCGGCTTAGCGTGTGCAATGCTGCTAAACGCAGCTAGCGAGCGAACAACTCGGAATGAGGGCCAGTGTGTAATATTGGTTATTTCAATTGTCTATTGCTAGTATTATGTTGTTTGGAATTTGCAAGTACTTATTAAAAAGCAGACTGGACAAAAAAAAAAAAAAAAACTGAGAAGAGATTTGTGGCTGGATCCACCTTCCCCAACATGAAATCTGGAATAAAATCTGTATAAATACTACTTTTCAATGATTGTTGCAGTACGCCTTGTGTAAATTATTTTAAATGCCGAAAGTGTATTGCAGCGCTGACATTTTTGAGGCAGCATGTTCATTGCATTCATGTGCCATTTATTTCACAAGTTATTGCATGGTAGGGGACTAGTGTTATGTCAACCACCACATTCTTTTGATTGAGTGTCCAGTGAGGAGTCTTCAACGGAAACACCAGTAGTTGTACCTGTCCCAATGGTGAATCAGACTGTAAATGGTACTGAAATTCCAATATTGGACAGTCCTGAGCCATAGTAAGCTATCAGGAGGAACCAGCCACAGTCATCAGTAAAGGGGTATTGCAGGAGCTGTACATACACTAGACAGACATATGGGCCCGGATATAATGGAGTGCGAGACTGCCGGAGCTCCGAGATTCCGGTCAAACTTGTACGTTTTTTCAAGCAGCAAACATTTACAAGGCAAAACCAGGTTGCTTTAAAAATCTGTAGGGGTTCGACCAAAATCTCGGAGCTCTGGCTATCTCACACTCCATTATTTCTGTCCCAAGATGTTGCGAGAGTCCATGAAGGAGCCCAGTACTGATAGCATCTACTCCCCACCTGGGGTCAGCATGGTGGTGCACAGTTGATACTTACAGGGCCTTATTCAGACTCGTTCGCTGCCGCTGCAGTCTGAAACCCTTTGCGGAGTGCGCTCGCACACACCCCGGGGGCCAGTGAGATCATCTCAGGGCTGCGATCGCCTCTGCCTGATTGACAGGCAGAGGCGGTCGCGGGGCAGGAGGGGGCGTGCCAGTGACGTTAGAACGCCGTTGGCAGGGCGCAGTCTGGACAACGCAGGCATGTCCAGACCATTGCGGGGCGGGCCACGGCGGCTGCATGATGTCACACACAGGTGCTGCGACCCGGGATGCTGCTGGTAGCTGCCTGCCAGTGCACCTAGGCTGTGCAAGCAGGGAGCTACTCGCCGGGTGCAAAAGCATCGCCGCCATGCGATGCTTTTGCACCCGTGTGTGTGTGTGGGGGAGGGCAGAGCCAGACATGCGGGGCGGACTAGCCCTGTGCTGGGCGTCCCCCCGCATGTCTGAGAAACAGAAGGTTAGATGTTTGAAGGTGACAACTCAGATAAAAGGTATATATAAAGCTGTGTAAGCGACCCTGATATGTACCTATGCATAGGGAACAGATGAAGTGGGTAATGCCGAAAGTAGAGGATATCCTGTGTGGTGCAACTGAAGCAATACGTCCAGAATATAATGCAACGGTATGGAATGTCAGGTGCAGAGATGAAGGATCTGATTCTTATGGTAAGCACTGAAGGGATAAACCAAGTGTGGAAGCGGTAGTGCCAAAGTGTTACACAGCTGGAGACATGATATCGATTGACAATTGAGTCGCAGTGGGTGTGGCCATTCATGTTTCGTTGATGTCAGTCACTTCATCAGAGGCAAGACTCAGGTTTTCAGTCAACCAACTCTGGAAGTGGCACTTTTCATGCCTGGTTTATCCCTCCAAAGCCAACCTAAGATTTAACTTCAATAAATTATAATGAAGAACTTTACATCTGAGACAGAACACTAGAGAGTTATTAAAGCTGCAAAGGGTTCACTATGTGCAGAGGGTTCTCCCTAGTTGGAGCCCAGGTCATTGTAACATCTGGCAGACTCCCAAATTTTGGGGGAATTCTATGTACTTCGTGAAGAGTGGTCAACCCCCTGACATCCTGCTTACTTCTTAGAGCAGGGGAAATGGCTTATTAAGGCACATATTGTGACACTATAGCTGCTACTGCTTCGCTGTTTATTAAGGTGAAGCAGGAAGCAATAATGCTGCTATATATTAACAGCTTGGCTGCTGGACTGGGGGAGACAAAAAAACTCCCCCTCCTGTGATCCCAGCAAGTCACTGCTCCTGTGTGACCCCTAGTGTGCATTAGTAATATTTTGCATACGTGCAGGATCTCATTATGGACCAATGATGGGAGTCGGCAGTAGGACTGGTAAGTAGCATATAGCGCCATCCTCAGATGGCACTATTTGCTGTTGGGCAAATGACAAATGGCTAAGATTTTTTTCCCTTCGTAAGTGCTGATCGCGGTTCACCACCATAGCTGGCTATGTGAGTGCTGTTATTTGCAAAGGTCAAAGGTGTTCCTGGAGACATCCATGATTTTTCCATGGTCAGCCTTCTAGTACATTTTAAATAAGCCATAATATCCCCTTTCTCATCAAAATCGCAGAGAAAAAGATAAGGTTGTCACTACTTCATACGTGTACCCTTAGCCTCTTTTGCTAACCTATTCGTCAGTTTGGGAACACTCAGGGGCAAATGTCAAGTGTCCTCTCTGGATGTATCTGGGGGGAGGGGGGCTGCAACAGATCTCTGCTGCAGTCCATCCTTCTCGGTAGCGCAAGTAGCCCCCAGAAGGCTTCTAATTGTGAGCATGGCCCCTGTTCAGTGCTGTAACTAGACATTTTAGTGCTGTGTGCAAGAAACAATATCGGCAGCCCCCCATAAACAAAGCAGCTCTGTAGGCATGCGCCAAAAATATAGGGGATTGGCATCATTGGGAAGGGAAGTGGCTACAGAGCTCCCTTTTACACATTACGACAGGCAGAGCTCCCTTTTACACATTACACCAGGCAGAGCTCCCTTTTACACATTACGGCAGGTAGAGTCCCCTTTTACACAGTACAGCAGGCAGAGTCCCCTTTTACACAGTACAGCAGGTAGAGTCCCCCTTTTTACACATTAGGCAGGTAGAGTCACCCTTTTTACAAATTATAGCTGCAGAGTCCTCCTTTTTACACATTAGGCAGGCAGAGTCCCCTTTTTACACATAACTGCAGCAGAGTCCCCCCTTTTTACACATTAGGCAGGCAGAGTCCCCCTGTTTACACATTAGTCAGGCAGAGTCCCCCTTTTTACACATTAGGCAGGCAGAGTCCGAGAGAGAGAGAGAGCAATTCAAGGCTGGTGACATCCACAGACAAATTCATTATGCACTAATATAATGTACAAAATACCAATAGAATAAAACCAAAACAAAAATACACAGGATGGTGGGATGTGCACTCTGTCCCCTACACACTCTCCAAATGCCCATGACGTACGTGTGTGTGTGTGTGTGTGTGTGTGTGTGTGTGTGTGTGTGTGTGTGTGTGTGTGTGTGTGTTTACCTTGCAGGGTCCTGTTTCCCCGGAGGAGGAGGTGGTGTCGCCGAGCTGCCTGAGGAGGAGGCAGGGTTGATCAGTGAGCCGGGAGGGGGCAGAGAATGCGTCTATGCAGCTGCAGTGCTACACCCGCTAATGTCACTTGCGGACGACGGTAGATGACTCACATGAAAGGGGGCAGACAATGAGCGCTGGCCACACCATTGTAAGGAAGGGTAATGTATGTAAAGTGGTGTGCCCAGCAGACACAGAGCTGAGCGCACAGCTACATACATTACCACGGGCAACACATTCAAACAAAAACACAGTGCGGCCCTGCGGGTGCTGCTGGCCAGTCCTGCGCCCACAGAGCATATGTGCTGTGGGCAAGGCACTGCCAGCACACACCTAGTTACAGCCCTGCTTGTAGTGATAACCCATAGTTGCCAAAGTGCTAGTCTAATGCCCTGCCGGCCCCCACTAATACATAGGGATGGCCATTGTCCATCGATGATTCCAAATCATCAATAGTTTATGGCCGATGTGGAATACTTTTTGCCAACAATTGGGGAGAACCAGATGTTTTCCCAGTATCGATGGTACAGAACCAATTGATGGTGTTTTTTTTTTTACAAGGTGCCACCCACAAAGCCCCACCCCGGGTTCTGACTGACCCACAGGGCAGTCAGTGAAAGAACAGGGATGACCATTGGCTGATGAAATCATCGATGGTCATCCATTGCATAGTTTGCAACCATTGATAGTCACTTTCCATTTCACCATCATAGGTAACCATTGATGGCAAACACACCTATGACCATCCCTACTGACGCATGTGCAGCCTGACTACTGCACACATGCATTAGGATGACCAGCTCTGAATTAAAGCAATAGAGTAGATGATCACTCCGCATCCAGCTTTTTGCCAGAATGGGTTCTTACTGGAGGACAGGACATTTTTACTTCATTCCAGTTAACATACAGTATCAATTTTCGCTTTGATAATTTATCAATAATATCACATTACATCTGCATTAAACTGCATGATGTCATAAACAGAACCCCCAGTCCTGGTTTAGTACTGTGTTTCCATCTGCAGTTTGTGCAGTGTGCTGGCAGGATGTAAACAGGTGTTGAGCAATACCCTGTATCACCCACACAGCAGCCACTGAGGGGTTAATGAGTGCTCTCCCCCTGTGGGATGCTGAGAAACCGGCGTCTTGGACACACCCTTCTGACGTAATGACCGTAAACCACGCCCCCAAAGGACTCAGTCCCTTTAAACCTGAGCTGATTATTGGAAAGGAGATTTATTATTATACAGGCAGAATGGAAAGTTGTGTATGAGGCAGGGGCAGAGCTGAGTGCTGCTGAGACTGAGGAGATCGCAGCACACAGATAAAGCAGGGTCTGCAGGAGAAGGGGCAGAGACAGCAGGAACTTACTGTGAGACACCTGACAGGTGACAGAAGAGAGTTGGGTCCCTAGAGAAAGCAGGATCCTGAAGGAGCCTTTCAGGAGCCAGAGGTAAGAAACTTATTAGTGCTCCTGTATTCCTCACCTCATTTCAACTTGTGGGTCTTGTGGTTCTACAGCTCTTGTGGAACCATAAATCCCAGCATGCCCTGACAACAAAAGCTTGGACATGCTGGGACATCCAATTTTACATGTATTTCAGTTTAAACCTCTGTCATTGATTTTTTTTTTCTATTATATATGATTTTTATATTATTGGTATTATTACTTTTGTTCTATTTTATTTATGATCTAATATAATGTTGTTTATAATGTTCTAGTAAATTAATTCTATATAATGCCTGCTGTTTCCCATACACCTTCTTGTCTGACTACCTACCATCTCTGTTTCTCAGCCAGATTCTGTAACCTCTCTGAGGAAATTGCCTCATGTTTACTTTCATCACCACCTGGGTGCTAGCCAGCCAGGCTCATCCATTGTGCACAGGGCAGCGAGTGGTTAATGACAGTCTGACAGGGGATTGTGGTCCTGTCTGGAGGGGATTGTACAGTGCAGGGGGGTGAGGGGCGCAGGAGGATAAACTGATCTTAAAGGGATTCCGCTAAAGGAATAAATATATTATTTATAACTGGATTTTGGAGGCTCTGACTACCATTATATTGTAAGACAATAAACAGGGAAGATGTTGAATATTTACATATGCACTTTCTAGTAATCATTTTTGCAGATATCGCCCTAAACTGCAATTTGTGTAGCAATAATGCTATTGTTTCTTGAACAATTCTGTCTGATTATATAGTGTTATGAATACTAATTAAAAAAAAAAAAAAAGTGTCTTTAAAGGAAACATTTATCAAACCTTGGAGAGTGATAAAGTGAAGAAGTTGTACAAAGTAACCAGTCTGCTTCTGATACTTAGCTAACGCAGGGGTCCAGTGGTGGCTCCTACCTTTGAGGAGGAGGGGGGCTGCTGTGGGCCAGGTCCCGGGACAGGAGGAAAGCAGCTGCTGCTGCCAGCCGGGTCCTGGGCCCACACTTGTGCAGTCAAGTGGTGGCTTGAGTGCGCATGCGCAAGCCCTGGCTTCTATAGACTGTATCAGCTGCAGTCCATAGAAGCCGAGGTTTGCGCATGCACAGTCAAGCCGCCCATTAACTGCGTATGCGCCGATCAGTCCCAGTGGATAGCAACCTGGTCTGGCAGTCCTTGAGAGAGGCAACAGGGGTTGACTGGCAGGTAGGACTTCCTGTAGAAGTCACCACTGCCAGTCACTGCGTACCCAGTGCAGTCACAGACTGGCTCACTCCCTGCAGTGGCAGATTTTACTGGGGGAGGGGGCAGTCCTGCAGCCCATAGGTAAAATCCACCACTGCAGGGGGTCTATGTACTAAGCCTTAGAGAGAGATAAAGTGGACAGAGATAAAGTACCAGCCAATAATCTCCTAACTGTCACGTTATAGACTTTGTTTGCAAAACGTCAGTTAGGAGCTGGTTGACTGGCACTTTATCTCTGTCCACTTTATCTCTCTCCAAGGCAAGGCTAGTCAAATATCTGTTTCCTTGAAACTCTACTATTAATTTCCACCCATCAAGTTGTGAATGGACTGGTGATTGGAGGAGAGGCAAGGACTAGTCTTAGCAGAAGGCGTTTCTATGTTCTATATAACACAGATGAAAGCAGGTTCTCATTGAGCACAGATGTGACAGACGTGACAGTCTGGAGACACCAAGGAGAACGTTCTGCTGCCTCCAACATCCTCCAGCATGACCGGTTTGGCAGTGGGTCAGTAATGGTGTTGGGTGGCATTTCTTTGGGGGGCTGCACAGCCCCTCCATGTGCTCGCCAGAGGTAGCCTGACTGCCATTAGGTACCGAGATGAGATCCTCAGACCCCTTGTGAGACCATATGCTGGTGCGGTTGGCCCTGGGTTCCTCCTAATGCAAGACAATGCTAGACCTCATGTGGCTGGAGTGTGTCAGCAGTTCCTGCAAGACGAAGGCATTGATGCTATGGACTGGCCCGCCCGTTCCCCAGACCTGAATCAAATTGAGCACATCTGGGACATCATGTCTCGCTCCATCCACCAACGCCATGTTGCGCCACAGACTGTCCAGGAGTTGGCGGATGCTTTAGTCCAGGTCTGGGAGGAGATCCTTCAGGAGACCATCCGCCACCTCATCATGAGCAGACCCAGGCGTTGTAGGGAGGTCATACAGGCACGTGGAGGCCACACACACTACTGAGCCTCATTTTGACTTGTTTTAAGGACATTACATCAAAGTTGGATCAGCCTGTAGTGTGTTTTTCCACTTTCATTTTGAGTGTGACTCCAAATCCAGACCTCCATGGGTTAATAAATTTGATTTGCATTGATAATTTTTGTGTGATTTTGTTGTCAGCACATTCAACTATGTAAAGAACAAAGTATTTAATAAGAATATTTCATTCATTCAGATCTATGATGTGCTGTTTAAGTGTTCCCTTTATTTTTTTGAGCAGAGTGTGTGTGTGTGTGTATGTATGTATGTATGTATGTATGTATGTATGTGTGTGTATATATATATATATATATATATATATATATATATATATATACACCGTATATATTCGAGTATAAGTCGACCCGAATATAAGCAGAGGCACCTAAATTCACCACAAAAACCTGGGAAAACTCATTGACTCGAATATAAGCCTAGGGTGGGTAATGCAGCTCTAGCCGTACACAGCCCTCATAATGCCAGATATGCCCCACAGTGCCAGATATGCCCTCATGCTGCCAGATATGCCCTCATGCTGCCAGATATGCCCTCATGCTGCCAGATATGCCCGCAGTGCCAGATATGCCCTCATGCTGCCAGATATGCCAGATGTGCCCTCATGCTGCCAGATATGCCCCACAGTGCCATATGTGCCCTCATGCTGCCAGATATGCCCCACAGTGCCAGATGTGCCCTCATGCTGCCAGATATGCCCAATATATATATATAATTTCCCCAAAACCGGTTCCCTGGAGGTCTCTTGCAGCACTCTCCTACGCAAAGTAAGCACCAGGCGGCACTCGTGCATTTTTTCAATTCCAAACAATTGTGTATTCACATCAATTAAAAATGATATAAGCATCACTGCCACCAACATTTCAAAGTCACGCAGGATGTTTTTCTCAAGGTGTTGTGCTCTATGTGTCCTAAGGGCCAGGGGGGCCCACACCGCACTGGCTGCACCCATTTTTTTTTTTATAATCGCCCCTCCGGAGTCCCACGCCAATGTCCGCAGCGCTGTTAAATCACTGTGAAAATGGCACAGCTGCCATTTTCACAGAGTTCTGTGCATGCGCAGTAGAGAAATCACTGGGTAAATGACCGCTGCCCCCATTTTCATAGAGATCTGCGCATGTGCAGCAGAGTCTGAGCGCTCTAGTGCCGGCAGAGAGAATGGTGCCAGAACAGAGGAGGCTGCACATGGGCCTCCTCCTCTCTTAAAGCGCCCCTCCATCAACCCCTATGTGTGAATGGGTTTCATGACAGTAAAATTACTGTTGCCATAAAGACTCCATTTTGTGTTGTGCCATTAACTGACGTTGCCCATACACTAGGAAGATGTATCATATGTGCTCCGTTGCATTTAATACCCCTTCAACTCCCCGCCAGGTGCTGGTAGCTCCTGGACTCGCAATATCGTGAGTCCAGGTCACCTCATTCGCGACGTGTTAACGTTAGATCGCATGTGATCTAACATTAAAGCACATCATCGCAAACCAGATTTTACCTGCTGCAGGTAACATCTGAAAACCCTGCTTACGAGCCCCGGGAGCGCACATCTGATCGCATTCATAAGTGGACCACTACGTCGGCCCGATACGTCGGATTGACAATTTAATTCCCCCCATAGAGGTGAGACGTCAGTATGAAATTTTCAGCTGAATAAGAGGAAATTGTACAAATGCAGAATTACAAAACTCTTATTTACACACCTCTGGCTTATTTCTCAATTTACCGAACACAAGGTCTTAACTTCTACTTCGCCAGCAGAGCTCATACTTCACAGGAGTCCCGGCTGGTCTGTTGGTGTGAGATACAGGAGTGAGGGGACCACTATAGTTCAATATGTGAACTACAGGTTGTGTAACCGAGGCAGCATGTAGTATTGGCATGACAACTGGTGATTTGCCTTTAGATGCCAACCTTTAAACAGTGATTGAGAAAAGGTGAGAACACAAAAATCGAGGCATAGAATTTGTCTCCAGCTTTAATATTCATTCGCAAACAACGTCTCTTATTAAATTAACTTTATTGCTGGTTGTATTTTAAAAACTTGTTCCATACAGTTTATTATGCAGAGCTCACAGTCTGCTGGTTGGAAAATTACAGCGTCTCTTTAGTGATCTCAAATTAATAAGGAAGGTTTTTGGCTAGTTGGATGGTTGTTGCTTGTTAAATAGTACATTTGATTATCCTATGAGAAAATCTGCTTGTGATTAACAGATCTAATTAAGTGTGATGTTCTCAATCTGTAACAAAACAGAAGCGAATCTGATCACCGCAGCAAATTTGTTAGCTAATGGGCAAAACCATGGCCCTCATTCCGAGTTGTTCGCTCGGAAAATTTCATCGCATCGCAGCGATTTTCCGCTTAGTGCGCATGCGCAATGTCCGCACTGCGACTGCGCCAAGTAAATTTGCTAAGAAGTTTGGATTTTTACTCACGGCTTTTTCATCGCTCAGGCGATCGGAGTGAGATTGACAGGAAGTGGGTATTTCTGGGCGGAAACAGGCCGTTTTATGGGCGTGTGGGAAAAAACGTTACAGTTTCTGGGAAAAACGCGGGAGTGGCTGGAGAAACGGAGGAGTGTCTGGGCGAACGCTGGGTGTGTTTGTGACGTCAAACCAGGAACGACAAGCACTGAACTGATCGCAGATGCCGAGTAAGTCTCGAGCTACTCAGAAACTGCACAGAGATGTCTTATCGCAATATTGCGAATCTTTCATTCGCAATTTTACTATGCTAAGATTCACTCCCAGTAGGCGGCGGCTTAGCGTGTGCAATGCTGCTAAAAGCAGCTTGCGAGCGAACAACTCGGAATGACCCCCCATGGCCCTCATTCCGAGTTGTTCGCTCACTAGCTACTTTTAGCAGAAATGCAAACACAAAGCCGCCGCCCTCTGGGAGTGTATCTTAGCACAGCAGAATTGCTAACGAAAGATTAGCAATTGCTAATGAAAGATTAGCAATTTTACTAATATTAGCAGAATTGCTAACAAAGGGGGTCATTCCGAGTCGTTAGCTCGGAAAATTTCATTGCATCGCAGCGATTTTCCGCTTAGTGCGCATGCGCAATGTCCGCACTGCGACTGCGCCAAGTAAATTTGCAAAGAAGTTGGATTTTTACTCACGGCTTTTTCATCGCTCAGGCGATCGTAATGTGATTGACAGGAAGTGGGTGTTTCTGGGCGGAAACAGGCCGTTTTATGGGCGTGTGGGGAAAAACGCTACCGTTTCTGGGAAAAACGCGGGAGTGGCTGGAGAAACGGAGGAGTGTCTGGGCGAACGCTGGGTGTGTTTGTGACGTCAAACCAGGAACGACAAGCACTGAACTGATCGCACTGGCAGAGTAAGTTTCGAGCTACTCAGAAACTACACAGAGATGTCTTTTCGCAATGTTGCGAATCTTTCGTTCGCAATTTTAAGATGCTATGATTCACTCCCAGTAGGCGGCGGCTTAGCGTGTGCAATACTGCTAAAATCGCCTTGCGAGCGAACAACTCGGAATGACCCCCAAAAGCAATTTCCTTGCAGTTTCTGAGTAGCTCCAGACCTACTCCTAGATTGCGATCACCTCAGTCCGTTTAGCTCCTGGTTTGACGTCACAAACACGCCCAGCGTCCGAACAGCCACTCCTCCGTTTCTCCAGACACTCCTGCGTGTTTACCTGGCACGCCTGCGTTTTTTAGCACTCTCCCTGAAAACGGCCAGTTTCCGCCCAGAAACTCCCACTTTCTGTCAATCAGCAGAGCGATTGAAAAGCTTTGTTCGCATGTGAGTAAAATAGCATAGTTTTGTGTAAATTTGCTTAGCGCGTGCGCCCTGAGATGCATACGCATGCGCAGAACTGCCGGATTTTAGCCTGTTAGCAATTCTGCTAAAATTAGCAGCAAGCGAACAACTCGGAATGAGGGCCTATGTGCACTGCAGGGGAGGCAGATATAACATGTGCAGAGAGAGTTAGATTTGGGTGGGTTATTTGGTTTCTGTGCAGGGTAAATACTGGCTGCTTTATGTTTACACTGTGATTTTAGATTTCAGTTTGAACACACCCCACCCAAAGCTAACTCTCTCTGCACATGTTACACCTGCTTTTTAGCAGAATTTGCAATCCTTTGAATCGCACGCTGGGGGCCGCCCAGCATGCAGTCCACCGCCCACCCACTGCGCTCACGCTGAAATTGCGATCGCACTGCAATTTCAGCATGATCACTGAAATTGTGGATACATCCTTACTGCGACAGCAGGAGACCCGCCACCATTTTATAGTTCGGAGTGCCCGGCCACCTGTGTGTTACGACACGCAGCCTCCCTGAAAACACAGACAACACGCCCCCCGAAAAACACTACCACGCCCCCGTTTGCCCTGTGCCGCCCCTTAACGGACCACCGCCTGCCCCGCAAATGCCTTTTCCTGTCAGTCAGGCAGAGGCGTTCGCAGTTAATGCTAACCATTAGCATTAACTGCACTCGCAGGACGGCACTTGCGCATGCATTGTAAAAACTGCGGTTGGATCGTATTTGCAATCTAACCCGAATTAGGCTCATAATCCACAAAGCTGCAGTTGTTTTGGAAAATGCTATTTTATTCATTTAAAAATCTTAACAAAATTCCGACTGCTCAAACATATTCATTGTTATTATTCCTTAGATGACTAAGCTGCTAAACAGGCAGGAAAATTAACCACTTGCTGTGCCCCTGGCTATATTTCATCTCGTACACTAGGGGGAGGGTTAGGCTGTAGGAGAAGAGGTTAGAGTTAGGCACTAGGGGGTGGGTAAGGGTTAGGCTGTGGAAGGAGAGGTTAGGGTTTGGCATTAGGGGGAGGGTTATGCTAGAGGAGGAGAGGTTATGGGGGCAGATGTATTAAGCCTGGAGTAGTGATAAAGCAGTGATAAGAAGAAGGTGATAACGCACCAACCAATCAACTCCTAACTGTCAATTTACATATTGGTGCTGATTGGCTGATGCGTTATAACCTTGTACTTATCACTGCTTTATCATTTCTCTAGGCTTAATACATCTACCCATGCTTACCTACTTTCTGGCAGCTCTCTCCGGGAGAGAGCTGCCAGGTCGGCTCTGTGGAGGGGCGGAGGCTGAACGTGTTGAGGCGGGGTGAAGATGGTACGAGGGCAGGGTAACATCGGCACAGCATTTAAGCCACGCCCCGCACTCTGTAATGTCGCTTTAACTGGCATTTTTTTTTTCAGCAGGGGGCGACTATGATGACGCGAGTCAACAAGAATTGCGTCATCGACTGTCCGGACCACCCACTTTACTCTCAAAGTGGGCGTCAAAGCAGGGGGCAACAGAAAAATTGTGAGACTTGTCTGCTCTTCCGGGAGGCCGGGAGGGTCACCCGATTTTCGGGAGCCTCCCGGCCATTCCGGGCGAGTAGGCAAGTATGCATCTGCCCCATGGTTAGGTAGGCACTAGGGGAGGGTTAGGTTGTGGCAGGAGAGGTTAGGATTAGGCACTAGTGTGGAGAGTTTGGCTACGGGAGGGGAGGTTAGAGTTGGGCACTTTGGGGAGGATTAGGCTGCAGGAAAGGTTAGGGTTAGGCACTAGGGGGTGGGTTAGTGTTAGGCTACGGGAGGGGAGGTTAGAGTTGGGCACTTTGGGGAGGATTAGGCTGCAGGAAAGGTTAGGGTTAGGCACTAGGGGGTGGGTTAGTGTTAGGCTATGGGAGGGGAGGTTAGAGTTGGGCACTTTGGGGAGGATTAGGCTGCAGGAAAGGTTAGGGTTAGGCACTAGGGGGTGGGTTAGTGTTAGGCTACGGGAGGGGAGGTTAAAGTTGTGCACTAGGGGGAGGGTTAGGAATAGGCTACAGCTGGATAGGTTAGGTTAGGAACTAGATGGTGGCTTAGGGGTAAGAATTAGTGATAAGGACTACCAGAAGCACCACAGGATCCAATGGAACTCATCATGAAATCCCCGCCGGACTAGGAACAGACACAGCTGAAGGCGTTGTAACAGGTAAGTCACGACTAAACCACCAGGGAAGTTCTGTGAACATTTGAACCATGCCAACATTTCATCAGTGTCATCGTAATGAATGTTGATGTGGTCAATGTCGAAATTCCAATTGACATTAGGACTATGTTGACAGGATGATTGTCAACAAAATATGCGACTCCCCGGGACAGCAACAGTGGGGTAAGAGAGATAGGAGGCAAGATGGAGAGTTATGGAAATAAAGATGGGAATGAAAAATGAGAATAAGGAGAGCGAAAGAGGGTGAAAAGCACCAGAGACAGAATGAATATAGTGTAAGGAGAAGAGAGGGAGAAATCGTTTGGTTACATCTAGGTATGTTTAACACGAGCAACATATAGGCAGCATACAGTAATTGCAACAAACATAGATGTGAACACATCTACAGACATATTTACACCTGCTAAGCGCAACTACACACTGAGGTCAATGACTGGTAATAAGGTGTATCCCTCGCAAAATCTATGTGCAAAATGTCACTTTATTTCTATACTTTTTTTCTTTTGAATAATCTGTGGCCCTTTTGCTACCACCATCTGCATTAGCTCTATAACAAGTGAAGGTGAGGTAGCGAAGTCTCCTTTCAAGAAAATGAATATGATCATTTACAACAGAAAACATCCGTCATGGTATTCAACGGACACTGCTTGGATTGAACTTTAAAAACTTCGAAGTATGCATATAGTGTAGTACCTTGGATAAAGGTTAGGTGTTCACGTAATTATCAAGAGTGTGCATACAGATGAGCAAAAGTGCCTGCTTATCTGTAGTGCATATGTAACTGCTAGGTTCCAAGAAATTCCAAATGACCATATTAAAAAAAAAAAAACGCTTTGATCCAAAAAAATTAACATTGCTTGTATAGTAAAACAAGTTACAGAGGCTGAAGGCCTCGAAAGTGAATGATATACCAACCACATGTCTGGCTGTGGGATCCAGTTCAAGTGGATAGAATCCTAAAAGGGTTAAAGGGATTCTGTAATAAAACTTGGAGTAATCAGATTTCTCAGAGAAGTAACCAACGCGTTTCACCCTTGTGCACTTCATCAGGGGGAATTTAATTATGTTTTAAGATGAATGTATTAATTTCTAGATAACCCTAGGATTTCTTCCTTTAAGACTCAGATGTTGTCAGAGAGCCCATGTTATCTAGAAGAGTTGGTACTGGTGAAAAAAAAATCATGTCAAATTAAAGCAATTGTTAAAGTCCTCTAAAAAGCAAATGACTGGAAGATCATTCACCTGTCTCCAAAAGCAAGAGCTCAAAGCTATGGTAGCATTCAATAGTATAGGCGTTAGGTAATATTTGTGCCTGTGTGGGTACAGTGTAAGTGTATTTGCTCTGGGTCATTTGACCTTGGGGAAGAACGGACTTGGAAATGTATCTCTAAAACCTTGCATCAAAAAAAGTTTTTATTGTGGGGTAAAACCAATAAATGTGAAGTACTGACCCTCGATCTTGTCACTTTCTCCAGGTAGCATCTGGACTGGAAGGAAACCATTGATGCAGGAGTGATTAAAAAAAAAAAGATCATGCCCTCATGTGCACCTGGCTTGTGTGGTATTAATGGGGTCATCTGGAAGAATAATTGTGGCTGTGCATGTTGTGCACATCACTGCGTATAATGCCGCTCAGTGCACCATGGGTTACAGCAGGGGAACAGTGAGTTATATGGCTGTACCTGTTGAGGCTGGATTTATGCAGAGAGTACTATGCCTGATTCATGTTTTAAGCACTTAAGGTTACTGGGGTTCTTCTGTTTGAAACCTGCACTAGAGTATCTTGAATAGACTGACCTCTACATGCCAGCAAGGCTGCGTCTGTATCCTTGTCTAGTTCTATGCCTGCTGCCCCTGTCTATACACTGGCAATGCTGTGTCAGTAAAGTTTGTGCTGGATTAGGCCGTTCAGATTTGTTGTGGTTCCGGGTGGGACATGGGTAGGCTTCCCATACTGTCCCTTTTTAACTGGGACACTCATAAATTACACTGGTTCTGTGGCTAATTGACCTCAAGCCTGCATTCCACTTGGTTTTAATCAGCCACTGAACCTGTGTAATTCATGATTGTCCCGCTTTAAGTGGATAGTATGGTAAGCCTGCAATAAAACCTGACAGCAGGAGTGGGCCAAGGACCACACTGTGATATAGGGATTGCCATCAGTTGGCTGCCCATCGATGATTGCCATCAATTATTACATTGGTGATAACCATCATGTCACGATCCGGGTATCTGGACGCCATTACTTACCCTTCAGATGCCTCCTAAGGCGGGCTCAGCGTTCCAGGACCGGATTCCGCTGTTCCTGAGTTTCCACATGCAGAGTGGTGTTTTCATCAGCCGCGGCCTCCGCTGTGCCCGCGTGGTTAAATGTGCATCTATCAGCCTGGCGTCTCCTGTCTCCGGTGGCCGGCGCCACCATTACTGTTTCCCAGACCACATGGATTACAAACCAAACTTCCCTCCAAGTGTCTGCATGGGCGCAGCCATCTTGGATTCTGTCATCTGATCATTTCCACCAATCTGCTGTCTGTGTTGTTGATTTGCATAATTGCCTAGCCAACCCCTTCCTTGCTGCAGGTATAAGTAAGCTGTACCTGAGCAAGGAAGACGTCAGTGCTTTGGTTGTCAAACCTAGTTCCTGTTTGTCTCTCTTCTATGATTGTCTTCCAGGTTCCAGCTCCTGTCTCAAGACTTCCACCATAGAGACCCGCACCAGCATTCCACCTGCGGTGTAGCCTGACTCTCCAATCCATTGTGGATTCATCTGTTTCCAGCTACAACACTACCTGCTTCCAGCCTCAGCTTCCAGCAGAGTACAGCTTCCCTTAAAGGGCCGGTGTCCTTTCTACACTTTACCACTCTCCACCGGAATTATTATTTCTCCGCTCTCAAGTTCTACATTTCAGTTCACATTTCATCGCTCCCAAAGTTCATTTATTATTTAACTGGTTCCAGCCAGTATCCACTCCGTGCTAACAACAGTCTGGTTCCAGCCAGTATCCACAGCAGCTGTTTTACCTTCAGCAACCCAGCTCTTCCTGGAACACCAGCTGGTACAATCCTGGGTTATCTCCATTGCTACAGCCGGGCCTGGTAAGGACTTTCCATCTAGAAGATCATAAGAACTATCTCACACTACCAGTGCCCTGTGGCTCCTGCCATGCTGTAGTACTCAGGAACTGTATTTATTCTTTGCTGACTTTTACGTTTTCTTTTATTGCTGCTGTGATGCGGAGTTGTCATAATAAACATCATTGACTTTTATCTAAGTTGTCGTGGTCACGCCTTCGGGCAGTTATTATTCATGCTACTTACATGTCCAGGGGTCTGATACAACCTCCCAGGTTCCGGTACATCTCAGCCCCTACAACTGAGGCTGCCTCCCGTCAGCTCAGGCCCTCAGTTGTGACAGTAAGCACTGACCTAATGAATCCAGCCGGAGACCAGGATCAAGCGGCCAGGCCGATGCAAGAACTTGCAGCCCGACTAGAACATCAGGAGGCTGCACAGGGCCACATCATCCGCTGTCTCCAGGATCTCTCTACTCGGCTGGATGGGATTCAGACAACTCTCCGTGGATCAGGCGCGTCTGGTGCGTCAACCACAGTGACTCCAGCTATAACCCCACCCACCTTACCCATTTCTGCTCCACGTCTTCATCTTCCAACGCCAGCAAAATTTGACGGATCTCCAAGATTCTGCAGGGGATTTCTCAACCAGTGTGAGATTCAGTTTGAGCTACAACCTGGCAATTTTCCCAGTGACCGTACAAAAATTGCCTACATTATTTCTCTTCTCAGTGGCTCAGCCCTTGATTGGGCATCACCGTTATGGGAGAGGTCCGACACCCTGCTATCTTCTTACACTGCATTTGTGTCAACATTCAGGCGCATCTTCGACGAGCCAGGCCGGGTAACTTCAGCTTCGTCTGAGATTCTCCGTTTACGCCAGGAATCACGTACTGTAGGACAATATCTTATACAGTTCCAGATCCTGGCATCCGAACTGGCATGGAACGACGAGGCCCTGTATGCTGCATTCTGGCATGGTTTATCCGAGCGTATTAAAGATGAGTTAGCTACCAGAGACTTACCCTCCAAGTTAGATGAGCTAATCTCACTTTGTACGAAAGTTGACTTACGTTTCAGAGAGAGAGCAACTGAGCGTGGAAGATCATCTGCTCCAAAATCTTCTACTCCTCCTCCTCGCCAACTGTCACCAACTACAGATGAACCCATGCAAATTGGCCGTTCCCGTTTAACTCCTGCTGAGCGCCGAAGACGTCTCTCCGAGTTTCTCTGTCTGTATTGTGCAGCTCCGTCTCACACCATTAATGCCTGTCCCAAACGTCCGGGAAACTCCAAATCCTAGCTCGCCAAGGAGAGGGCCGGCTAGGAGTAATGATCTCCTCTCCATCTCCTCAAGATTGTAACCTCCCAGTCTCGCTTCAAGTTGCTCAACGTTATCAGAACGTCATTGCCCTCCTGGATTCCGGAGCAGCTGGGAACTTTATTACTGAAGCCTATGTTAAACGGTGGTCCCTACCCACCGAGAGACTTCCTTCGTCCTTTTCCTTAACTGCTGTGGATGGCAGTAAAATTTTTGATACAGTTATTTCTCTAAGGACTCTACCAGTTCGTCTGAGAGTGGGAGTTCTTCATTCCGAACTTATTTCATTTTTAGTGATTCCAAGAGCCACACATCCTGTGGTCCTGGGCCTTCCATGGCTCCGTCTTCACAATCCTTCAATTGATTGGACGACTACGCAAATCCTGGCATGGGGTTCCTCCTGTACTAAGACATGTTTGTTTAAAGTGTTGCCTGTCTGTTCTTCCTCCCCCAGGTCGTCTGATGTTCCACCTCCTCCATATCAAGATTTCACGGATGTGTTCAGTAAAGCTTCTGCTGATATCCTTCCTCCTCATAGAGAATGGGACTGCCCGATTGATCTCGTTCCAGGGAAGGTTCCACCTCGAGGCCGAACTTATCCGTTGTCTCTCCCCGAGACACATTCTATGGAGGAATACATTAAAGAGAACCTAGCAAGGGGTTCATTCGACCTTCTTCTTCTCCAGCCGGCGCAGGCTTCTTTTTTGTAAAGAAGAAAGATGGTGGTCTGCGGCCGTGCATCGACTACAGAGGTTTGAACGACATTACCATCAAGAACCGCTATCCTTTACCCCTGATTACTGAGCTCTTTGACAGAGTTAGCGGAGCTACCATCTTTACAAAGCTGGACCTGAGAGGTGCATACAATCTCATCCGGATCCGTGAGGGTGACGAGTGGAAGACCGCATTTAACACCCGTGACGGACATTATGAGTACCTCGTCATGCCCTTCGGATTGAGCAATGCTCCAGCTGTCTTCCAGCATTTCGTCAATGAGATCTTCAGAGACATTCTATACCGTCATGTCGTGGTCTATCTAGATGATATCCTCATTTTTGCCAACGATTTAGAGGAACATCGTTTCTGGGTAAAGGAGGTTCTGTCCCGTCTCCGTGTCAATCATCTCTACTGCAAATTAGAGAAATGCGTCTTTGAAGTCAAGTCCATTCCGTTTCTAGGGTACATTGTGTCCGGTTCCGGACTAGAGATGGATCCTGAGAAATTACAAGCAATCCAGAATTGGCCGGTACCCTTAACCCTCAAAGGGGTCCAGAGGTTCTTAGGGTTCGCCAATTATTACCGAAAGTTTATACGAGACTTTTCCACCATTGTGGCGCCTATTACTGCTTTCACCAAGAAGGGTGCTAACCCGTCCAAGTGGTCTGAAGAAGCCATGCAAGCTTTTCATCTTTTAAAACAGAGGTTCATCTCTGCACCTGTCCTGAAACAGCCTGACATCGACTCTCCTTTCATCTTAGAGGTGGATGCCTCCTCCGTTGGAGTAGGAGCGGTGTTATCTCAGAGGGCTAAAGATGGTCATTTACATCCTTGCAGTTTCTTCTCACGGAAGTTCTCCCCAGCGGAGCGCAACTATGCCATTGGCGACCAGGAGTTGCTAGCCATCAAGCTCGCTCTAGAGGAGTGGAGATATCTGTTGGAGGGAGCTTCTCATTCAATCACCATCCTTACAGACCACAAGAACCTTCTATATCTAAAAGGCGCACAATGTCTCAACCCTCGTCAGGCCAGGTGGGCACTTTTCTTTTCCAGGTTCGACTTTAAACTCCAGTTCTGTCCGGGCTCTCAGAATCGCAAGGCCGATGCCCTTTCCCGCTCATGGGAGCAAGAAAATGAGTCAGAGTCTTCAGACAAGCATCCTATTATAAATCCGTTGGCATTCTCCACGGTAGGGATGGACTCTACGCCCCCATCAGGGAAAAGTTTTGTGAAGCCGACACTAAGGAAGAAGCTCATGCATTGGGCCCATGCTTCCCGTTTTGCCGGACATACAGGTATCCAAAAAACCCTGGAGTTTATCTCTAGGTCCTATTGGTGGCCAACTCTGAAAAAGGACGTTTTGGAGTTTATTGCATCTTGCCCAAAGTGTGCTCAACATAAAGTATCCCGCCAGTCGCCTGCGGGGCAACTGGTTCCACTATCTGTTCCCCGTCGACCATGGACCCATTTGTCGATGGATTTTATTACAGATTTGCCCATGTGCAACAAGTTCAATACCATCTGGGTGGTAGTTGACCGGTTCACCAAGATGGCACACTTCATTCCTCTCACCGGTCTTCCGTCAGCTTCCAAGTTGGCTCAAGTATTCATACAAGAGATCTTCCGACTCCACGGTCTTCCAGAAGAAATTATCTCAGATCGAGGAGTTCAATTCACAGCCAAATTCTGGCGAAGTTTATGTCAAGTCCTCCAAGTCAAGTTAAAGTTTTCCACGGCTTACCATCCTCAGACCAATGGTCAAACTGAGAGGGTGAATCAGGACTTGGAGGCCTTCCTCCGCATCTATGTGTCCTCCTCTCAAGATGACTGGGTTCAATTACTTCCCTGGGCCGAGTTCTGTCATAACAACCAGTATCATTCTTCATCTTCCTCAACACCATTCTTCACCAACTTTGGATTCCACCCTAAAGTCCCTGAGTTCCAACCGCTTCCAGCAACTTCTGTTCCCGCAGTGGATATCACCTTGCATCAGTTTGCCAATATCTGGAAGAGCGTACGATCAGCTCTGCTCAAGGCATCGTTCAGGTACAAGAAGTTTGCGGATAAGAAGCGTCGAGCAGTTCCTGCTCTCAAGGTGGGTGATCGGGTATGGTTATCCACGAAGAATTTGAGGTTAAGAGTTCCCAGTATGAAGTTTGCACCTCGCTACATCGGTCCTTTTAAAATTGATCAAGTCATCAATCCTGTTGCTTACAGACTCCAGTTACCTCCCTTCTTAAAAATACCCAGGACATTCCATGTTTCCCTGTTGAAACCGCTAATCTTGAATCGGTTTCATTCCTCACTTCCACCAACTCCGAAAGTCCAAACTCAACGAGGCGTTGAGTATGAAGTGGCCAAGATCCTGGACTCACGTCACCGTTACGGTCAACTTCAGTATCTCATTGACTGGAAGGGCTATGGTCCTGAAGAACGCTCTTGGACCAATGCCTCTGACGTCCATGCTCCTGCCTTGGTCCGAAATTTCCACGCAAAGTTTCCTTTAAAGCCTAAGAAGTGTCCTGGGGCCACTCCTAAAGGGGGGGGTGCTGTCACGATCCGGGTATCTGGACGCCATTACTTACCCTTCAGATGCCTCCTAAGGCGGGCTCAGCGTTCCAGGACCGGATTCCGCTGTTCCTGAGTTTCCACATGCAGAGTGGTGTTTTCATCAGCCGCGGCCTCCGCTGTGCCCGCGTGGTTAAATGTGCATCTATCAGCCTGGCGTCTCCTGTCTCCGGTGGCCGGCGCCGCCATTACTGTTTCCCAGACCACATGGATTACAAACCAAACTTCCCTCCAAGTGTCTGCATGGGCGCAGCCATCTTGGATTCTGTCATCTGATCATTTCCACCAATCTGCTGTCTGTGTTGTTGATTTGCATAATTGCCTAGCCAACCCCTTCCTTGCTGCAGGTATAAGTAAGCTGTACCTGAGCAAGGAAGACGTCAGTGCTTTGGTTGTCAAACCTAGTTCCTGTTTGTCTCTCTTCTATGATTGTCTTCCAGGTTCCAGCTCCTGTCTCAAGACTTCCACCATAGAGACCCGCACCAGCATTCCACCTGCGGTGTAGCCTGACTCTCCAATCCATTGTGGATTCATCTGTTTCCAGCTACAACACTACCTGCTTCCAGCCTCAGCTTCCAGCAGAGTACAGCTTCCCTTAAAGGGCCGGTGTCCTTTCTACACTTTACCACTCTCCACCGGAATTATTATTTCTCCGCTCTCAAGTTCTACATTTCAGTTCACATTTCATCGCTCCCAAAGTTCATTTATTATTTAACTGGTTCCAGCCAGTATCCACTCCGTGCTAACAACAGTCTGGTTCCAGCCAGTATCCACAGCAGCTGTTTTACCTTCAGCAACCCAGCTCTTCCTGGAACACCAGCTGGTACAATCCTGGGTTATCTCCATTGCTACAGCCGGGCCTGGTAAGGACTTTCCATCTAGAAGATCATAAGAACTATCTCACACTACCAGTGCCCTGTGGCTCCTGCCATGCTGTAGTACTCAGGAACTGTATTTATTCTTTGCTGACTTTTACGTTTTCTTTTATTGCTGCTGTGATGCGGAGTTGTCATAATAAACATCATTGACTTTTATCTAAGTTGTCGTGGTCACGCCTTCGGGCAGTTATTATTCATGCTACTTACATGTCCAGGGGTCTGATACAACCTCCCAGGTTCCGGTACATCTCAGCCCCTACAACTGAGGCTGCCTCCCGTCAGCTCAGGCCCTCAGTTGTGACACATCAATGGCATTTAAACCCTCTATGGCGAACCATTGATGGTTTGCACCACTCAATGGCCACTGCTGGCAGGGCACAGGCCAATACAATAAAACAAATAAGGGCAGGGCTTAGAGCAGGCCTGGCCAATCTGTGGCTCTCCAGATGCTGTGAAACTACACATCCCAGCATGCCTTGCCACAGTTTTAGCATTCCCTAATAGCAAAACTGTGGCAAAGCATGATGGGACTTGTAGTTTTACAACTGCTGGAGAGGCACAGGTTGGTCAGGCCTGGCTTAGAGGATAGCCAGGGGCAGAGCTAAGCTCTCTGCGGGTAAATATTTGGTTTTACTCCGCCATTAATGGTAGAGAACCATCAACCATCAGTAGTTAACCATCAGTGTTTGCCAACTATCGATGGTTGATGGCCATCCCTACTCTTGACAATGCTGATGCCTTACTGTCATATGTGGACTCACTAGGGGTGGCTATTTGTGGACGCATGCACAGTTGAGGTGCCCATGCTGCCTGGAGGCATTCACAATCTCTTATATTAAGTTTAAAACCAAATTCTATTAATATCCTCTGTCTTCTGCCTCACCGGGATTATATATTTCTCATTTGTCTAGGAGAGAATGCTGTTAACCCTATATGTTTGGTGTTAACATTAGGAGCTCCCTGTGTCGGCACAGTACTATGGCATGACATGTCGCTTTAAATTTTTATTGTATGCAAACAGTTCTGGTATGAATGGTCGACCATGTTAAGGTCGACAGTCATTAGGTCGACCATTATTGGTCGACATTGACATGGTCGACACATGACAGGTCGACACGTGAAAAGGTCGACATGGATTTTTTTTTACTGTTTTTGTCGTCATTTTTTCCGTAACATGACCAGGAACCCCAATTAGTGCACCGCGTGCCCTTGCATGGCTCACTAGGTTACTATTCCCAATCGTAGGCCACGTGGATGGTAAAGTATGAAAAATGTAAAAATCTTGTTTGTTTTTTTTGTAAAAAAAAAAAAAACCATGTCCACCTTTTCATGTGTCGACCATGTCAATGTCGACCAGTAGTGCTCGACCGAATGACTGTCGACCTTAACATGGTCGACCATCCAAACGGATACCATGCAAACAATGTTGAATTCCTTTGAAAAAAATAAATAAACAAAAATGAAGTGGAGACAGCGTGAAAAGGATGCTACAGACGTATTGTCCTTTCCAAGTCATCCCATTCATAGAATTACTAGCATTAACAACGTAATATATAGTCTTTATATTGAGGGTGTGATGCCGGATGGGGTTGGTGATGGAAGGGGAACTAGACAAAATGAAGGGTCAGGTGGAATGGGGAGGGGGAAGGAAGCTAGAGGGACTATTGATGGACTAACAGGCCATATAAGTGAAAGTAAAGTGGTACACCAGGGCTGGCCAAACCAGTCCTCGAGATCTACCAACAGTTCACATTTTCCAGACCACCAAGCTGGTGCCCAGGTGTATCCATTACTAATTAAGATGTGCTGCATCCAATTCCTAACTGATAATTCTACAGATCTCCAAGAGGCCTGGAAAACATGAATTGCTGGTAGATCTTGAGCACCGGTTTGGCCAGATCTGTGGTACACACAGAAAGGTATAGCCAGTATGAGAATGTTGGTGGCGACACTAATGTACAATTCTAAAGCAACAGTCCAACAGTTCATTGGTAGAAGAGCTTTGGGAGGAGATTCATGTAAGAGATCCCATAGACAACACCTCTAGGATAATTTATGGGATTTGTTAGCTTGCCGAGTTTTTTTTTTTTTTTTTTTTTCCCCCCCATAGCAGCTAAGTGCCAAATTATACTGATGACCAGCTACAAAGGAGGGGCATCCAGGTGTTCCCAGTAGGGCATAATAATACATCTGTCTGCATTGATTATCTGAACTAGTAAAGGACAGACATCATGCCCTTTGCTATGTGTCTCGGCAACAGAGAGCTTCAATGAGGCCAGGTTGTAAAGAGTTATTAAACATGATAAGGAGGCAACAAAGTGTCTCAGCTGGAGGTGTGTACAGGGATTAGCCCCTGGAAGAAACATATTTGTCAGATTTATAAGTTTAGGATTAGGCTGCGGAGGGCAAGGGTTAGGCTTCGGGGAAGGGAGGGTTACAGTTAGGCTGCTGGGGGGGGGGGGGAGTTAGGGTTAGGCAACCCAGGGATGGGTTACAGTTACCCTCCCGCCATACCCCTAAACCCCCTTCCCCCAGCCTACCCTCCCTAGTGGTGCCTAATCCTAACCCTCCCTTCCCTGCAGCCTAAATCTAACTCTCCCTTCCCTGCAGGTTAGGCTGAGGGGAGGGTTAGGCTCAGGCACCACCGGGTAGGGTTAGGGTTAGGCTGTGGGAGGGGGTTAGGGGTATGGCGGGAGGGTAAGCATAGTTAACCAACCCCTGTTGGGATGCTGAGCATTGGTATGCCGGTGTCGTCTACTGACAACGGCATCCCAAACGCCGGTATACTGTATCACACTCGCAGAAATGGTATGCTACCTTACAATGGTAGAAACACTAATTGAAGCCTTGAACACAGATATACCAGCAGTGATCAGTATAGATGATGTGTGCCAGTGACACGGAGGTATGAATATAGTTAGTAATAATACACACTAGGGATATGTGCACTATGCAGATAGTAATAATAATGCACGCTGGAACTGCTGGCTGTGACAGCAGGCTGGTATCAGCAGAATGTAATTGGGACTGCACGCTGGTATGTGCAGACTGTACTGATACTGGACAGTTACAGGGAATGCACGGTGCAGGTAGAGAAGCACACTTGTGTAATAGAATAGCACAGAGCACTGGGCAGGATGCAGAGAGCAACTGGAGACTTGCAGCAGATAGCTAAGAGAGCTGAGGAACACTATGCACAATGGAATATGCACAAATAGAAGAACCCAGAAATCAGGAAGTAGAGTTACTGATGCTGGAGCCAAGAACAGATAATATACAAGTTGTACTGGCAATGAGCAGGTGCAAGTAAGGGATTTAAATAGGGCGCTCTGAACACTCATTGGTGACACAGGTCATGTGGAATCTAGCGCCTCACTAATTGGACAAACCAAGAGTTTGCTGAACAAAAGCAACATGGCGGTGCCCATGCAACGCCAGACTTAGGAGAAACGCCACACACACAGATGCTAGCTTGTCGCAACATATCCTCTTTTAGAACTTTGAGTCATGCATATTCCGTGGGTTGCCTATTTGCACCCAGCATAGGGTAAGTGTAAGTACCAGTGCTAGTAACGACAGCTAATCTTGCCAATGGATAACAGAGGTCCGAGGCAGATTGGGATGGCAACCAGCCCAGGAAATTTCTGGAAGCAGCCATAAATGCACAGCCGCTGCGTCTTTGTATCAAAACGGACGGACAAAACCGTCATTCAGACAAGTTGTTTAAATTAGACAAACTTAACCACTTTGACGTAATGACCATTTTTGTCTGTTTTCAGGCGTTTGGAAGCAAATTGCTAATTATTATTAGCTCCAATACATTACCAGATTTTCATTCCAACTAGTTGGTTGGTTGGAGAAAAGTTGGTCAGCAAGGTAGTAGCTAGTATTTGACCACCATGCAGCATGGAAAAGAGGGCCTTCATATTCAAAATGGTGCAAGGCCATGCCCCATTGTCACATCCTGTACCAGGGCCCATTGTGTGTAACCTACAGTGCTGGACAGTGAAGAAAACATAGAATACAAAAAAACTGGATATAAAATGGATCAACTCCAGATATGAAACGAATGGTAGGGAGGGCCCTGCTGGTATGCAGAAATACCGCCGCCGGACCCCAACTTAGGAAACAATGCCGGCGGTTGAAATCCTGACAGATGCCCAGTATTCCCTCTAGGGTGGTGGTCCACGCCACCACCCGAGGGGGAATAGAATAGCGAGCAGTGCAGCGAGCCCGCGAGGGGACACGCTACGCTTGATGTCGGGATTTCGACTGTCAGGAATTCATACTGAATCCACCCTGCTAACATGAAGAGTCCACAATTAGACTTCTTTCAGACATCAGACATGAGAAAGTGCTGGGTCTAGCACGTCGGCAAATTCCCAGGTGTCAACTAAGTCGTGGGTCATTTGCCTTCAGACATACCAAAATCCTGTTATGAATGATGCGCATTCACGTGCAATATTCCAGGGTTTTGTTTCATGTCTGAAAGGGGTCTTACTGCGAAAGTGCATGTGCGAGAGACGGGCATCATTCTCTATATACTTTGCACTGATGGAGTTAAATAATGTCTTCATCAAGTGCTAAAAATGTCATGTTGATTAGGGCAGGAATTTCAGCAGAGCTCATGAATATTGTTAGATGGATAATCATGAATTTAAGCAGCTGATTAATGGAGCTGCTGATTTTATTAACTGACAGCAGAATTGCTACTTTGACCCTGAGTCTATCATATTAACCCCTTCACCCCCTAAGAAATTGGTTGAATACTTCGATACATAGGATTATCCTGCTGTCTCCGGTGATGGCAGATTGGATAAATGCATCTAAATATATGTAAATAAATATCTAAATACTGTATATTCTTTATATAATTGCCATTAAATGCATAGGGCCTGCTTCTGAGTCACTGGTAAGTCTAGATGCGGCTGCATATTGCGCGTGCGTCGCGGGCTGTATACACATCTGTGTGTATGTGTGACTGCAGTAGCTAAATGGACATTTCTGGCTGGCAACAATGGGCCTAATTCAGACCTGTTTGCTCGCTAGGGTTTTTTTGCAGTCCTGCGGTCGCATAGTCGCCTCCCACAGGGGAGTGTATTTTCACTTTGCAAGCGTGCGAACGCATGTGTAGCAGAGCTGTACAAACAGATCTTGTGCAGTCTCTGAGTAGCCCAGGACTTACTCAGCCGCTGCGAACACTTCAGCCTGTCCGGGACCTGAATTGACGTCAGGAACCCTCCCTGCAAACGCATGGACACGACTGCGTTTTTCCAACCACTCCCAGAAATCGGTCAGTTGACACCCACAAACGCCTTCTTCCTGTCAATCTCCTTGTGAACGCCGGTGCGAATGGATTCTTCGCACACACCCATCGCTGAGCGGTGATCCGCTTTGTACCCGTGCGATGCGCCTGCTCTTTGCAGTGCATACGCATGCGCAGTTCAGGCCTGATTGCCCAATGTACGAAAACGCAGCCTAGCGATCAGGTCTGAATTAGGCCCAATGTATACTCGCTCAAGATAACTGTTCTGTGGGTGTGTAACTATAGGTACTATACTGTGAGTTGTACGTATGTATTGTGGGTGTGTATCTATAGGTACTACACTGTGAGTTGTATGTATGCATTGAGGGAGTGTATCTATATTCTGACAAAGCGCAATGCGTTCTAGTGGTTTCATCAGATTACTGTGCCAGATCTATGGTATACAGGCCGGGCCACATGCAACTATTTCATTCTCCAGATCTGCTCACTGGAGGTCATTCAAGTGTGGCTGCAAATTGGCGATTGTATGCATATAGGCCCTCATTCCGAGTTGTTCGCTCGCAAGCTGCTTTTAGCAGCATTGCACACGCTAAGCCGCCGCCTACTGGGAGTGAATCTTAGCTTAGCAAAATTGCGAACGAAAGATTCGCAATATTGCGAAAAGACTTCTCTGTGCAGTTTCTGAGTAGCTCGAGACTTACTCGGCAACTGCGATCAGTTCAGTGCTTGTCGTTCCTGGTTTGACGTCACAAACACACCCAGCGTTCGCCCAGACACTCCTCCGTTTCTCCAGCCACTCCCGCGTTTTTCCCAGAAACGGTAGCGTTTTTTCACACACTCCCATAAAACGGACAGTTTCCGCCCAGAAACACCCACTTCCTGTCAATCACATTACGATCACCAGAACGAAGAAAAAACCTTGTAATGCCGTGAGTAAAATACCTATCTGCATAGCAAATTTACTTGGCGCAGTCGCAGTGCGAACATTGCGCATGCGCAGTTAGTGGAAAATCGCTGCGATGCAAAGAAAATTACCGAGCAAACAAATTGGAATGACCACCATAGCTCGATGTTTTCGCACTGCTCTTGCATACAAGCCGCAGTGTGCATGCACAGTGATAGATTCGCGAGTGCGGTTGCAGCTAAATTTTAGTCGCAAAGTGAGTGACAGGAAGTCAGCGTTTGAGGGTGGCAATGGGGAGTGGTCATGTGAACGCATGCGTGTCATGGCTGTTTGGATGGCGTCTTCTATGCGTGCATATATTAGCAGCTGCAATCACACTTTCTACCAGAGAGGCTTGTGCATCCAAGGAGAGCAGCTCAGCCTGCGCGTCTACAGAGGCATTCAGGCTCTGCATGGCGACCCAATGTGCGACAATGTAAGCAATGTTTCTGCAATCATGTGGCGCCGTAGGCAAATTATGCGATTGCAGTGGACGTTCTTTTGCATGGGTTAGCTTCTGCCCGTATTGGCAAATAATTGCAATTGCATACGGCAAATAATTGCGACAGGGTAGGAAGAACAACCGCACCTGAATAACCCCCAGAGTGGGGGAGATGCATGAAGCCTTTGGGTTAGATAAAGTGGAGAAATTGTCCGAACCAATGAGCTTCTGTAATTTATCTAGTCCTTGACAGCAGCTGATTGGTTGCTTAGGGCAAGTTATCTCTCTCCAAACACTGGCGTATCTGTAAAGTGTGCAAAGTGTAGCCATTTAATTATGCTTACCGCTCCGTCGGCACAGCGCTGGCTGCAGAGCTGAAGAAATCACTGGGAAAATGGCAGCCGTGTCCATTTTCCGGTGATTCGCGTATGCACAATAGAGATGTCCAGGGAACGCGGTGCAGGAGCCATATTCACGGACACCTGCGCATGTGCAGTAGACTCTAGTCTACTGCGCCGCCGGTGACGAGGGGGCCCGATCAGACACGGCCCTCTCTTTTAAAGCGCCTCTGTCTCCAAGGCTTGATACATCTCCCCATAGGCCTGTTTCAGATTTACACCTCACTCTGTAATATATGGTGACATTAAATGGTCAGGTTTGTCTGTTATAACTTGTAGCATTTAACGCATATTAAACTGACTGTTTGATCAAATGTATTGTCGTAGGTTACCCCTGAGACAGTGGAGCAGATGTATTAACCTGGAGAAGTGATAAGTGGAAGTCAGCCAGCCAGTCATTAAAGATTTTAAAAATGACAGTTAAGGTGGGTACACACTGATAGATATATCTGCCAATCAATTGATCTGCAGATATATCTATGGACGGATCGGGCAGTGTGCTGTGCATACACACTGCCTGATCCGTCGGGGACTGACATGTCCTGGGCGGGCGTGTACACACGGCCGCCCAGTTCAGCTGTCAATCACCACCGGCTGCCGCGGCATGTGTACGGGTGGTCGGCTGGTCGCCCGTACACACACACAGCAATGTGCCAATATATCGGTAGATATATTGGCCGTCGGCTGTGCTGCGGGGCTGACGCGATATGTCTGTGAACAAAGGAGTTCACAGACATATCGCCCGTACACACTGGCCGACAGACCTGTGATATATCGGCCGTTCAAGAGAACGGCCGATATATCGGCCAGTGTACCCACCTTTAGGAGTTGAGCGGCTGGTGCGTTATCACCTTGCACTTATCACTTCTTTATCACTTCTCCAGGCTTAATACAACCAGTTTGTTGTGTGCTCTGTAACAGTTATGCAGCAATGCTTGTAGGGTACCTCCGTACACTTTGTCTCTCACATTCCTCTCACTCATGTGAGGAGAGCTGCACCCATTACGTGGAATGCTCAGGCATGCCCCAGTTACTTTCTAATGATCCTTCTTTATATAGCCCAGATCCTGTCATCCGAACTTACCTCTGAGCATGAACCACTGTCTGTCTCACTAACCCTTCTGCTCACCTTCATGTGTTCCAGATGGCCTCTGCCACAGATGCAAGATATGGACAAAGGGATGTTTCTGACCAGAACTTTGACTACATGTTCAAACTGCTAATCATCGGGAACAGCAGCGTGGGGAAGACTTCTTTTCTCTTCCGATATGCAGATGACACCTTCACATCGGCTTTTGTCAGCACAGTGGGAATAGACTTCAAGGTGAAGACTGTTTATCGGAATGACAAGAGGGTGAAGCTTCAGATCTGGGTAAGTGAGATTTTTCATCACTATAGAAATATAAGTTGAGGGCAAAAAGGCATCTCCTTAATGGAATTGTAACCCCCCATATCCCCTCCTCTTTTTATTAACTTGCTTTTATGTAAACTAGGGTCTATTTACTAAGCCATGGAGAGAGAGGAAGTACCAGCCAATCATCTTCTAACTGCCATGTTACATTTAAAAAATGACAGTTAGGAGCCAGTACTTTATCTCCGCCCACTTGAACTCTCTCCAAGGCTTAGTAAATAGACCCCCTACTATTTTTTTACCCGTCATTTGCCAGGTCCCTACTTTCATGTGGCATCGTCACCTTCTGTCCCATAGGCAAATGCAGAAAATGCAGGGGAATGGGGGGGGGGTGTTGCCCAGAAACCCCCCTCCTCTTGTCAAGTGGCTCAAATTATGACAACAATGGCATGGTATATAATAGGATTACTAGAACTGCAGCCACATCATGTCGTTTAAGAGACGGAGCAGAGCTGCTGCACATGTCCAGTGATAGCAGATTCTTCTAGCACATTTGCTGTATGTGTGGATATGAAGTCTCAATCAGTGCACTAGACCAGAGAGTAGCTACCAGGAAGAGGAGACAGGAGCCATGCCATGAGGTGGGAGAATGTGTGCTTAGAAAGTTCAGTACTGGCGCACTGTAGCTCTCACTGCGTATGATGGAGATGGGACAGACCATAGCCCATTATTATATATATTTTAAGGGATGTCTACATAAAAAATATTCTTCTCATAGGGTGTTACCTAGTTTCTCTGCTACTAATGTCTGGGTTATTGAACCATGGCACATACGGAGTTGGGTTTCTGTGGAGGAGTCAAAGGATTGGAGGGAATGATGTGTGAACTCAAAAACAGACTCCAAAGCACTAATACTGTTAGTCTGCCTGCAGTAGAGATGCCACTGTTTATCTTCTCTTCTCCATAATACCTTTATTGTCTCCAAGGGCCCCTCTGTGAATCTTGTTAAAGTGCGATAATCCTTTCATTATTGTATGAGGTTAGTGGCTCATTAAATTGTTAAAATAGGTGTGGGATAACTCGTTGAGCATGATTTAAATGGAAAGACCTTTGGTTTGCATATGATGTGTAAATAGCTGTGACAGAGGTTTTTTTTTTTAATAAGGTAGAGCCAAACATCGCTACTTGTGCTCCTCTATGAGGTGTGAGGGGAAATCCGGAATGTAATTGGCTGCAAAGTAGCTTCGTCAGCCCATTCTCCAGGCACCTTGCTGCTATTACTGAATAGAATTCCCCCATATATGTGCAGATAGCCACATGGCTGTATGCAAAGGATGCATCAATACTCATACTGAGTTGCACACCAAGGGCCTGAGTCAGAGCTATACGCTAAACAGGCGTCTTTGAACGCAGCGGCTGTGTGATAATTTGCTAATGCCTCAGGAGGCATCTTGTGTAGATAGATTCCTCCTGCTGGCTTCTATGATCCGCTGCTCAGGACACAGCGTCAGATTATCTGAGTAACACTCGGGTTACTCAGGATGACCGGATAATTCAGTCTGCTGAAGCCACACCCAGCAAAGTGGGCCGGGCATGCCCCCATTTTCTGTAACATTACCTGTCTCCCCCTCCCAACCCCCCCCCCCCCCCCCCCCAAACAGCGGCAGCGTGTCAATCAGGCTGCAGCATTCAGGGCACTGCGAGCGATCTCGTACTACGAGATCTGCATAAGTGTTGGTCGGCATGTGTGCATGCACCGATCTTTCACCATCGGAAATGTATGTAGACCACTGGGTTTGCGTACACATCTGTATTGGGCCCCAAGTCCGTTTTGGGGACAGATCTTTTGTGTTTTATTTATTATTGTTTATTAACAGTTTCTTATATTGCGCTTTACAATTGGAACAACATTGATAAGACAAAACTGGGTAATAACAGACATACATAGAGGTAGGAAGGCCCTGCTTGCACGCTTATAATCTATAGGGAAATGGGCATTGATACAGAAGGATAGGTGCTATCTATTACATAATGGTCCACCAGATTGCAAAGGTTCTTGGTGGGCTGTATGAGGGGGTCACACAGCAATGTTGGCCTGGGGTCAGGAGGATGTCAAATTGAAGAAAAATAAAATACTGTATATTAGGATGTGTGGACTCTACAGAGGGGATGTAATTAGATATGAATATTTATGAAGGTTATGTGGGCGGTTATGGAATTTGACAGGCTAGCCTGAAGAGATGAGTTTTCAGGGAACGCTTGAAGGTTTGAAGACTAGAGGAGAGTCTTAATGTGCGTGGGAGGACATTCCACAGAGTAGCCCGAAGGACGTCCTGCAATCGTGAGTGGGAGCGAGTAATGAGTGTGGATGAGAGACGCAGATCTTGTGGAGAGCGGAGTGGTCGGGTTGGGAGATATTAAGAGATAAGTGAAGAGATGTACATAGGTGTAGTTTGGTTAATGGCCTTATATGTAAGTAAAAGTATTTTATATTGAATACGGCAGAATACAGGTAACCAGTGGAGGGACAGACAGAGCGGAGCAGCAGACGATGTCTGGTGAGGAAGATTAGCCTTGCAGCTGCATTCAGAATGGATTGTAGTGGTGAGAGTCTCTTCTTGGTGAGACCAGTAAGAAGACTATTGCAGTAATCAATGTGGGAGATCATGAGAGCATTGATTAGAGATTTTCCAGCGTATAAGATATGGTTGTATATGTGATATGAGATGTGTTTTTTTGTACGGCTATGTAGCAGAGCGCACACATTATGGGCCAATCAGAGTTATATAAGCAACTGAGCTGCATCTGAAGGGCTGTAGCTGTGTAGTAGCAGGGCATGCGCATGTGGGCAGTGCATAGTGAGGGGGTCACGGCATGTAGACGTAGTTTCGGGCTGTGCTGAGATGTTCTGTTTGAACTCACAGATCTTTAGCACTTGGTATAAGGCTCCTAACGATGACTGTTATTTGCACAAGATGGATCGGGGAGGCGCAGCTGCATAGATGTGTGTGACTACACATTTGGGTGAATTTCTGCATATAGTTGTACGCAGCCAGAGTTATGTGCACCTCTGCATCCGCCCCATTGTTGCCCCATTGATGTCTTAATTGTTATGTATATGTACTATATATATGTTTTTACTTGCAAGTGAATATCTTACATACGTCTACTATTGCCTTTGTAAAAGATGCCGAAAGCTGGGTGAACACTGTGCTCCGTTCCTCCGAGCGATTATCCAATCAGAGTGCACCCTGTACAAATTATGTTTAGCCCAGGGTGTGCTCTCTTTAAGGGGATCAGGAGGTCGGGCACCATAAGTTTTAAGCAGAACTAAACCCCCCCCCCCCCCCCCTTCCCTATGCGACCACTGCAGGAGCGTTTAAAGTCTGTTATTGGCTAACACTTCTGCATACACATCTAAAGCACAATGGAAAATTCTGGCGCTATATAAGTAATTGTTTATAAATAATACAATTATCAGGACTACCAGCCATTATCAGCTGATTAGCCTGATTATTGCATATGCTATATGTGTATCCAGCTTATCTGTACTGTTCTACTTTACGTATGTATTAAGTGTAAATGCTGCCAACATATGGAAGGCTTTCATGCATAAGATAGAGAAAACAATGGCCGTGCTCCTCTCCTGTGACACTAGGGCCATATGACATTTAGGCCTAGAGCAGCGCTGTTCATGCAGCAACAGAGACCTTCTTACAGTCATTTGTAAACCTCATTACAACTGTATTGCCCAAAAGATGTATGCTTAGGCCAGTGGGAACCATAAAATTGCTGCTTGATGGCGTAATATTAGCATTTAGTTATAGCGCAAGCATTCCCTGCTGCACAATAATGAAATAAGACAAGGTATTAACAAAGGGTTAAAAGGGATCTGCTGGTAAACTTTCTACTACTACTACTACTACAACTACTACTAATGTTCATTATAATGCAAGGTGGATGTGGGTGGTTTGATGAAGTACTCTAATAGAATAGTAGTGCTGCGTGATAGCACATACCTGCCTGAATGCTGCTTTATGTAACACAGAAGTGAAGGGCTACAGTGTGTTCTGTATAATATAGTATAACATGACTTCTGTTCATATATATTTAATCTCATATGATTCTGCATGGGGGAGGTGTGTGTGTGTGTGTGTGTGTGTGTGTGTGTGTGTGTGTGTGTGTGTGTGTGTGTGTGTGTGTGTGTGTGTGTGTACTACGAAAGCACGTGTTTGCATTTGGCTAAGTATCCTGGAGCATCTGTTTTATCTCTCAGGCTGATATGTTTTGTTTGAGGACAGAGACGTGGAGTGCGGATAAATAGTACCATATATAGGCTATAAACCTGCACTACAAATTAATGACTTTACTAAATCGGCAACACTGAGAACACAAGTAGGACAGCAGCAGCTGAACATAATACTGACTGAGCCACAGAGCAACCAAGGTGGCCCTACCTTCCTGCAGAAAGTTACACGTTCCTATTCTCTCACATGCCTGACACCCTCCCCTCCCCACTCTACAGAGAAGCATAAGATGGTGCTGGAAAATGTTTAATGCAGTATATATAATACGCATAGGTATGCGCAGAAGCCGACACAGGGCTGCCGCTGCGGGAATACCCCCCTCCGCAGCATTATGGTCTAACCCCCCCCCCCCATCCAAGACTTAGACTGCTTACTTGGGCGGCCTAGGTCAGCAGTCTATGTCCAAGAGCAAGTGGTGGAGGAGGTAGCCCGTTACCTGGTGGCGGGGGGAAGTCCCGGTGCGGCACCCCTGTGTCGGCTTCTGTGCACGCCTATGATAATACCCTTTTCAGACATAGCCTTTCATCCCAGGTGTTTGTTGAGTTTGCGGCTCAACCCGGATCTTGGCTATGTGTGACTAGGTCTGCAACCCTGCTCGGTACCAGGGGACTGACCCAGGTCACCTGTAGTATGAAATGCATGACTGGGTCTCGATGACCCGGGTCATGCCTAAAAGAAGCTGGTTGGTGGGCACAGTAGCGCTTGGAGATGACATCATCTCCAAGCGCCCACTGTAAGCCAGAAGACTTGGGTCACTGGAAATTCGTTGTCCGCTGTGAACGGCGATGACCTGGGAATAACTCGGATCCGTCACCCATGTGTGAGAGGGGTTAAGTACTGATACCCCAGCTTCAACCCGTGCTCATTGTCTGGGTCCAAGTGGGGGTTTTGTGTGAAAGGGGTATAAGTCTCCAGGATACCATACTAAACATTCTGGTGTGCTATAGGTTATGAATTATTTTGTATGTGAGTGTAATATCTCCTATATAATAGCCCAGATCTGTGAATCTGTGCCTGGCCGTAACGCTGGGCGGAGTCACAGAGCTGGGCGTAGTCAACTGAATCTGCTGCAGGGAGCTACCCCATACCCAGTGCCAGCAGCAGTAGTCAGGTACAAGACCCTACCTTACAGTATAGGCCTAGGGAGGTGAGGATGGCCACCAGTACACCACGGCCACTGACACCTGCAGGGAGGGGAACAGCGCTGATGTGGAGGGTACTTGCAGGCAGCGAGTCGCCGCCCGCAGCTCCTCTCCCGCCTACACAGTCACACCATACCTGCCGCCTGACATCCACACCCCAGGCAGAGGCCGCTAGCTCAGGGCTGCCATGCTCAGCGGCAAGCGGTGCGGAGCATGTGCAGCAGAACAGCGCCAGGACGGGACCCGCACTGATTAACATTGCTGCTGGCCCGGAGCTCCCTCCGTCTGCAGCCTAAGGCCGCGCGCCGCACCTCTCCGGGGAAACACCATGCCTGCCCGCCCACAGGGCTCCGGACGCTTACCCATGCTCCGCGATCACAGCAGCTGACGCTGCAGGATGGAGGAATGACGCCCGTCAGACGGGGCGGACAGTGTGCGGTGAAACGGCGCCAGGAAGGAATGCTGACCACGACCCATTGCTACTGGGTCGGAGCTGCCTCCCTCTGCAGTCACCATCTCACAGCAGCAGCCAGGAGGTTAGTGGCCACCACGACCCGCACATCCTTATGTCACACATGAGAGCAAAGGTACACACACTGACATCACACCTGTACCCCACCCCTATATCTGGTAAGTACTCCCCATCACTATGCCCAGGCTGTCACCCTCTTCCTGCTCTCTAACTGCCTGTCTGTGTACTGGCCTTCACCCCTCTTACACCATCAGCAACCCTCACTAACCGCCACAGAGAATATGTGCACTGATATCTGTTGTAAAACCTACAGCGACACCCGCCCCTCCACCACCTGCAGCGCCCCTGGACCCCTCCTCATCCCCTGCAAACCCCCGCACCTGCCCCTACACCACCCGTGGCACCCCCACCCACTGCGCCTTCGGACCCCCTACCCCACCCGCAGTGCCTCCCAAACCCCTCCCCCACCTGCAGCAGCCCCTCCCCCATCCGCTGCACCCCCGGACCCATCCCCTGCACCCCCACCTCTCCAGCAACCGCAACACCTTCGGACCCGCAGCACCCACCCCACCACCACCCACTCCACCTGCGGACCCCCTACACCACCTGCTCCTCCACCACCTACAGCCCCTCCCGATCCACCGCACCCTCGCCCCCCTCCCTCCCTCCCCCACCCGCAGCGCCTCCAGGCCCCCTACCTCACCCGCAACACCCGCACCCTTCTCCACCAGCAGTGCCTCCGGAACCCCTCCCCCATCCGCAACAGCCCCTCACCCGCCTCCCCCACCCACAGCACCCCCACCCCTCCCGCATCCCCTGACCCCCTCCCCCATCTGCTGAACCCCTGCACTCACCCCTCCCCCATCCGCTGCACCCACGGAGCCATCCCCTACACCCCCACCCCTCCAGCAACCGCAACACCTTCGGACCCACTACCCCACCCTCAGCACTCACCCCTCCACCACCCACTGCACCTCCGGACCCCCTACACCACCCGCTCCTCCAGCACCTGCAGCCCCTCCCCATCCTCCAGGCCCCCTACCTCACACGCAACACCTGCACCCTTCCCCACCTGCAGCGCCTCCGGAACCCCTCCCCCATCCGCAACAGCCCCTCACCCGCCTCTCCCCCACCCACAGCACCTCACCTCTCCCACACTCCCGGACCACCTCCACCATCCGCTGCACCCCCGCACCCACCCCCTATCCCACCCACGCACAAACCCCTCCACCACCTGCTGCACCTCCAGACGCCCTCCCCCATACGCCGCAAATTCACGCACCTGTCCCTCCACCACCCGTGGCACCCCCACCCACTGCACCTACGAACCCCACACCTCCACACACACCCTCCCTCCTCCGGACCCCTAACCCCATTAACTGCACCCCCCTCCCCCACCCGCAACGCCTCCACACCTCCTACCCACCCGCCACACCCTTCCCCACCCACAGTACTTCTGGAACCCCTCCCCCATCCAGCCCAGCATCTGCCCCTCCCCCACCTGCCCCTCCCCCACACACAACGCCCCCCGGCACCCACCCCTCCCCCACCCGCGGCGCCTCCAGACCCCCTACGCCACCCGCCCCTCCACCACCTGCAGCACCTCTGGACCCCATCCGCCACACCCCGCATCTGGCTCTCCCCCGCCCGCTGCACCTTTGGATCCCCTACACCCCATGCAGCAGGCCCTTTCCCATTTGCATCGCCTCCACCATTCGAAACAGTCCCGCACCCACCCCTCCCCCACCCACCGCGCCCCCTGGAAACCTCCCCGATCCACTGTACACCCGCACCCACCCCTTCCCCATCTGCAGCGCCTTCGGAACCCCTCCTCCATCCACAACAGCCCCGCACCTGCCATCCCCCACCTGCGACACCCCCGCTCCTGCCCCACCCACAGCGCCTTCATACCCCCTCCCCCATCCGCGGTCCCCAAACCCCTCCCCGTTGCAAGGGCCTACGCCGCCTTCACCATCGGACGCCCTTTCATTGTGCAATATTTAAACACTAACAAAACTAGGAATGCAGGTAATACTCCATATAATACATATATTGAACCCCAGAAAGGCGTGCAGGGGTTAAGGGGGTGTAGCCCCTTCCGACGGTGTGAAGAGCGCCCGTAGGGCGCGATGAAGCACCTAGTATATATTATTACATTCTAATTTCACTGTTCGTTGCATGGTCTTGCTGTATTGTGCATTACATGCTGTATTATAATGAGCTGGATGTGTCAGCTGGGCTTCCTATACAGTTGTATTTTCAAAAATCCTTATAACACTGATATTCACGTGACCTAAATTGTACTCCATGCTGCATTACTTTCTTCCCAGGCCTCCTGGGACATGCCAGAGGGGTAGCCCCAGACCAGTGGTGCAAGGGGCATAGGTGGTCATTCCGAGTTGTTCGCGCGCTAGCAGTTTTTAGCAGCTGTGCAAACGCTATGCCGCCGCCCACTGGGAGTGTATTTTAGCTTAGCAGAAGTGCGAACAAAAGGATCGCAGAGCGGCTACAGTTTTTTTTGTGTGCAGTTTCTGAGTAGCTCTAAACCTACTCAGCGCTTGCGATCACTTCACACTATTCAGTTCCTGTTTTGACGTCACAAACACGCCCTGCGTTCGCCCAGCCATGCCTGCATTTTTCTTGGCACGCCTGCGTTTTTCCAAACACTCCCTGAAAACGGTCAGTTGACACCCAGAAACTCCCACTTCCTGTCAATCACACTGCGATCAGCAGTGCGACTGAAAAGCTTCGCTAGACCCTATGTGACACTACATCGTTCGTAGTAATAGTACGTCGCGCTTGCACATTGCGCTGCATACGCATGCGCAGAAGTGCAATTTTTTTTGCCTTATTGCTGCACAGTGAACGAATGCAGCTAGCGATCAACTCGGAATGACCCCCATAGTGCTGTGAATGACATAATTGTATCTCCATTCTCCATTGTGCAATGGTGCAAATAGCGTCATCATTGTTATTCCACAAGTCTGGCGTACACTTTTTTAGGAGCCTGGGTGTGTTCCCCCGAAATATGTGAGTCTCCATAACATAACGGGAGAGTAGGAAAGTGTTCTGTACTCTGGTCACTGCTGGGAATGACTATATAATGAGCAATGGAAGCTAACAGTGACTCTGACGGGTCTTCCTTCTGGGGCGTCACGCTCTTTCCATAAGTGCTTTTTTGGCTGGTTGGGGAAACCTTACATTGTCCTGTGTTAGGTCATCTGCTTCGGGTCAGTTGTTGATTGATCCCTCTGCGTTCAGTTGCAGTGACTGGGAAACCAACGATACTAAAGGGTTAATGAATCCTCTGTTCAACAAGGTTGTGTGTTTCCCAAAAGGCATGCTGTATTATTTCAGTCTGTCTTTTCAGGCCTTAATGAGTATATTTTAATTCAAGCATAAAATGAGCATCTCAAGTAAGGCTGGGATCTCACCTCTGGCCTCCAGCGAGGGGGCGTTTTAGCAACTTCACATTATAAATCTTCATTTTCTGGACTTGATTACAGCTGCATTTGTTAAGCTCTTCTTGTATGATATGGGCACCATTGTTGGAGGGGTCAGAGGTTACATGCGACAATTACAAGTGTGGCAGAATCAGAAGTTTTTTCTATCATTTGGCGCACAGAGCAGTCAGTAGGTGTAAATGTTAAATGCTGCAATATTATGTTAAAAGGAACTCTTAAAATCATCAGAAGCCAGTTGACATGAGAAAATCAGACAAATATCCATATTTATCACAATCCGCATCTCCGACGCCATGTGTTAAAATTGCCTAAACTCAGTGTGATAATTGAATTTCGTACAGCGGGCGATCAGGTCTAAACTGCGCATGCGTTTGCACCGCAATGCGCAGGCACGTCGCCTGGGTACAAAGCGGATCGCCGCTCAGTGATGGACCAGTGCAAAGTATCTATTTGCACGGGCGTTCGCAAGGAGATTGACAGGAAGAAGCCATTTGTGGGTATCAACTGACCGTTTTCTGGGAGTGTTTGGAAAAACGCAGGCGTGTTTTTTATCATTGGAAAGGAGGGTTCCTGATGTCAATTCCGGTCCCGGACAGGCTGATGTGATCGCAGCGGCTGAGTAAGTCATGGGCTACTCAGAGACTGCACAAAATCTGTTTGTACAGCTCTGCTACACATGCGTTCACACACTTGCACAGCTAAAATAAACTGCCCTGTGGGCGGCGCCACCGCTACCCCTCCCCCTTGCACTTACCCAATGATCGGTGACACTCAGTGAGCTCCTCTGTGACTCCGGTCATCAGCGCTGTGAGCTTGTCATTTGATGTCTGCTGTAAACTGAGATACCGGTTTAGAGCAGACTTCAGATAACCCGGGTCGACGAGGAGGAAGATGGCCATCAGTTGACCGGAGGAGCCAACCGGGCCACCAATCACCAGACCGGGTTCTTGTAAGTGAATTAAAAAAGAAATGGCTGATCACAGGCGCCGGCTCATGATTGTGCTCTGCCTGCCGGGTAGCATTGGTTGTGGATAGCGACGGGGATTTGATCATGGATAAAGGCTAGTGGGGGGGTTTGGCAGTGTAGGTATGGGGGGGGGGGACTTAGACTTGCATAGCTCCACAAGAAATGATCAAAAAGTATACCTCAACAGTATATTCCAGAGGGCTCAAATGTTCCAGTAAGCGCAGGGTCATGGTTATGGAAAGTACAGTGGGCGGGATGTACTAAAGGGAAAATGCTGTAAAAACCCCATTTTCGGGGCTTTTACCGCATTTTCTTATGTACTAACCCGTGGCCGACGGGTTTTCACCGCTGAGGGTAGATGCCTGTGGGCTTCTTACTGCTGGCCGCCGCATCCCACCACCTCTGCTGCACCGCTCACGCCTCCCCCTGACATACCTGTGTGCAGGCAGCCCTGGTCCCGGAACCCAAACTCCTCCTCCCCCCTAGCAACACAACGGAGGTCCTTCCGGCTTCAAGGTGGAGGCAGAGGAGCCCGGGACTAACTGCTGCCTGCTTGCCAGCCTAGGAGGGGACAGAGACCCCATGGAGGTGACTGAGACCCCGCACACCTTCTCACAGGTATCACGGGGGGCATCCGTCACCGCATTGCGATGTTAATCGCATATGTTAGTACAAATGCAATTAGCATTGCTGCTCTAGGCGGCGAGGGGCGGCGATGTATTTTAATACATCCCACCCACTAAGCTGAATGTCAGTGTGTCTGAGTATATAATGGCATTTGCTTGCAGTTGTGGGCACCTAAGCACGCCCTTCCCTTCCTTCTTACCCTAGGCTGCTCTAAACTCCTCTTTAAATGCCTCTGCCATATTATGAGGGCTGCTAGTTGTTTAATATCTACCTCTTGGAAGATTCCGCTACCCTACACTGTCACTTCAGCCAGCAGCAGAGTAAGGTACATCATACCTCCCAACTTTCGGCTTGAAGAAGTCGGGACTCTCGCGCGGTGATCCGAAAAGGGGGCGTGGTTTCATCCGTGATGGGTGTGGCCTCGCCCGAGTGGGCGTGGCCTCGCCAAACGGGGCATTTTCCTGCCTTTAGGGGGCGTGCCCAGCACTCCCCGAGCAGCTGGGCAGCCCCCGCTTCCCTCCTAGCACTGAATGCATGCCGTGCTCGTGCGCACAGCATGTTTTCAGTGATTACCGGCTGCTCTGCAGAGCAGAGCAGTGGGTGATCAATGGCTCTCCCAACTGCCCCCCCGCCCGCGGGACACTGATGCCCGCAGGAGTAACGCTTTCTTTTATGTTCAAATGGTCTATTTAGTCCTGTTAGTTTCATCTCTCCAGATTCTGCCGAGCTCATGAATAACATCTCCTGCATCTAAGGAGTAGAGCCCTAGAGATAGGACCCCCATCAGCTGTGTACCAGGATTGGGGGAGAAACATGTTTATCTGTTTAAATATTCTTTATGTTAATAGTTTAGTACATATGTGCCTTAGGGGGACATTTACTAAGCAGTGATAAGAGCGGAGAAGTGAGCCAGTGGAGAAGGGGCCCCACCAACCAATCGGCAGCTTAATTTTATAGTATGCAAATTATAGATGTTACATCAGTGCTGATTGGTTGCCATGGGCAACTTCTCCACTGGCTCACTTCTCCACTCTTATCTCTGCTTAGTAAATGTCACCCTAAATCTTCAATCTGACATTTCCGTACGTCCCAATATTTGAAGCATAGAAATCAAGACAAAGTAAACCCCTGTTCTGATTTGCCCTAGTCATGTCCATGATCCCCCCCATCCTTCCAACCCTGACCCCTTTCAGCCAAAGTAAGACACATATCCTAATAGTTTAGCTCTTGTAAGATTAAAAATAACTGTCCCTCCTGAAACAGTATTATTAGGAGGTATGCATTCCATATCGCGTATGGTTTGATGTCCAAAGTTCAAAAACATCTGTAACAAGGGTTTGGCATATGTGAGGAAGGAGTTAAATACACATAAAATATGACAGCACAGTCCCCTCATCACATCACGGGGTGACAGAACTGCGAGGCAAAACAAGGGAAGCAAGTAAACAGACTCCAACCAAAGCCATCGCAACTTGCTAAGCAACTGCGTACTTCATCGCAACCATGACGCAGATGCAAGGAACATGGACTGCCTGTGTGCCTCCATGGCCATGCAGAATGTCTGCGGGAGCTGCGACGCTGATGCTGTTTTTTTTGCATACAAGATTGCAGTCACATGGCTGAGACACACCCCGAAAACTGTCACGAAATGCCTGCGTTTTTACAGACACTACCCCAAACAGCCTCTTCCTGTCAGTCACTCTACAAGCAGCATCGCCAAAGGTACCTTGGTGTATACGTACTGCAGCCGTGATGCAGGCGAAGCCTGCCAATGATCGCTCAGTTGCAGCACCATCGAAGTTGCGACTGATTCTGAATCAGACTCCTGTCATCCTGTCATATATCTGCTGCATATTCTCTGCTCACTGTTGCTTTGCATCTGTTTCTTCATCAGTGTCATAATGCCCTCGCTTCCTGTGGCGCAGTGGCACACATCATGGGGTGAGACGTTGCTGCTATTGAGAGGAAGCAGTCTCTGTTCTCCACCTGGTTAGTGGGTTGCAGAACTGGACAATTGTCACAGATCTGCTATTCCGGCGCTAATTCTAGAAATCAAAAAATTATGTATATATATATATAAATATATCAAACTATTTTTTAAAAAAGGATAAAGAGATATGTGAATAGGCAGCTGAGTAAAAGCAACTTGCTAGGTCGCTTAAGATTATGTAGAACAAACAAAGAAAAAGTATACTCTGCGCCAAAAAACTATATAATACCAGTGTGCAGTCTGTCATGTATAATGATTGACTCAGTACAACTTCAATTATAAATAACCATTTTTATATTTTGGTTTGTTTAAAAGTTAGCAGCATAAGACACATACATATATAAACTTTGTAGCAATATTGCTCTCCAAATAAATAATATAAACAATAAACAATATATTATATTCTAAAAATAACTTATTGGCTCTGTTTGGTAAAGATTATATTATTAGGCACTGGCGTCCCAGTGTCAGAAAACCTGATAGTAATGAAAAAGTCCCGCAAATAGGATAATGCAGTCTCTCTGTGGATAATATATATTTTAGTTGTAATGGGTAATTATCAATGTGCTGGTTCCTGGATTGTAGATACAGGGTCCGTTTTAAAGTAAATTGCACGTATAGAGATTGATCAAATGATATTACCGTTCCATTAGCAGAGCAGCTTCACTGATTGATGATCTTATCAGATGATTGCTCTGGTTGTTTCCATACCACGGGTACTTGACCCCACTGCGGAGGACATAGGCAGACACCCGGTAAAGATGAATAGAAAGTCGGGCCAACTTAAAGCCGCTGCGGACAGCTGTGTGCGGCACCCGCTGACACTCGCCGGCTTCTGTGATGTTAAAGGCTGACGAGACGTGATGCAGAACACTGCCGGCTTTGAGCTCCGGACCGCCGCCTCTCGGATAGCAATCTGCGGCTGGCAGTCGGCTGGAGCACCCGGTGCACAACGTGCAGATGACCGCTGTGGCTGTGTGCAGCAGTAGGTCCGTTCCACAAACAGCTGAGACCAAACAGAGACCAATGTGGAGTGGGCGTCAACGCGTTTCGTCTCCTAGGCAACCGGAGACTTCCTCAGGTTTTCTGACACTGGGACGCCAGTGCCTAATAATATAATCTTTACCAAACAGAGCCAATAAGTTATTTTTAGAATATAATATATTGTTTATTGTTTATATTATTTATCTGTTCTCCACCTGCCTGATGTGCCGCTGAGTTACACAGTAGCATGAGGAGGAGAGTATTATGGAGGGGGGATCCGGTCTGAAATACCGGCTGTCGGGATGCCTACGGTCAGGAGACCGATGCCGGAATCCCAACAGCCATAGTCCCGAAGCTTGGCACACTATTATATTCCCACCCAGGTGGTGGCGTGGACCACCATCCGAGTGGGAATACAGGGCTTGGTTCGGTATTCCGTCCACCAGTATTTCCACAGCTGTAGACACCCTGATCAAACCCCCACCAGATCCTCCCTTGGCTTAGAGTTGCAATATCATTCACCCCTATTATTTTGTTCATATGTTTGTAAATCCAGTCATCAGGACACAGAGACATGTGAGTTCACTGCTGTGCTGTTTTTTATTCCATCACCAACTCCAGGCACACTGCACACTGGACCACCCACTTCCCAGCATCCCCCTGGTCCCAGGGACCATCACTGAAGATTCAGGCTTACACATATCAGTAAGGGAGTGTCTACAAATATTAAGCATTCTAATACACTAACATCACACCTATCCCACCCATCATTTCATTGTCAAAGATATGCCCTGTACGCTTCAATGCAACAATTAACAATGTCATATTAAGAACATCATCTAACACGTTTCAATGAGTCTCTCAGATCTGCATATTTCCCTTTTGGGTCTTTCATACACAGTCTGTGTTTCATCTACCATGTTGGTCCTTTCTAGAATCGTGGTTTGTTCACCATTATGAGGATCATCATACATGTCAGATGAAGGGTATTCTTCAGTCATGTTGTCTTCATTATGGTTAAGGTTGAGATCTTAAATCCACCCGATTTCTTCTTACTTCCGTTCCACACTCTGTACGTATAGTATAAGATCTTGGTGCTACTTGTGCTTGCACAATACCTTTCTGCACCCAAATACCTTTCTCGTGATCTCTGAGACGGACTTGGTCACCCGATTTTAGATCAGATAAGCTTTTTGCTCGCCTGTCATGGAACAGTTTCTGTTTTGCCTGTTTACGTTCCTTACTGTATCTGGAGATTTGCTCTAATCCTCCTTCCCATCAGCATTTGTGCAGGAGAAAGTCCATTCTGTAAAGGTGTACTGCGGTAGATTAAAAGACTTTTGTAGAAATCTTCTTTACCTTCTTGAGCTTTTTTCATGAGACTATTTACAGTTTTTACTGAACTTTCCACCAACCCATTTGAGCGTGGATAGTGGGGACTTGACGTAGTATGGACAAATTCCCACTCATCAGCAAATTGTTTAAATTCAGCACTGGAAAACTGAGGACCATTGTCAGTGAACACTTCCATAGGAACACCATGCCTTGCAAAGATTGACTTCATGCAATTGATTACGGCTTTACTAGTAGTTGTATGTAGTGTCTTCACCTCAGGGTAGTTAGAGTAATAATCAGTCACAACAATGTACATTTTCCCATTACAATCAAACAAATCTGCGCCAACTTTCTGGTACGGTCTCTCTGGCACTGCGTGAGGACTCAGTGGCTCGACTTGTTGTTTCGGTCTATACATAAGACCTAATTCACATGTAGCTGTAGTCTGTGCTATGTCTTGGTTCATTCTATTAAAAAGTCATCCGATGCCTTCCGTGTCACTGGAGCGGAAGGATTTACTTCCAAATGTAGGTGACATGAATGCTGCAGTTGCTAGGCTAATAAATAAAGGGTTAATTATTAAGCCATTATTTTGTTAAACAAGGTGTACAAAGTTCATCCTAGAGAATGGTGACCCAACATTGCTGATTTTCCTGAGCACCACTATGGGGTGCATCCGTGCAAGGAAATATTAGCGGTGCCTTTGCATGACCATTCAGCAGGAACTCGTTGAGCCATCACTTTAAATGCAATGCATCTATGGATGCACAGGGTATCTCTCCCAACTGTTTAGGTAAAGGCACATGGAAAGTGTCCCCGGCCGCTCCCAATCGGTTCTATGCAGTGAATTATTTTTTCTTTTTAGCCAGTGTGCAATATTGCTTTTTAAAAATTCTCAGTGCAATACTAGAACTTTTTCGGTAACCCTTTACGCAGGATAATTCATTTGTATCCTCCATGAAAATCCAGATTCTTTTGGAAAATGAATTGCTTAAGTTTTTGCTAGAGGCATTTTATTTTTATTTTATGAAGCTATTGTGATAAATACAGTATATACCTGCCAATTTTATGTTTTTTAATATACACGGTCTGTGGTGGTACTCTGCAGTTTCCACGTCTGTTATTCGCAGTGGTGCCATTTGTCCAGTCACGATACACCTTCACCACAGCAGCACACGCCAACAGTTCACATACTGCGCTGTTTCAGAAATACTGCCACCCTTGGCCCGAAATCACCCCTTTAACCCATGGCGGCAACGAGTGATGTGTGTGCAGAGGCCTATCACACATCTTATATACCCACCAAGCAAGCGCACGACACATGACGTACTTCTTGGGCTACGCCTACATACCTACATTTTATTTCTCCCGGAGAGCATACGCTACATGGAACTTCGCAGTCGGGGTCGGTTCGTGTCATTTTAGCCCCTCCCCCACCCCATGGACCCGCAAATGCCAGAGATTATCTTTCCGTCCTGCCCGCTTCACCAGGGTCATTACGCATTGCTGACATCAAATGTAGGAGGTGGTCATAGTAATGTGACTTGACCGTGTGCGATGTACTGCAGCACACACACACACACACACACACACACACACACACACACACACACACACACACGCTGCCCCATAGCCACACACATATACACTACCACATAGAGACACACACTGTACTACCCCCTTCAGCTCCAGCCCCCACAGCTTACCATTCTGGCCTGGCAACAGGGGGAGACAAAGGGGACACTCGTACAGGGCCCCGAGGTTCAGGCGGACCCCAAGGTTCAGGGATACAAAAAAACGGGGCTGCAGTGCCAATATTGCTTTTTAAAGTGTGTGTGCTCCAACTGCTCATTTTAAGTAATTAATTAATTTATAGGAAATAGAAAATATCTGCGAATCCAGCGGTACGTTAACTGCGGCATATACCTGCACTTGCTCGTGGGGTGAGAACAGCTTCTCTAATTGATTTCAGCCCTATGATAGAGGTTGTATGATCCCTGTGCAGCAGTCACAGAAAGGGTTCACCTCTGCAGCTAGTCACTCAGTTTACGTTGTTGCTCTAACGCCGCTGAAAGGAAATAAAACAAAAAAAAACAAAGTAGACTTACTATCCCTGCTCCTGATTCCAGACCTGCAGACCTCCGCCGGCGCCGCTCTTCTCCTCGGATCTATGGGAGAGACGTCAGTCATGACGTCTCTCCCATAGCACAGCATAGGCACTAGAGGTCAATTATGACCCCTAGCGTCTGTGCCACAATGCTGTGCGGTGTGCGATGACGTCATCGCGCACCGGTCAGCAAAGGTCCTCTCCATGAAGGGAAACTAGACGCTTAGCGTCTGATTCCCTTCACAGCGGGGGGGGGGGGACCAGCGCCACGAAGGGAAACTAGACGCGTAGCGGGGGCACAGCGGGGGGCACTGCTGGGAGGCACACTGGCGGATCTTGCCATGGTGCGGCGCCCTCCGGATGGCGCCAGTGCCCTCCGGAAGGTGGCGCCCTGGGCAAAAGTCCTGCTTGCCCGTGGCAAGATCCGCTACTGTAATTACTCCCATACATAACACAGCCAACACTTCTCTATTCTTGTATAGTGGATATAGGGGGTAATTCTGATTTGATCGCAGCAGCAAGTTTGTTAGCAATTGGGCAAAACTGTGTGCACTGCAGGGGGAGGGGGTGCAGATATAACATGTGCAGAGAGAGTTAGATTTGGGTGGGTTATTTTGTTTCTGTGCAGGGTTAATACTGGCTGCTTTATTTTTACACTGCAATTTACATTTCAGTTTGAATACACCCCACACAAAACTAACTCTCTCTGCACATTATATCTGCCCCTCCTGCAGTGCACATGGGTGGTCATTCCGAGTTGTTCGCTCGCTAGCTACTTTTAGCAGAAATGCAAACGCAAAGCCACCGCCCTCTGGGAGTGTATCTTAGCATAGCAGAATTGCTAACGAAAGATTAGCAATTCTGCTATTAAGTATTTCCTTGCAGTTTTTGAGTAGCTCCGGACCTACTCCTAGATTGCGATCACCTCAGTCCGTTTAGTTCCTGGTTTGACGTCACAAACACGCCCAGCGTCTGGCCAGCCACTCCCCCGTTTCTCCAGCCACTCCTGCGTTTTCTGCTGGCACGCCTGCGTTTTTTAGCACACTCCCGGAAAACGCTCAGTTACCACCCAGAAACACCCACTTCCTGTCAATCATTCTCCGATCAACAGAGCGACTGAAAAGCTTTGTTCGCCCGTGAGTAAAATAGCATAGTTTTGTGCAAAATTGCTTAGCGCGTGCGCCTTGCGGTGCATACGCATGCACAGAACTGCCGGATTTTAGCCTATTAGCAATTCTGCTAAAAATAGCAGCGAGCGAACAACTCGGAATGACCACTCTGGTTCTGCCCAACTGCTAACAAAGTTGCTGCTGCTGCAATCATCTCAGAATTAGGCCCATAATTCTTCTCAGTATATGTCACTGACGGCTGTGCCACACCAATTATGTAATACTGTATACTGGATTTAATTCTCAGTATATGTCACTGACAGCTGTGCCACGGGACTTCTGTAATACTATATACTGGATGATTCTCAGTATATAGTATTACAGAAGTATATATATATATATATGTTGCAGAGAGATTTGGCACTCTTTCAATGTAATGACAGGTGAAGTTGCTCCGTTGCCATCCTCAAGTATAAATAGAGCAAAAGATATCCCCAGAAGAAGGATCAGGCGACACTGAGAGACTTGAAGAAAACGGTCAACTTTATTTCATCTACGTTTCAGGGGTCTCCGCCCCTTTCGTCACCTAGACCCCTGCAACGTAGATGAAATAAAGTTGACCGTTGTCTTCAAGTCTCAAAGTGCCGCCTGGTCCTTCTTCTGGGGGTAACTTTTGAGATATATATTTATACTGGGAATATGTCCGGCACTCTAATAAATTAAATGACTGCGCCCGGTGCCCTCATAACCATGGGTGGATAAATATGAAGTGTAAACAGCGGCACTCACAGCTTGTAGAAACGGGTAAATAAACAGCCACAATCCGTATAGCAAATCAACGTTTCAATCAGAGATTGTCGTCAGGATAATATATATATATATAGAAAGAATGGATATGTCATATAATTGATCAGCACGCCAGGTGCCTTCCAAATGTAAGCTAGCATACAAAGAGGAAAATAGGCGGCACTCACGGACTTTTCAGAAACAATACTCAAGATCACTCAAGAATTGTTCTTGAGTGATCTCGAGTATTGTTTCTGAAAAGTCCGTGAGTGCCGCCTATTTTCCTCTCTCTCTCTCTCTCTCTCTCTCTCTCTCTCTCTCTCTCTCTCTCTCTCTCTCTCTCTCTCTCTCTCTCTCTATATATATATATATATATATATATATATATATATATATATATATATAATGTATACCTGATTCAGTATCAGTTTTGCTAAAATAGCAAAACTGCTCCTGCTTACATTTGCATGCGGAGGACCACCGAGGACTGGGCAACACCACCCAGCATGTTAAGTGGCGCTCAGTGATGCCCGATCGCATCGAAGATGTCGGCAGTTAGTGGAAGCCCCCTGCATATGCAGCCAGGCTGCGTATGCAGGTGCAGCACCATCATGTTTCCTATCTCAGGAAACGCAGGGGACATCATCAGGCCCACCCGAAAAACAGCCATGACACACCTGCGTTTTCTTCAGCCCCCCCCCCCCAACGCTTCGTCACCGTCCCCGAATGCCAGCCGCCTGTCACTTAAATTGTGATCGCATCCTTCCGGGCTGCGATTGCAAAGTGAAAGACTGCGCGATGCACACGCTGCACATGTGCAGATGGCAAAAAAAAACGTCTGTTTGCGATTTGTAAACGCTGATTAACATACAGGACTAAAAGCAACACTTTAAAAAGACATTTCATACACTTTAAATGAAGCCGCTGCAGCCGCTATACTTAATCCACAACCTACGTACTTATTACACCATTAGCGTACAGAGTCCCGTAGCGTGTACGGACTTTGCGTACAAACGCCGCGCTGACTGTACAAAGTACACGCAGCGCGTACACACCCAAAGATACACCGTGAACCCTTAACAGCTATGCATGCGCTAGTAATACACTTTAAACCTTAGCAGGGAAAGGAAAACACGACACCAGATTGTATTTAAACTGCTGGGTTCCGACACCACAACATATTATTACTGAAAGGGGGATACAATAACAAAGCAATACAATACAAAAGAATAATGGCTACAGTCAATGGTACATACTTGTTTGGATTTCGCCGCGCTACCCAGTCTGGTCCTCGGTCATCTAGATAGATAACTTTGAGAGTCTTGTGTGACCAGGCCTGCAGCTGGCTCCTTTTATACAATCTTCCAAAACTTAACACAATGGATACTGTAATCTCTTTGTCCATTGGACACAGGGATTGTCATTTACAGTACAGGAGAGGTCATAGGTTGGTTTGAATAGGTGGGCGATGTCTGTTCAAGATGCACTTGTGGGTGGTCTCCTCTGGGTTCCCGCCGCATACCTAATGTACAGTAAATACAGTTTATATCTATATTCTGCTCCTGCACATAACTATTCGCAGGAACGTGCGATCTTCTGCAAACCAACACCGGAATATTACCCTTAAAATACCCTACAGCTGGATACCAAACACCACCTTATTACCTTGTTATGTCCCCTCCTATCCTGTAAAGGTGAATCCTTTTGTTCTGATGCCATTTAAACTGTTGTGACTTGCTGGTGTGATGCAAGGAGACTATGTGTACATTGTGCACTATTTGGATTAAATATGTAATGTGTTTTGATAGCTTTTCCATGCGTCCACAAACTCTACCGTAAATACTCATACCACTCGCTAATGCGCAGGACCGCGGGAGCGACCATACGCAAATTGCGAATATGCGCACGCACAGCAGAACAAGTACACGCACGGAGGCCATCTGTGTGTAGTTTGTACGTGATGTGTGTACTGCAATATTTTTCGACTTTGATAGATTTTATCAGTTTTACAACTGAACCTGAATGAGGGCCTATGTACAGTATGTATAGCCTATGTGTTGGTTTCTACATATAGTTTGTATGAATCTGCACAGGATTGCTTAATTCTCTCTTTTGGTTTTGGAATCCCATGTAACGTGTTTATTTTTACTTTTTGAAATATTTTAACATAATTGGGTATGTTAATAAGATGAATTGTCATAGTCTAATCGGCATGCAGTTTATTTCCCGACTGTTGGGATCCCGGCCGTTTAAATCCCAATGCCGAAATCCCGACACCCATTGAAATAATGGCTGTCGGCATTCCAACCGCCGCCCAGAATCAGCACTTGGGTGATGGTGCACACCACCACCCGAGGGGGAATAGATTAGTGTCTGTCACCACAGGGCCCAAAGCGTAGCGAGTGCAAGGGGACACGCTGCACTCAAGGTCGGGATTCCGACTGTCAGTATTTCGCCGTCTGTATTTTGGCCATCGGGAATTCATACTGAATCCATCTAATCAGCATCTATAAAGATTTGTGATGCTAAAACGTCCATTAACGGTGTACTGTATACAAGTGTTGTACATGGCACATCACTGAATAAGTCTTAGATGAAATGTGTAATGTGACTACCTCAAGTGTTTCACCTAAATCTTCTTCAGCATGGCTTCTTTAGTTAAAAGGTGATTTGAATCAGGAACCTCCCCGATTAGACAGCTCCCTTCCAACCTTGGATGTTACAATAACTGATATATATCTTTCTGCAGTGACTGATAAAATAACTCTGGTTTTATAAGCATAAATGGATTTTAAAGTTTTTTTGTTTGTTTTTTCTTAGCTTACAATAAAAAGGATATTTTTATGAGAGGATATTTGGCCTTGCTGTTGGTGTTTTGTCTGGTGTAGTATCTTTCAGGATTGTCACTTCTCTGTAAGTAGTAACTTCATTGTGTAAGTTGATAACCCAATACAGCGACACCAGATAAGCACCTTTTTTTAATTTAACGTAAGAGCCTTATTTATTTTATGTTAATACAAATTTCCAACACTATACGCTTTCTATATAAACAATGGGCCTGATTCATTCCTGATCAGGTCCTAACTGCGTATGTACCGCAAGGCGCACGTGTGTCGGACAACAACGGGCATCGCCGTTCAGCGACGGGATGGTGCGAAAAATCCGATCACACGGGCATTCACAAGGTGATTGACAGGAAGAGGCCGTTTGTGGGTGGTAAGTGACCCTTTACTGGGAGTGTCCGGAAAAACGCAGGGGTTGCCAAGCATTTTCAGGGAGGGTGTCTGACGTCAGCTCCGGCCCCGACCAGCCTATTGTGATCGCACTGTAGGAGTAAGTCCTGGACTGCGCAGAGACTGCACGCGGTGGATTTTTGCAGCTCGGCGTACACATGGGATCGCACACTTGCACAGCAAATTTACACTCCCCCTGGAGGCGGCGACTATCTGAACGCAGCAAAGTTAGCAGCCCAGCAATCAGGTCTGAATCACCCCCCATGTTCGGACCGTGTACTCTCTAGTGTAATGTAATCTCTGTATAACTACAAGTGTTTAATTAGAATAGATTATATATTCGGTTGTGGTATGATATATTGATAGTCATCATGTAAACCGTGATGAAATATTGACATGTTAGAACAGCGACATATCCTTCCTGGTGGCCAAGCGGTGACTTAACTTGATCCTTGCACCTGCAGCGGCTCTTGTATCTGTCTCTGCATCAGCCGCAGGCCACCTGGTGCGAACGGAGCTGCCCGCCCACAGCCGGTTCAGCTGTCAGCGCGTCCATGTCAGGTGGCTTTTATATCTATACCACCTGACGCAGAGCGATGACAGCTGAACATGCAGTGGGCGGGCAGTATGCTGCCATTACAGCTCTGACAGAGAGGGAGGACCTGCATCACCTAGCAGCTCAGCAGGGTCTCAGAATAGGTACACAGGTACTGTAGCAGCTGAGCCCACACCTCAATGAACAAACTGTGTGTGTGTGTGTGTGTGTGTGTGTGTTTGCTGTGTGTGTTTGTACGTATGCTGTGTATATGTGTGTGTGTATGCTGTGTGTGTTTTTGTACGTATGCTGTGTATATGTGTGTGTGTGTGTGTATGTATGCATGTAATGTGTATGTATGGTGTGTAAGTATGCTAGGGGGTCTATTCAATGCCTGTTGGATCCTCTCCGACAGAGAGAATCTAACCATTCAGTATTCAATTTCCGAGCATTTCCGACAGGTTTCACCCGTTTACGACAATGCTGATCCGACTTTTTTTTTTTAAGTCGAATCAGCATTGTCAAAAACAGGCCAAAAACCTGTCGGAAATGGGCGCAAATTCGTCAAAATATGTGGATCCGTGGCTAATCCGCGGATCCACGTGTTTTCCGACAAGTCAGAAAAACGGCAGCTTATTTGAATAGGTCGAATCCTGATTCGACCTAAAAAAGTCGGAATCTGCCGTCTTTCCGACTTGACGGCAATTCCGACTTAAATTGAATAGACTCCTAGGTGTATGTATGGCATGTGTTTGTGCAGAGTTTGTATATTCTCCCCGTACTTGCGTGGGTTTCCTCCGGGTACTCCGGTTTCCTCCTACAATCCAAAAATCTATTGCCACGAGTCCACGCCCCCATGACTCGCGGCATGCCCCCTTACGTTGTGCGGTGCACCCCCCCCCCCCCCCCCCCCGTTCTCAAATGCCAGGGCCGAATTAAGGCCCCAGTCCGTCGCTGTATATGTATATATGTATGTGTGTGTGTATATATATATATATATATATATATATATATATATATATATGTATATATGTATGTGTGTGTGTATATATATATATATATATATATATATATATATATATATATATACTGTGTGTGTGTGTGTGTGTGTGTGTGTGTATATATATATATATATATATATATATATATATATATATATAATATTAGACACAATGTAAATACAGACTCAGCGTCACTCAGACTTTCAGTAATCAATGTATATTTCAGTATACACCAATGTTTCGGGGCTGCTACGCCTACTCCCCTTGACAACCGAAACGTTGATGTTGGCTATGATATTTTGAGATATACGTTGATTGCTGAAAGTCTCCGAGTGCCGCTGAGTCTGTATCTACATTGTGTCCATTATCATTGGAGGGCACCGGAGCGGGATTGTGTCTTGTGGGGGAGTGCCGGTCCACAAACCAGCTTGTTATATATAATTAGAGAAACAAATGTATAGTCCATTAAAAAGACCACAACATATTTGTTCATTGTTAAATGACAAAGAAATAAAAAAAAAATAGTTGAGGTTAGTAATGGCACTTCCGCAACTTGCGAAGTATAATGATACAGTCGGTGCTACGGAGCTGTCTCTGGTGCTGATTGCTGGACAGTTGTGTCGGTCACTTATTCAGGCTCTGTCCTTGGTGCTGATCCCTGGTGTTCTCCGTGTCCTTATAGTTGTCAATTCTGAATGCTTGGTTCATGGTAGAATCCATACTGACATGTTTGTGATAATTATACCTGTTGTTGTACTGTGTGTACTTGTGTAAGTACTTGTGGTTTTGCAGAATGCTGGGTTTCCAGAAATGTCCAGAATTGACAGTTAGACCCTTTTTACAGTCTGGCCCTAGTGCAAAAGCAAAGCAAATTCACATTTACAGTAAATAAGGGTTTGCAAGCATTCTTGGAGGTGCAATCTGTGTATCGCTTTCTACAAAGCACTCTTTCCTCATTCATGGAGATCATCAGTGGGGTAAATAAGCCACAACTGTGGCTATTGTGAGTCCATTGGTGGGGTGTAAAGTCTGACCCAGGTGGAATGTTTTTAAAGACGTCTCCTTCGCCTTGTCTTGGTGACATTAGCAAAGGGATTTTTGCTCTCCGTCCTGATCTATTCTTCAGTGTTACATTACATGTATGGAACAGTTTACTCCATGCCTTAGCCGTGTGTGTGGCTGGTCTGCATTTTACACTATCCACTATTTATTTTATCCTCCAAGACCACAATTTGGTTTGCATGCAAAAACACCAAGATTTTGGATCTTATGGATATAACAGTCATTGTATTGGGGTCTGTATTTTCAACTAGCCATCAAATTGTGTTGTGTGTGTGTGTGTGTGTGTGTGTGTGTGTGTGTGTGTGTGTGTGTGTGTGTGTGGTGCACAATCTATATGACCGGGGTCTGCGTTTGTGCTTGCTACCTGATTGGGGTCTATGTTTTCTACTGATCCAAGTCACATGGGGGATTGTATATTGCAATAAAATGTGTGCCGTGGTTCAGCAATGTGTTCCTGGCCTTTATATGAAAAATCTGGATATAGCATACTGCTAACCACAAATTAGTTTGATAATACATGGCAACAAATTCGCATCTGTCATTTTTATAGCACAGTTCATAACATTAAAAAAAATTGTTGGCGCACATTGCACCTTTCCCCCAATAAAGCTTATTTATCCTATATAATAAAAGGCTCCTTACCTCTATGGGGGGAATGCAAGTGTTTTGCATGTCAGTGGCCATTAGATGACGCCTGATGGAGCAATTTAAGTGTTGCCCCGTTCGGGGCACGCACGGCCATTGATGCTGGCATTACTGATATGATGTTCCGTCATTTTGATGTACTGGTAACTATTCTATAAATAAATATTCTATTTTAGCTCTGCTTCCTTCAGTGTATCACATTATCTTTACCACCCAATGTCACAGCACCCTGCAAATGTTTTTTTTGGCGTATCTGTTTGCTTATTTATTGTCTGCAGTCAAGCCATTGAATTCACATCTTATTTGCTGTTTACTCAATCGTACACGCTGTTGTAATAAATAGATTTTGGGAAAAAATCATAGTATGGGATCTGTTTACAGACACATTTATTGGTGCTTATTCAATTGTTTTTGGCGTCTAATTTTCCTGTCTAAACTAAACTACCGTTTGGATGCCCAAAGTGCCGAGTTTGCACACATTTTTCCTCACACCTCAGGAGGCTACAAGAAAACATGTGACCTCTGGGGCTGCTGAGCAACCAAATGGCAGGACAATTGAATTGCTGCCGTCGAACGTCATCTAGTGGCGGCCGCGATTAAAACAATTGAATCTGACCCATTCTAATCCCCAGTGTTTGGATAATTTTTTTGTCATACTATAAATTTTCTTTTAGCCAGGTTCCATTCATTGTACACGCCTTTGTCACATTACCTTTGCATGTCTCCTGTTCCTCTTGTGTATTAGGAAATACAGTACACATTTCAAGTTTTAGTGGTAATAAGTACTGAGCACAAAAGTGAGTTTGGGAGCAAACAGACTCTCATTGTATCCCTCACGTACTTTGGGCCTAATTCAGCATGAATCGCTATTCAGAGAAATTGCTAATTGAGCGATTTGTGTATGTGTAGCGCTCGCATTGCGCACGCATGAGGGATAATAGCGACCGAAATTGCTTACAGATCGTAATTGCAATGTAGCTGCTGCAGGAAACCAGCAATACTGGGCGGAAACCTGACGTTTTCTAGGTGTGTCAGAAAAAACGTAGGCGTGCCCAGGCGTTTTTGGGGAGGGTCTCTGACATCAGCGCAGACCACTTCCAGGCCATCTCGGTTGCAGATTAGTGGCAGCCTCAGCCCTACTTACATTTGCTCAGACTGCAAAGTTTCTGCGATATTCAGGGATTTGCGTATACATCTGCGAGCGTATAGCGATCTGCGATGCATTCGCAGTTTTGCACAGAGCATTTTTTTCTTCCTGTCGGGGCGGCGCCTTTCTACTCGCAGACAGCTGCAATTTCTCTGAATAGCGATCCATGCTGGATTAGGCCCTTTGTCCGCTGTGTACGATTGTACTTGCTAGACAATCAATTCCTTTTCCTCAGTAACTGGTGCATTTATGACACTAGGCTATACTTGGATGCATTGACACAGAACTGTTTACGTCTTCGATGCAGTTTGCACATCAGAGGGTGTCCTGTGAGATTTCAAAGGCCATTTTATCATTTTAATGTAACGTATGAGTCACTTCTCAGCTTCTGTGTCTGTTCATCCTCCATTAGTTTTACTATTATGTCTTCTAAAATACAGGATGTGGGGAGTGGGCGGAAGCACCTGACCGAATAATGCCCTATGTAGCACCTGTCAGAAAATGGCAATAAATAAAGGGGATTTACAATAAAATGTGAATGATGAAAGACATGAGAATAGATTGTAGTCTCTTCAGGGCGCTGGATTCTAACTGGCAGATTTGCATAATCACCTCCAATTATTTGTACAGAAAACAAATTATTATGACAGTACTATACGCTAATGCATTTATTCAGCAAATACATTAATTGGAATGAAAAGCCAGGTGGATATCCAAATATATGCAGGGGCTAGGGCTGTATTCAGAATGGGTTTAGGCAGAAGAAGGGGGGTTAGGGGCAAGCGCAGGGAAGGTTAGGGTTGGGGACCGGGGTAGGAGGGTTAGGATTAGGGAGGCCAATCCCGGGCCATTTTTTCAATCCCGGGTATCGGGATTGAAAAATGGTCAATCCCGGGATACCCGGGATTGGCTTTAGACTGTGTGCGGCTGTTGCCCCGCCCCTCCCCACCCGCCCTGCAGACATAAAAAAAACGTACAAACCTGTACAGCGAGGTAGCGGGTGATGAGGAGCCGGCGGGTGAGTGCAGGGGAGCCGGGAGGAGGCAGTGGGTGAGTGCAGGGGGAGCCTGGATGAGGTGGCGGGTGAAGTCCGTCGTACTTTCCGGCTCTGCGGCTGCTGACAGCGCAGCGTGACCGCACAGGTCACGCTGCGCAAGGGGAGACGGGAGGAGGGAGCCGGGCAGCGTCTGAGTGTCCTGAGGACGCTCAACGCTGATCCCTCAATCCCCGGGATTGGAGCTTCCAATCCCGGGATTGAATCCCGGCCGTTTTTGGGCCCAAATCCCGGGATCCCGCCGATCCTGATCCCGGGATTGGCCTCCCTAGTTAGGATTAGGCACATAGAAGGGGAGGTTGGGGTTAGGCATCAAGCGGGGAGGGTTAGTTTTAGGCAGCGGGAAAGGGAGGGTTATGCACCAAGCAGGGAGGGTTAGGCACATAGAAGGGGTGGTTAGGGTTAATCACCAAGCAGGGATGGTTAGGGTAGGGAAAAGGTGAGGGTTAGGGGGCTTACGGGGGGACTGTAGGGATTATGATGGTCTGTATGCTGACCACTGGCACCCCGTCCATCGGTCATTCATACTGCTACCCTTATCATGTCTAGGACAAGTGGAGACAGCATTTATAGTGGGCAATGAGCCTCTTTCACCTAGACTGGAAGCCCAAATAAGTGGTCAAGCCAGATGCACCACCAGCCCACTAACTTGCAGCACTCGGTGGCATATTGGAAATATGCCCTGTATGCTTGGTGAAGACATTAGCCGGTGGCCAGGCATGAGTCGCATGACATCACTCTCCTGACATAGAGCCATGCTCTCATTCCTGGATATATAGAGGTTAATATCTGCTGTGTGAGAACCCCGCTCAGTACCACTTTACCTGTTACAGCACAGACCACACTCTTATCTCACGTTATCATCCTTTCCGGGAACATTCAATTATCCCTTACTGTAATTGTCGCAATGGATTGAAAGCAGAGCCTGCGTCTCACGAATATTAATGAATGTTTCAGTTAATAAATTGGAATGAGCAGGAGGTGTCTGATTTCCGTTCAAACCACAGCTCTCTGCTGTAATTAAGGAGTCATCTTAGTGACTGAATTATTTGGTCTGGTTTCTGCTGGTGTGTCATGTTTCATAGAATGATGGAAAGCACAGGCTTATTGCAGAAAGCTTCGATACGGCTTCTTGGCAATATGGGGCTAATTCAAATTAACATGCAGTTTGTTCCTTGCTTGGGCACGCTTTTATTAGGCACAATTTACTGACATTTGTTTGTATATTTTATGCCTAATCAGTGAGGTGCTAGAGATCGATTTTAATACTATATTGATATTTGTTACTTGTGGTTTCAGCGCATTTTGTATATATGACCATTATGGAAATAACACAGTTAGAATAGTCTGGAAAAATGTTACGATATCAGACCCAATTCCATGATTTTAAAATGCATTGCTGAGAAAGCATTGGTGAAAATTAATTTGAATGCACTTTATGGGGTATATTCAATAGATGTCGGATCCTTTCCGACGGAAAGGATCCGACATCTAAGTATTCAGTGAGCGGCCAAATCTGCTCCCAACAATGTCACCCCGACTTTTTTTAAAGTCTGATTGATATTGTCGGAAACGGGGCTAAAACCTGTCGGATTTAGCCACGTTTTTCCGACAACACATGTGGATCGGCGACTGAAGCTGCCTATCCGCGTGCTTTCCGACAAGTCAGAATTCCCAACTTGTCGGAAAAACAGAGCAGGCATTGAATAGGTCGGAACCCCTTCCGACCTAAATAAGTCGGAAACTGCAGTCTTTCTGACAAGACGGCAGTTTCCGACTACAATTGAATACCCCTATATGTGGGTGAATAAACCCTGTATATATGTATGTGGGCAGTCTTGTAGAGTTAAATGCACTTGTGCCCCGAACATATGCAGGAAATGAAATACAAGAAAAAACTAATTTACGTGCATGCGATCAGTTGGACTTCTAATACAGGTTGAGTATCCCATATCCAAATATTCTGAAATACAAAATATTCCGAAATACGGATTTTTTGGAGTGAGAGTGAGATAGTGATACCTTTGTTTTCTGATGGCTCAATGTACACAAACTTTGTTTAATACACAAGAGGGTCGATTCTATTCGGCAACTAATGAATAGCGCCGGGAATTAGCTCCCGACACTATTCAATTCAGCAACTAGTTACGTCGGCGATGGCCCGTTCTCGCCGACAAAACAGGTTGAATTGTCGGGAGAACGGGCATTCTCCGACTTAACTCCCCGGCGCGAGGCTGATTCCCGACAGAATCAGCCTCGCGCCGGCCGCGAGGCAGCACTTTTGTCGGGTTTCTCTTCTCATCCCCCGGGGATGAGAGAAGAATTCCCGACAATTGCAGGTAATTAGTTGCTGAATTGAATAGCGTCGGGAGCTAATTCCCGGCGCTATTCATTAGTTGCCGCATAGAATCGACCCCAAGGTTATTAAAAAATATTATATTAAATGACCTTCAGTCTGTGTGTGTATAAGGTGTTTATGAAACATAAATGAATTGTGTGAATGTACACACACTTTGTTTAATGCACAAAGTTATTAAAAATATTGGCTAAAATAACCTTCAGGCTGTGTGTATAAGGTGTATATGAAACATAAATGCATTCTGTGCTTAGACATGGGTCCCATCACCACGATATCTCATTATGGTATGCAATTATTCCAAAATACGGAAAAATCCGATATCCAAAATACCTCTGGTCCCAAGCATTTTGGATAAGGGATACTCAACCTGTAAATTGTTCCCAGCTGTACAACACTAGAATTAATGTCAGGAGTAACAAGATATAGCTTTGCCCATGATAGAGTAGGGAGAGAGTAGAGGTGTAACTTTACCACGTTCGTTATCAAGACTGCAGCTAGGGTTGTGCAGGCGGTGCAGACACAGGTGGCATAGGGCCCTGGGGGCAGCACCGACACTGCTCCACGACACCTGTATTTGCAGGGTGACATGGATCGGTAGTCTGCAGCCAGTAGCCCGTCTGGAGCGTCCTGTAAAGGATCCTGGCACACACACTCTCACCTGCACAGCCCCCGAAATGTCCTTAGTACTGTGCTGGGGGGCAGGGCTGGCACAGGGTGCAAAATCATTGGATGTTATGGGCAACATCTCCACCTAAAAACACACACTTTAGTAAATATATCTCCCTGTGTTTTAGAATTTAATTAATATATGTTTAGGTGGTGTCATAGCGCTTGCATTTGTCTATATTGTACTGAAACAAAGTCTGTGTCATTGGACCACTTACCACAGCCCAAAGTCATCACATCACTCCTGAGGTGTCAGCATTCCATGTGGGCTTCACGCAAATATTTTATGTCATTCAGAAAATGAGTTTAACATCTTCCGTGCGTCACAGAATTCATTTTTCTTTTTTAATTTATGTGTGGTGGTTTTTTTTTCCCCAGTCAGATATTTTGTTATTGCATGAGACTGGAACCTCATTTGATATATTTCCCTCAGCTCACTTAAAATTGTTGTAAAGGAGAAAAGTGGATAAAGAAATTACAGAGTTAGACCATATTCTTCATTCCAAAGGGGGAATTCTGAAAGTGCCTTCTCATTTTACCCTTGTTATGTCTTGTTTTCATTTATTGCTAATCACACATTTTATGGAGTACGCCCAAGATGGCTGCCTCGCCTGGGACTCTCTTGTGTATAATAAACAATGGGGCTAATTCAGTAAGGATAGCTGATGTGATCCTTACTGCATTTCCCTGATGTTTGAGTTCTGCGCATGTGCAGAACGGGTCCTGCAATCGCTGCACAGATATTGACAGGCAGAGGCATTCGCAGGGAGGGATGGGGGCGTGGGCGACCGGCATTGGGGAAAACGGGGGCGTCTCCATTGTTTTCCGGGAGTGGCGAGGTCAAGGACTACGTTGCGAGATGCAGTTACCTTGACCTCGGAAGCCGCACTGTGATGGCAAGGCTGAGAAAGCTGAAGCTTACTCAGCCGGCGTCGCAGATGATCATCTGATTGATGGTCGCGATGTTTAACTGAGATGCATCACAAATGCATGGAGGAGATGGTATTTGCATTGCTAAGGATACAATTGCTGCATTTGCAATCCTTAGTGAATTAGGCCCAATGCCTGGTTCTGATGATGTAGTAAGGATCTTTCCTACTCCCTTTGTGGGTAGGATGAATAATCCTTGGATTTGATGACCCAAAATGGGTGTCGCACCTCTGTATTATATTTATAGTTTCTGTATTTTATGCAAATTTAAACCTTTGTATTATATTCATAGTATCTGTAAAGTGCCTTGAGTCCAATTGAAGAAAAATGCTAAATAAATCTTCGTCTTCATCATCTTGTTCTTTTTTTCTTCTTCTTCTTCCTCCTCCTTATCAGGAGTTTATCACCCATATGTGATATTATTGATTAGCATTAATCTCTTACATACAAATATAATGGTTCCCTACCAATTCTGGATCACAAATTACTCGGAGACATCGATCCATGCTCCTAATTTCTCCATAAACCCATGTCATTTGTATTGTCACCTCTGTCTTCAGGTTGGAAGCCTGCAGATCTCACATCTTTTCCTATACTTTATTTAAGCTGAATGCTCATCCTCTCAGCCTCCCTACCACCATGTTACTTTCCATAACCAACTCTGCTCATTTACCTCACCAGGCCTCAATGCTGCCTCTTGACCTCTGAGAGATTTATTAATAAAAAATAAAGACAACTTCAAGCAAAATATATTTAAAAAAATAAATTTAAGCTTTTATTTTAAGTAAAATTAAAAATGTTTTCTTTTTACTCTACATTATAAAATAAGAAATTTTGGACCAAGATAGGTCCAGAATTCTTCCAAATGTGTCCTATAAGAGGAACAAGATGACCGAAGCCTCATGACTCACGAAGAATCATCCTTCAGTACTCAGGAGAGGAAATAAAACCCTGTGGGGGGAAACCTCTGGGGACCCATGGCTGAAAGACTGCCGGTCCCTCTAGGCATTAAGAGACTATGCAGAGTTTGCCCAGACCACCCACTCACCCACTAACCTTTCATTACAAAGTCATTCTTTCCTCTACCCAAATTTGCATTTTTACCTTTTTCCTGTTTCTAAATAACGCACCCCGATGGCACACGCATGTCCGCGGTGAGAGAGACCGAAAAAAGAGAGAGAAAGATGGGGAAGTGGGTAGGGAAGAGAGAAGATAGGGCGATAGACAGGGGAAGTGGGTAGGGGAGAGAGAAACAAATGAGAGAGAGGTAGAGAGAAGAGAAGTGGGTAGGGGAGAGAGGCAAGATAGGGAGAGAGAGAGAGAGGGGTAGTGGGTAGGGGAGAGAGAGACAAATGAGAGAGAGAGAGGTAGAGAGAAGAGAAGTGGGTAGGGGAGAGAGGCAAGATAAGGAAAGAGAGGGGAAGTGGGTAGGAGAGAGAGAGAGAGACAAATGAGAGAGAGAGAGAGAGAGAGAGAGAGAGAGAGAGGTAGAGAGAAGAGAAGTGGGTAGGGGAGAGAGGCAAGATAAGGAAAGAGAGAGGGGAAGTGGGTAGGAGAGAGAGAGAGAGAGACAAATGAGAGAGAGAGAGAGAGAGAGGTAGAGAGAAGAGAAGTGGGTAGGGGAGAGAAGCAAGATAAGGAAAGAGAGAGGGGAAGTGTGTAGGGGAGAGAGCAGGGGGAAGTGGGTAGGGGGGAGAGAAGGAGAGGGGGGAAGTGAGAGAAAGTGGTAAGCATGAGATAGTTGTAATGTCAGTATCAGATAAAAATAAAAGTAATGGCTAAAGCACAATATACATCTCTCACACTTCTGCACATAGTGGCTGCTGGGTACGGTATTGTCCCAGTAGGTGTGAGATTTTGGTTTTATCCAATAGTGAGAGAGAGAGAGAGAGAGATAGGAGAAGTGAATAGGGGAGGGGAGAGTGGGGAGGTGGGAGAGACAAGATAGAGAGGGGAACTGGGTAAAGGGAGAGTGGGTAGTAGAGAGAGAGACAAGATAGGAAGAGAGAGATGGGAAGTGGGTAGGGGAGGGAGAAAGAGATACAAGATAAGGATACTGAGAAGGGAAGTGTGTAGAGAAGAGAGCGACAAGATCAGGAGAGAGAGATGGACAAGTGAGTAGGGGAGAGAGAGAGAGGTCAAGTGGGTAGAGGAGAGAGAGACTAGATAGGGAAGAGAGACAGATGTGGGTAGGGAGAGAGGAAGAGATGCAAGATAGGGATAACAAGAGACGAAGTGTGTAGAGGAGAGAGAGCGGCAAGATAGGGAGAGAGAGACTGAGAAGTGGGTAGGAGAGAGAGAGGGAAGTGGGTAGGGGAGGGGAGGGAGAGGGAGAGAGGGAGGAAAAGAAGAATAAACACTAGCACTCCCTTAGTATTTAGGGCTCCTATTAAGAAAGAGACATGACCCCTTTAGCACTAATTTCTGGTGCTAAAAGGGGTTAGGACTGCAATGCTGTATTTAGCAAACAGCTCTAATGCGGTTTCCTAAGCCCCCACCAGGTTTGAGCTCTTTGGACATACATAGACGGTCATCATCAGAGTCTGCCCTAGGCATAGGCAAATGCCTAGGTCATTTGGCATGCCGAGGGGCACAAGCAGCTTCTGCTGATTAAAATGATATGCAGCATGCCTATAATCTGTGTGTGACTGCGGCTGTATCAATATATGAAATGCTATGCTACAGTGTATTCCTGGAAATCACTGTAATGTAGCATTCCGTTTGCAGATACAGCCACAGTCGCACACAGAATATAGGCATGCCGCATATCATTTTAATTAGCAGAAGCTGCTTGTGCATCCTAGTCACATAGTAATGCAAATAAGACACATTTTCGTCAAAAAAAAGGTGCCCGACGTTCGCATAGCTGGCTGGGAGCTGCCAGCTGACTCACGCCAGGCATCGCCTGTTGTATGGTGTATTGAGTCAATATGTATGAGGACACATCTGTATCCAAGCAGAGGCAGAGGTCACAGTGTTAGCGGCCATGTGATGCTGCGTGCGGGTGGGTTGGTTGTGCAATAGTGATCGGCAAATGTGTAAGGGGCATTATGTGTGTCGTGTATAAATGCATTAATAATGTACGGCATGTGTGTAAAGGAACTACACAGAGGAAACCCGTTATAAGGAACAAGCACATTAATAAAGGTTAACAAAGTGTAAGGCACATTATGTTTATAAGGATATTAATAATGTGTGTCATACTGTATATGTGCGGGCATTACTGTATGGTATTAGGTGTATAATAGGATTTTAATACCTACCGGTAAATCCTTTTCTATGAGTCCGTAGAGGATGTTGGGGACACCAAAAGAACCATGGGGTATAAACTGGATCCGCAGGAGACATGGGCACTTTAAGACTTTTAAAGGGGCGTGACCTGGCTCCTCCCTCCATATCCCTTTCCAGACTCAGTTTGGAACTGTGCCCGGAGAGACGGACATGCCGAGGAAAGGAATTAACAAACAAGGTGAGCATTATACCAGCTCACGCCATAAACATGCCGAATAACATGGCATTCAACTGAACACATGTCAACGGACATGAACAAAATTCAGCAACAAGCTGAAGAAACCATAACACAACCTGTGTGTAACCAGAACTAAACTGCAGATACAGTACGCACTGGGACGGGCGCCCAACATCCTCTACGGACTCATAGAAAAGGATTTACCGGTAGGTATTAAAATCCTATTTTCTATTTCGTCCTAGAGGATGTTGGGGACACCAAAAGAACCATGGGGTTTATACCAAAGCTCTATAGCGGGCGGGAGAGTGCGGATGACTCTGAAGCACTGATTGACCAAACTTAAGGTCCTCATCGGCCAAGGTATCAAACTTGTAAAATTTAGCAAACGTGTTTGACCCCGACCAAGTAGCAGCTTGGCAAAGTTGCAATGCCGAGACACCCCGGGCAGCCGCCCAGGACGAGCCCACCTTCCTAGTGGAATGGGCCTTCACCGATTTCGGCAACGGCAAACCTGCCGTGGAATGAGCATCCAGAATCGTTTGACATATCCAGCGGGCAATGGTCTGCTTGGAAGCAGGACACCCAATCTTATTGGGAGCATACAGGATAAACAGAGACTCTGATTTCCTAACTGGAGCCGTTCTGGTGACATACATTTTCAAAGCTCTGACCACATCTAGAGACTTTTCCTCAGCCAAAGCGCCAGTAGCCACTGGCACCACAATAGGTTGGTTAATATGAAAAGAGGAAACCACCTTTGGCAGAAATTGTAGCCGAGTTCTCAACTCTGCTCTATCTTCATGGAAGATCAAATAAGGGCTCTTGTGAGACAAGGCCGCTTACTCAGACACCCGCCTTGCGGATGCCAATGCCAACAAAATGACAACCTTCCACGTGAGGAATTTCAATTCCACTTCCCGTAAAGGTTCAAACCAATGTGATTGAAGGAATGTCAATACCACGTTAAGGTCCCAAGGTGCCACAAAGGGAGGTTGTATGTGCAGGACCCCTTTTACGAAGGTCTGCACCTCAGTGAGGCCAATTGTTTCTGAAAGAAAATTGACAAGGCAGAAATCTGCACCTTAAAGGAGCCTAATTTAAGGCCCGCATCCACTCCATTTTGTAGAAAAAAAGAGAAACCGTCCAATGTCAAACTTCTCCACAGGAGCTTTCTTGGACTCGCACCAGGAAACATATTTCCTCCAAATACGGTGATAGTGCTTTGACGTCACACCCTTCCCAGCATGAATAAGGGTAGGGATGACTTCACTGGGAATACCCTTTTGGCCTAAAATCTGGCGTTCAACCGCCATGCCGTCAAACGTAGCCGCTGTAAGTCCTGATAGACGAACGGCCCCTGTCGTAGCAGATCCTGGCGAAGAGGAAGAGGCCAGGGATCTTGGACCAGTAATGCCTGAAAATCCGGGTACCAAATTCTCCTTGGCCAGTCTGGAACTACAAGGAGCGCTGGAATCTTTGTTTTTCTTAGAATTCTCAGAACCTTTGGGATGAGAGGAAGCGGAGGGAAAATGTACACCGACGGAAACACCCAAGATGACGTCAGTGCATCCACTGCCGCCGCCTGAGGGTCCCTGGACCTGGAACAATAAGTCAGAAGTTTTCTGTTGAGGCGAGACGCCATCATGTCTATGTGGGGAACCCCCCAAAGACTTGTCACTAGTGTGAAGACCTCTTGATGGAGGCTCCACTCTCCTGGATGTAGATAGTGTCTGCTGAGGAAGTCTGCTTCCCAGTTGTCCACCCCCGGAAGGAATATTGCTGACAGAGCGCTTGTATGTGTCTCTGCCCAGCGGAGAACCTTTGTGGCCTCTGCCATGGCTGTCCTGCTCTTTGTGCTGCCTTGGCGGTTTATGTATGCTACTGCTGTCACATTGTGCGATTGGATCAGGACAGACCGGTTTAGAAGAAGATGCTCTGCTTGCAGAAGGCCGTTGTAAATGGCCCTTAGCTCCAGAACGTTTATGTGAAGATGAGTCTCTGGACCTGACCATCTTCCTTGGAAGGTCACCCCTTGTGTGACTGCTCCCCAATCTCGGAGACTTGCATCCGTGGTCACTAGGATCCAGTCCTGGACCCCGAACCTGCGTCCCTCTAAGAGGTGAGAGCTGTGGAGCCACCACAGGAGTGAGATTCTGGTGTTGGGAGATAGAATTATTCTCCGGTGCATATGAAGGTGGGATCTGGACCACTTGTCCAACTGGTCCCACTGAAACACTCTGGCATGGAACCTCCCAAACTGGAGGTCTTCGTATGCCGCTACTATCTTCCCCAGCAACCGAATGCATTGATGAATGGAGACTGTTGTTGGTTTCAGAATGAGTTTTACCAAACTCTGAATTTCCAGAGCTTTCTCCATAGGAAGGAACACTCTCTGCTGGACTGTGTCCAGAATCATACCTAAAAATGCCAACCGAGTTGTTGGGATTAACTGTGATTTCGGCAAGTTTAAGATCCAGCCGTGCTGTTGCAGAATCGATAGGGACAGTGCAATGTCCTGTACCAATCTGTCTTTGGATCTCGCCTTTATCAGGAGATCGTCCAAGTATGGGATAATTGTAACTCCTCGCTTGCGGAGGAGAACCATCATATCTACCATGACTTTTGTGAAAATCCTCAGAGCCGTGGACAGGCCAAACGGCAACATCTGAAACTGGTAATGAGTATCCTGGATTGCAAACCTGAGGTACCTTTGATGAGGGGGATAGATGGGGACATGAAGGTATGCATCCTTTATGTCCAATGATACCATGAATTCCCCCTCCTCCAGACTGGAGATCACCGCTCTGAGAGACTCCATCTTGAATTTGAATTTCTTCAGGAAAATATTTAGAGATTTCAGGTTGAGGATTGGTTTTACCGAGCCATCCAGCTTTGGTACCACAAACAGGCTTGAAAAAAACCCTTCCCTTGCTGTGCCAGGGGAACCGGGACCACAACCTGATTTTGACACAATTTTTGTATTGCTCCACAGACTAGAACTCTGTCTGGAAGCGAAGCTGGTAAGGTTGATTTGAAAAAACGGCGAGGGGGAACGTCTTGAAACTCCAGTTTGTACCCTTGGGTCACAGTTTGCAACACCCAAGGGTCTAGGTTCGAACGAACCCAGACCTGACTGAAGAGCTTTAGACGTGCCCCCACCGGTGCGGTCTCCTGTAGGGAAGACCTGGCGTCATGCGGTGGATTTGGCAGAAGCCGGGGAGGACGTCTGCTCCTGGGAACCCGAGGAGGCGGGTGTTCTCTTGCCCCTTCCTCTACCACTGGTAGCAAGGAAGAAATTTCCTCTGCCTCTTTTTATACTTGTTGGGCCGAAAGGACTGCATTTGATAGTGTGGTTTCTTTTGTTGCGCAGGAACATAAGGTAAATAGGTTGACTTACCCGCGGTGGCCGCCGATACCAAATCAGTAAGGCCATCACCAAAAAGTTCAGCGTTCCACTGGTGAGTCCAAAGCGCTCGCCTAGCCGCAACTGACATAGCTTTAGCCTTAGCACACAGGAGGCCAGCATCTCTTGCAGCCTCTTTCAAGTACGCAGCCGCGTCCCTGATATAACCAAGCGTCAATAGGATGCTATCCCTATCAAGATTATCCAAATCAGAAGACAAACTTTCAGCCCATTTTTCAATAGCGCTACTTACCCACGCTGACGCAATAAGAGGCCTAAGCTGCGTCCCAGTGGTTGTATAAATAGCTTTCAAAGTAGCCTCCTGTTTACGATCAGCCGGCTCCTTAAGGGTCGTCGACTGAGCCGCAGGGAGGGCTACCTGTTTAGACAAGCGCGCTAGGGCCTTGTCAACTGTGGGTGGTGTTTCCCACTTTTCCCTATCAGCCGCGGGAAAGGGGTACGCCACCTTGATCCGGTTAGGAATTAGAATTTTTTTTATCAGGGTTGTTCCAAATGCTATCAAAGAAGTCATTTAGTTCAAAACATGGAGGAAAAGCAACTGAGCGTCTCTTTTCCTTGTAAATAAGGACCCTCATTTCAGGTGTAATAGGGTCCTCATCAATATGTAATATGTCTTTAACAGCTACAATCATATACTGGATACTCTTAGCTAATTTAGGATCTAATCTGGAATCAGCATAGTCGACATCAGCCTCAGAGTCTGTGTCGGTATCTGTGTCAACTAATTGGTCAACACCACGTTTGAGCGACCCCGGAGGGCCCTGGACCTGCAATAAAGCGTCCTCCATTGATCTCTTCCACACCTGGATTTGAGATTCAGACTGATCAAACTTTTGATTTAAAAGAGTGACATTAGCATTTAAAGCATTCAAAGTAGATAACCAGTCAGCAGTCGGCGGTGCCGACAGGGCCACCCCCAAAACATTTGGTGTCCCCAATAAATTATCCCCCTGAGAGGAATAATCTGTCTCAGACATGTCGTCCACTGAAAACAGCACCCAAATCAAAGCCTGTCAGGGAACACAAAGGGAAAAAGCCAGCTCACACCCCAGCGCCAAAATGCAGGTCTGAAAACACCCTCAAGTGCCCCAGAGCTGCAGCGCTAAATTTATCTATTAACTCTGCCACCCCACCCTCGTTTCTTATCCCCCTGGTACTTGCTGCTTGTGAGGAAGGACCAGCGCTGCTTGTGTGGAGGAGGAAATGACGCCGAGTGAGCAGTGAGGAAGCAGCTCCGCCCCAATAATGGCGCGCTTCGTCCCGCTTAAATACATTTATTTATCCTGGCGGGGGTTTTGGACTGTGCCTAGGCACTTTTAGTCCCACTAGCCAGCTTTTCTGAGGTAAACAGGCTCCCCAGGGCGCCGCCTTCCCCCAGCGCCCTGCATCCAGCGGTGTGTACTGTATGGGAGCCCGGCGCGTACTGTGCACTCGCTGTGCGGTACCTCTGTAATGCCGTCTTAGTGAAGAGAAGTCTTCTTTTCTTCTACATACTCACCTGTCTTCTGACTTCTGGCTCTGAAAGGGGGTGACGGCAGGCTGTGGGAGCGAGCATCCGAGAGTACCCGGCGTTCATCTCCACTCAAGTGCGGAGGCATCCTGTCAGCAGCAGCAGAGCCCTGAAACTCATTAGAAGTGGGTCTAGACTGCTCTCCCCTCAGTCCCACGAAGCAGGGAGGCTGTAGCCAGCAGACCTCCCGGAAAATAAAAAACCTAACATAAGTCTTTTCAGAGAAACTCAGTAGAGCTCCCCCAAGTGCCTCCGTCTCGCAGGGCACATTTTCTAAACTGAGTCTGGGGAGGGATATAGAGGGAGCCAGGTCACGCCCCTTTGAAAGTCTTAAAGTGCCCATGTCTCCTGCGGATCCCGTCTATACCCCATGGTTCTTTTGGTGTCCCCAACATCCTCTAGGACGAAATAGAAAAAGGAATTACTAATGTGTGGTACTATGTGCATAAGGTGCTGTACTGGGTGTAGTATGGTATGTCGGCGCTCGGGCTCCCGGCGACCAGCATACCTGCGCCGGGAGCCCGACCACCGGCATACCGACAGCGTGGCGAGCGCAAAGGAGCCCCTGCCGCGCTACGCGCGCCACACTATTTTATTCTCCCTCCAGGGGGATCGTGGACCCCCACGAGGGAGAATAGTTGTCGGTATGCCGGGTGTCGGGATTCCGGCGCCGGTATACTGTGCGCTGGGATCCCGACATTCGGCATACAGAAGACCACCCGCTGTACTGTGTGGCATAACATATATAAAGGGCACTACTGTGTTATACAGTGTGAATAAAGAGCAATATGGTGTGGTGTAATGTGAATAAGGGACACTACTGTGAGGAGTAATGTATATAAGGTAAAGTGGTACTACTGTGTAATTTAACGTGAATAAGGGACACTACTGCATGACATAATGTGAATAAAGTTGCACTACTGTGTGTGTTGGGGGTACTATTTTGTGGGCATGCCACTTCCCAGCAAAAACACACCCCTTTTTGCGCTGCACAGCTATTGTGCACACTGTTCCTATTTAAAATATTGGGGGTAGGAGCATCAAAATGAGGGGTGATGGTGCTGGGAAAGGGGTGCAGGGTCAGAGGTAGAGCTAGTGGTGGTGCTAGGGGGCACCAGCCAATATCTTGCCTAGGACATCATATTGGTTAGGGCCGGCTCTGGTCATCACTTATGTGCATTACTCAGTAACCCATTGCAGCAGCGTTAGGCTCCCAGCAACACAGCAGAGGATGCGGACACCGCTGATCCTTGCCGTACAGGTAAATACCAGCGGCATATATGTATGTATCACACTGACACTAAACACAATATGCCGCTAGTAGGTGTGAGATTTTGTTTTTATCCAACACTGTCCTGTCCTCATGGCCATAAGTCATATATTACAGTAGTCACGCTCCCAGCCTAACGCCACATCCCACTAATCTGCCCTTATCTATGTAATGTCATTACCCTTATGCGAGTATCTCCTTCTGCCGGTGAGCTGTGCGTTGCCAGGGCCCTGGATATGAATGAGTGATGCAGCAACAGCACAGCCCTGATACATACTTACCGACTATTTGGCTGCTCTCTCCGGGAGAGAGCAGCCAGGTCGGCTCGGCAGGGGGGCAGGCTGCGATGTGAGTGAAGAGGGGGGCGGGCCGGAGGCATGGTGCAGGCGGGTCGGGGGCGTGGCACAGGCGGGCCGGGGGCGTGACTACGGGATTGTCCAGTGTAAGCCCCGCCCCCGCTGTGTAATGCCGCTATTACCGGCATTATACAGCAGGGGGCGTGGCTATGATGACGCGATTCAACAAGAATCGCGTCATCGCCTGCCCGGACCGCCCACTTTACTCGCTAAGTGGGCGGCCGGGCAGGGGGGGACCCCTGTAATCGGGAGACTTGCCTGCTCTTCCGGGGGGCCGGGAGAGTCACCCGATTTTCGGGAGCCTCCCGGCCATTCCGGGAGAGTAGGCAAGTCTGCCCTGATATACAGTAGGTAGTCACCATTATGAAATCATGATCTCACAGACCCCACCAGACAGGCCAGGACTGGTCACTTATGGTTTGAGATCCATTATGACATAACAGCCTCTGTTGTATTCCTCATGACTAGCCTAAGGGAAATGTGCTTTTACTCCTTATTTTAAACTATTATTCACATCAGAATCTTATTTATAATTTTTATGGCAGGATTTCCCTATTAATGGGGGTCATTCCGAGTTGATCGCTCGCTACGGATTTTCGCAGCGCATCCATTATAGCAGAATGGGGCTAATCTGCGCATGTGTATTCATCGCAATGCGCAGGCTTGTCGTACAAGTACAAAGAGATTTGTGGTTTTGCACAGGTTCTAGCGACTCTTCCAGTCGCACTGGCGGACGCAAGGAGATTGACAGGAAGTAGGAGTTTCTGGGTGTCAACTGACCCTTTTCCAGGAGTGTCTGGAAAAACACAGGCGTGGCTGGGCATTTGCTGGGCGGGTATCTGACGTCAATACCGGGACCTTCGTCGCAGCAATCACACAGAATAAGTAACTACGGGGCTGGTCTTGTTCTGCACAAAATATGTTTACTGCCGCTTGGCTCCACAAGCGTCGCACTCCTGCAAAGCGAAAATACACTCCCCCGTGGGCGGCGACTATGTGTTTGCACGGCTGCTAAAAGTAGCTAACGAGTGATCAACTCGGAATGAGGGACAATCTTTGCTCATGTGAGGTTTTGTATGAACTTCATTTTCACTGTAGTTGCATTGTTTTATATTGCTTTAGTCTATCAGTGATCACCTCAAGTTAAGGATAAAACACTGTTTATGACACTGACCTCCCTCAGAAGTAATGAGATATTTTTAATTAAACATCATATTAGTAAATGAAACTCAAACACCACATTCGCTTCCTTCCCGTTTAGGATTTGCAGAGCAGCTATGGAAAGTGTTGACCAATTGTCAAGTACAAGTTTCTTTATTGAAATAAACATAAAAAAATAAAAATAAAACAAAATACCCAAAATATTAAAACAATGGACCCTATTCAGTAAGGATTGCAGATTCTGCCACTGCATACCGGGGGTCACCCATCGCAGGGCAAGGCCACCCAGCATGCTACCCACCGCCCTCCCACTGCAATCACACTGTAACTGCGATCGCGCCGCAATTGCAGCGTGGTTTGCTGAAACTGTGGATGCTCCTGCCGCCATTTTTCAATCGGAGTGGCTGCATGTGATGACAGCCCCGAAAACACAGCCGATATGCCCCCGTTTTATCAGACGCCTCCCCAAAAACGCCCGCCCGCTGCCCCCCGCCCACACCTCTGCCTGTCAGTCAGGCACAGGCATTTGCAGCCAATGCGGTCAGATCTGTGCGTGCGCAGGATGGGACCTGTACGTGCGCAGTGCCGTCGCAGCCAGGGTTATTGTGGATTAGCGATGCGACCTTAATAACCCCCAATATACGTAATAGCAGTTGTCAAAAGCCACAAGATATGAGTGGAGCTTTGCAAGCTTTTTATTCCTATATTTAGTGCTCCTGTGCATAGTCCTGTCCCTCAGGCATTCCCGAGATGCTGGTTACTAAGTGACACACTTACTCCTCTGTGCCGTCCTTCAGCACTGTTTATGTGTAGTCCCAATGGTCCTGCTTGTCTTCTGCTTGCTTTGTGCTTATTGTATTTTATTCATAAACTTCTGGGAACAACTACGTTATTGCATCGTTGCCATATGTTCCTAGTTGTCAGGGACAGTGTCAGATTTGCCTTTGGAAAATGTCCTTATATTTCAGTATTGACCAATTGCACAACAACATTTCAACAGGTTCACTGTACTTCATACTGCCCATTGTTCTCTGGGCTTTAGACGTTAATAATTATTGGGGGAAGGGGGGGGGGGGGGAGCATGAAATGATGAAATTCAGCATATAAGTGGTATTGCATTGTTGCAGGCTCTACAGAGAGGTTGTCACACATGACGTGAGGGCTCAGCAGCAAAGACTATGGGAAAACCAGTTTTATGTGTTGCCAACGAATATTATATAGTATGTAAGCCTATTCAAATATCCAGAAAAAGGTGCTGAAATGAATTAACAGATATTACAGGGCTGGTGCTGACCTGTTGCATATATGTCTAAAAATGAAGTTCTAAAAAAGGCACATTAATATACGAGGCTGAAGTTAGCTTCTTATTCGGCCAGCTTCTTACTCACTTCTTATTCAAGCTCTAGCTTCTTATTCGAACTCCAGCTTCTTATTCAGATCATTCAGTTATGCAAGGGTTAATGAGTCTTGGGCCACAAATGTGACACCTGAAATCAACAGAGTAGGGTCCCTTGCATGTGACCCACTTATATTTTGCCTGGCCCAACGCTGTTTTGGGCATGAAATACACTGGCAAAGTGGGCACAAACACCATATTTTACCATTTTAAATAAGTAGCTGTAGTTTTGCAAGAGTTAACTTGGCTTGGGACACAATTGTGAGACCTGTAATCAACAGAATGTGGTCACTTACATATGATCCACTTGTATTCTGCCTGGCCCAACATTGATTTGTGAATGAAATACGCTGGCAAAGTGGGCACAACCACCATATTATAATTTACCATTTTGAATATGTAGCTGTAGTTTTGCAAGGATTATCTAGTCTTGGGCGACATATTTGATACCAGAAATCAAGGGTTAGATTGCTCCTTATCGCACAGGGGAGTCACAGAGAGCCTATGTCGAGTTAAAGTTGTCTGAAGTCAGCTTCTATCCTTGCTTGAAGGAGGTTATACTCAGCAGGATTGGGGTGACAGGTCCCAGCAAAGCCCAAGAATATTATGAGTTGCAGCTGAACCCATCTGAGCCTCCAATGGTCAAACTGGCATAATTGGCCAGACTGAGTAAAACCTGGTTACAGACAGATAAAAACTCTTCTCAGTGGATAGTGGAAGTGGTGGTTCTAGACCAGGTTATATGGGTATTAGACCGTGGTGTAAAACACTGGGCCCTGCAGGCTGATCACCAGACAATTGAGGAGTTAGTAGTGGTGATTGAGAGGTACCTGACCCTGGGAAAATTCAATAAAGCCAAGCAAGGGTTACAGCCAGTACCTAAGCCCAGTACCCAGATCCCCATTGTTAAACCAAACAGCCCGTCTCCAGTCATATGTTTTGAGTGCAGAGAGCCCAGTCATGCACAGCGGTACTTCCTAAAGCAGGGTGAGCTAGTGGATTGCAGCTCAGGGAAAACAGCATAACCTGTAGTCAGTATGGCGGCTGGAATTATTTCCCCAGCTGAAACTACCCTGTTTCATCTGATGGTACAGATTGAAGGCTGGGATATCTGGGCCTTGGTTGATACTGGCAATGAATTGTCTATCATCTCTGCTAACCTGGTTCTTCCCGGGTCTGGCCAGGTTGTGCTTCTGGTAAAGATGCTATGTATACTTGGTGACATAGCGGAATGCCCATGAGTGCACCTGCCAGTGGTGATTAAAGGAAGACCAGTAAAAATGGTAGCCACGGTAGCTTCCAAACCTCCTTATCCACTAATCCTGGGCCAGGACTTCCCACTGTTGCAGGAGTTTGTTACCTGGCATGACATTGGCAGACAGACAGACAGAGGTTGAGCTATCGCAGGTGCCAAGATCTACTGGAAGCCAAGGTTGTATGACTGTAAAGCCCTCTCTTGCCAATGAGATTGAGACACATTAGTCCCCCATTTGCGAAAGAGTGTCTTTGCAGGACTTTAGGCGAGATCAACATAACGATGGCAACTTGTCCAATACTTTTTAAAATGTGGTAGTGGTAAATGGTAAGGTAAACTCTGCTTTACCACCTGAAGGTGTACCTTACTTTATGTGAAAAACAATTTGTTTTACCTTGTAACTTATTTGCAAGGTTAAAGGGTAGACCAGTTGCTGATTCCCAGAAAACACGAGCAGCTGATATTGAGGGCGGCTCACATGCATTTATGGGGTGGCCATTTAGGGGAGGAGAAAACTCTCCAGCGTATCCAGCTATGGTTCTCCTGGCTAGGCATTCATGCTGCAGTAAAAAAATATTGTCAGGATTGCCCAGTGTACCAAAAGAATGCACCCCAGACAGAATTTAGGGCGCCCTTGGTTTTCATGACTATAATTTCCATGCCTATTGAGCCAATTTTTATAGATCTGATAGGGCCAGTAGAAAAATCAGATCATGGGCATCAGTATATGTTGTTGACAGTGGACTACTCCACCGGGTACACGGAGGCATACCACTTTGTAACATGAAATCTAGCACTATTGTCTGGGAGTTCTTGATGCTGTATACCCGTCTAGGAATACCAATAGAGGTCCTGACCGACTAAGGTACCCCTTTTGTGTCTAAATTAATAAAATACCTGTGTCGCCTGTTAAAGGTGGATAGAATTACCACTTCGGTTTACCACCATACAGACGGCTTGGTCGAATGCTTTAACAGAACCCTTATGCAGATGATGAAAAGGGCAGTGTCACAGGAGAAGGGAGATTAGGACCTACTCTTACCTTAGCTAATGTTTGCAGTTTGAGAGGTACCCCAAGCCTCTTTTATTATTATTATTTTTTTGTTTTAAAAAATTTTATTGAGACATCATGAAAATTACAAGATGTACATAAAACATAAAGCAATAGTACATAGATGTTAAAATCAAGAGGTGTACATCAATTTCTTCTACATTATCTAATAATAAAGACATTAGTTTTCCAAAAAGAAAAATCAACAGTTATCATGCTAGTGTTATTGTACACAATATAGGCAACCAAGAGGGAGACCGCCACAGCCACCCGCACTTAGACCAGGGATACAGGTTGTTCCTGTGCAGCCAATCTAGTCAGGTACCATGTGGTGTTTTTGAGGCTGTTATGAATGTTTAGATGTGTGGTAAGGGGCAAAGTGGAGATATAGGATTCCCACAAGTGAAAAAAATGTTCCACTTGTTTACCTCTGTCTACAATGGCCTCCACCCAGTTCATCCTAAATATATGATGTAACTTATTTAGAAATAGTGGTATCTGTGGTGGTGTACTATTTATCCATCCCTGTAATATTGTCTTTTTCCCCGCCGCGCTTAAGGCTATAAGTAGTTTTTTACATTCCGATGGCATGCGGAGGGCAGGGTCAATAATACCTAGAACTGCCCATTCGGGGGTAAAGGGCACATGGGTAATTAGGTTTGCCTCCGCATATCTCCTAACTAGATGCCAAAAGTATTGCACAATCAGACATGTCCACAAACAATGAAAGGTATCCGCTTCACTCTGATGACATTTTGGACAAGAATGCGAGTCGGTCGCTCCCATGTGGAAGCGCCGCAACGGGGATAAGTGTTGTGATACGCATTAAGAAACAATTCAGTGTACATGCTTGCTGGGAGGACTTTTCTGGAGTAAAGTAACGATTTTTCCATAATTGGTATGGTCAGACCAGGAAAGTGAGCCAACCATGTGGACATAACACCCCTCACAGTAGCGTGATCTAATATTTTTCTCAAGAAGGTGTAGTGGATGGAAATGGCCTTATGACTCGGTACAGGGTGTGTTAAAAGATTATCCAGAGGGTTGGTCCAGTTCCCATCCGCAAAATGTGCAAGGACATGCCTGACATAGAATTGTGTCTGTAGAAATGGAAGGGGAGATGAAACAATCACGTCATGCCTCGCTGAGACCTCTGAGAGGGTGAGTAGACGGTGGTCTTCCACTGACACCAATGAGCGAACTGACGTTATACCATCCTCCCTCCACATTTGGAAGGGATGGGCAGCCATGCCGTCCAAGAAGTCTGGGTTTTTAATTAAGGGTAGGTGTAAGGAGTGATAGGAGTTCAATTTCGCGTCATGTCGCAGTATGTGCCACATATTCCTGGTAGACCATAGAAGAGGGTTAGACCGAATGTGATCAGGTATTTCCCAGTCATGCCGGTGGAGGAAACATGTCAAGGCTACAGTTGGTAGGAAGCACTGTTTGAGGGATGTATTCGTATACATAGAGCTGTTCTTCAACCAGTCCCTCAAATGTCTCAAAAGAGCAGCATGGTTATAAACCACTACATCTGGAAAATTAATACCCCCATTGGATTTAGGTTGAGCAAGCTTGCGCAAAGCGATACGCGCTCGCCCCCCCCCCCCCCCCCCATATCAAGGTTCTAATAAGATTATTAATCTGTTGTGAGTCCTGCTTCGTCAACAGTATGGGAAGCATTTGCAAGGGGTATAGTATGCGAGGTATAGCCACCATTTTTAAGAGACTGGCCCTACCAAGATATGACAATGGAAGACGCTCCCATCTCTTAATATCATCGGTCAGGGTGTGTATTACCTTATGTATGTTGAGTTTGTATAGTTCTTAAATATAACGTGGAACCCTAATACCCAAGTATATAATATATGTGGATACCCAATGTAAGGGAAACGTGTGGCCCAAGTCGGACACGTCACAGTGCCACACAACAACAAGGCCTTGGATTTGTCCATATTAATACTAAAACCCGAAATGTGGCCGAATAATTGTATCCTGTCCAAAATCTGAGTAAGGGAATATTCGGGGTCCGATATATAAAGAATGATATCGTCAGCGAAAGCTGAAAGTTTAATTTCCTGACCACCCACTTTTATACTTCTAAAAACAGACCAATCCTGCAATGTTCTAAGCAGCGGGTCAAGGGCCAAGTTAAATAGCAGAGGCGATAGAGGGCATCCTTGACGGGTTCCCCTTTCCAAAAAGAATCGTTGACCTCTGATCCCGTTAATTAATAGGGAGGCGGATGGAGCGTTGTAGATATATCGTATATAGTTAATAAAACTCGTATCAAACCCCCTTCTCTCCAACACAGCAAATAAGTGTGGCCATAGTACCATATCAAAAGCCTTATTGGCATCGAGGCTAAGAAGCATGTTTGAGTCTGTGCAGGGGGACTGGGACGCCGCTACCGCCGCCAGTGCCATGCGGATTGCCTTAACCGCATTTCTGCCAGTCACAAAACCCATTTGTGTTGTGGTGAGAATATCAGGGAGGATGGATTGGAGCCGCGTTGCCATTATCTTGGCTAGTAGTTTGTAGTCTACATTTAGGAGACTAATTGGTCTGTAGGAGGAAAGGAAATTGGTGTCCCTACCAGGTTTAGGGATAAGTGTAATAAAGGCTTCATTAAAAAGCGGGGATGGGGAACTCAGTTCGTGTATTGCGTGAAACAACTCCAGTAATGAAGTGACAATTTGGGCCTGTAACATGCGGTAATAATAGCCCGACAAGCCATCTGGGCCTTGAGACTTACCATGGGGCAAATTGGAAATGGCGGTGTTAATTTCCTCCGCCGTTATAGGACCCACAAGGGCTTCTCTCTGGTCTCTGGTCAGGGGGGGCAGCACGTCATCCGTGAACAACTGTTTGTATATCAGTATCTATTTGTGTCGATTGAAACAAGGACTGAAAGTAGGAATGGAATTGTTCTACTATTTCCTGAGACTTTGTGATAACCCGGCCGGACCTGGGGTGATGTATGGTGGTTATAACAGGACGTTTTTGGGGGGTCTAGAGATGACCGCCAATAACCTACCAGCCTTATTGCCCCATCTATAAAATGTATTTTTGGTGAAGTCTAAGGAATGTTTCGCTTGGGTAGCTAAGTAGGTTTCAAGTAGGCGTCTAGCCTGTTTGTATTCGTCAAGAGTAGTCTCTGTTGGGTTAGAAGTATATGTTCGAAAGGTCCTGGACATAGTTGCTTTTAACGTAGTGTATTCCAATTTGGAGTCTCTTTTCTTCCGAGTAACATAACTAATAATATGACCCCTCATCACTGCCTTTGAGGCATTCCAGAAAATCTCAGGTTTGTCCCAATATTCTAATTTGTCATCAACGTAATTAGTCCAATGACAAGTTAGGTATAATTTAAAGTCCTCTGAATTTGCCAGATATTGTGGAAATCGCCAAATACGATCTGTCGAATGCATATGAGGATGAGCCAGCGCTAATGTGACGGGGGCATGACCAGAGGTCAATATGTCTAGTATATCTACCCCAGCAATCTGGGACATTAAGTCATCGGCTATTAAAAACCTGTCAATACGAGACAAGGTTCCATGTGCCAACGATAAATGGGTGTGCGTCTTGTCAGTTGGGTGCAGCAATCTCCATGGGTCAGAGAGGTCCAAGGAGTCTCGAAATGCCAATAGGTGTCTGCTCTGGGAGTCAGTAGTTCTCGGCACACTCGGTGATCTGTCAACTGTAGGATCGTCCACCATGTTATAATCCCCACCCACTATCGGGGAGTAGTCAGTTTTGCTTAGAAGAACATGGGCAATGTCCTGAATAAATGTATGTGTATTAGCAGTAGGGGCATATAAATTGACAAGGGTATATTTGGTATGAAAAAGCTCTATGTCCATAATGATATATCTGCCTTCGGGGTCAATGATTTCTGTCAGGACAGTAACGGGTAGGTTTTTCTGAAAAAGTATCGCTACCCCTCTGGCTTTTGTGCGAAAGGGAGCAGCGATACAGGGACCAAGCCATGGTGCCTTCAAGACATTTTCCTCACCCGCCTGCCAGTGAGTTTCCTGTAAGAAAATCACATCCGAGTGGAAATGTTTAAGGTGCGTGGCCACACGTCGTCATTTGACTGGGGAATTAAGTCCTCCTACATTCCAAGAAATGAATTGTATCGGCTTCGGGGGTAGTACCTCAGCTGAGGAAGAAACTACAGATGGCATGGCTACCCAATCCCGTCAGGGCAGTGGGAAACTTGACTGGCAAGCAATAAATTCAAGCGGACAGCGGTGGCCCCCCTCCCAATCCAAGGTCGCCAGAACATCAGTGATTTCAACAGCACAAACATCAGCATGACATAAAATATATAGCACAGTCTTAATGTGTGAAACAACAATAGTGAACCATAATGACTCATAACACCTTTTTCCAACATTTTCTCAACATCCAAAACCATAGTGGGCACCAACTAGGTCTAGTGGTGCGCACACAAAAATTCAACAAAATAAGTACTAAATTAGTTAAAGTAGACACTCATAGTAAGGTACTATATTAACTGTAGACAGAAAACAAACCAATAATTGGCGAGCACATATCCGCCCGAGGCGAGAGTACCCGATGTCATCAACCCATAGCTCCTCCCCGACAAACTCCCTAACCAACAGGTGACTTTGATGGGGATTTATGAGTCAGAAAACGAGATCTCGCCACTTCCGGGTCCGTGTAAAACACTTGATTACCATTCTCTGTGACCCGTAGTTTGGCTGGGTACAACAAAGCAAACCTGATGTTTTTACTATGTAAATGGGAACAAACTTCAGAGAATTATTTTCTTTTCTGAGCCACTGCAGCTGAGAAGTCTTGGAATATCAAGATCTTGTGACCCTTGACGAACAATTCTCTAGTTTTACGATAAGCTGTGAGAACCTGTTCTTTGGCCCTATAGTCAAGGTAGCGAGCAATGACCGGGCGTGAGAGCTTCCGCGCTCCGTCCTGTATCGCCCCCAGCCTATGGACTCTTCCAAGATGTGGGATTTCCATATCATCTATAATTCCCAATGAGTTTGGGAGGTCTACAGAAAGATATGAGGAGAGGGCCTGGCCCATCAAGGACTCCGGAACACCTATAAATCGAAGGTTATTCCTGCGAGATCTATTCTCCAGGTCCTCAACTTTATCCTGCAGTTGCTGTATATAGGTATGTTGGGATGATATCCCCTCCTGACAGGATTGGACCAGGTCCTCAGTGTCTCCCAGTCTCGTTTCCAACGCAGTAAGACGCGTCGCATGAGAGTCTATGCGAGCCAAGCCCGTTTCTAATCGGGCCTGTAGGTCGTCAAATCGCTTATCAAGCAAGGGCATGAGGAAATCAGAAATCTCTTTAGCCGTAAGAGGGGTTTTGTCACTAGGTAAGCTAGGTGGTTCCGACCCGTGTCCAACCGGGGAGGGTGGGCCTGGTTTAGGGAGGGGCTGTTTCCCCTTCCCTGCCTTATAAGAGGTGTTGGACTGTTTCGGAGGCATGGTCTTGTCGAGGTATTTGTCCATACCCCAGAGAATGAAATATGGAACAGTCAACGTCACATACAAATAATGTTTCCCCCGATATGGACAATGGCAGAAATACAGAGGATACATATAGAGCTCGGGCGGAGGTGCTAAGCCAAGCCTATTATCTAGAGCATACCGCAACCCGCAAGGGAGCCCATGAAGCAGCCCCGGCAACAAACTACAGCAATTCTCGACTAGAATAAAAGCATATATCTAGAAACAATATACTATGTATCCAGGAACAGTATGTTATGTCAAGCAATACAGAATAGAGTACTGGAATAAAAATAACAAACGTCACATGTGAATATTGAAAAAAAAAACAAAAAAAAAAACGGTACATAAATGTTGCCTCAGAATCTAGCAGAGCTGAATATATAGCCAAAACAATCAAAGAGATACAGAAAGGAAACACAATCTCTCCGTAAAACTCCTAGCCATAATACGACATTGGAAAAAAAAATATAAAAAATAACAAACAGTATAGGAAGGTTCCAAAAGGAACAGCAGACAGTGGGATGGTATCAGGATACGTAATAATGAATCAAAGACAGCAGATAGGGGTTGTGGTCAGCAGTCAAATATACAAAGTGTAAAGTCCGCTTCTGAGGATAGGAATTGCCGGAGCAGCACCAGCCGGTGCCACGTAGTATCCGTTAATGCGGGAGGCCTCCCAGCAGGAGTAGATAGGAAACAGCAGGTGTAGGCTATGACACAGTTAGTGGAGAATACTGTTCCTTCCCCCAATATAATGGAACAGGGGAGTAAGGTCCAATGAACCTCCAGTAGAAAGGCTAGTTCCCCCCTATGGGTGCACGGGAGACTCCCGTACACACTATCAGTGCACAAGTGAGGCGCAGGGAGGGGAGAGAAAAGTAAAGGAGTAAGAGGATAGGTATGACTGTGGAGGGAAAAATAAGCAACAAGGGGGGGAAAGGTCCACACAAGAGGAGGGAAGGACTCAAGTATAGGGTAAAAGAAAAGAAGAAAGGGGTATTTATTAGTAAAAAGTGGGGGGGGGGGGACAAACAGTGTTAGTACCTGGTGTGCTCGCAGGGCCCTGCACGTGGACGGCGGTTGTTCATATGCCCCAGAACACCGGCTAGCGAGTGGATCCAGACAACACAGCCACAGGCTCCCTCAGATGCTGGCAGCAAGAAGAAAAGGCAGCAAACCCCAGCATGATGGACAAAGGGGGAGGGGGGGGGGACAGCACGATCCCCTCCGGACTGAATAGGGATGCTGCTGCAGCCGCACTGCTCCACCACAAACCCGTCGGCCCCGGCGTCCACCTTCAAAGATGCGGGCATCAGCATAAAGCCGCAGCCGCGGAGGGAGGCAAGCAAGCCGTGTGAATAGTGAGAGCAGCTGATCTGAGCATAGGATTGCTGCAGTCCCCGGGGGCACAGAAGCAGAGTCTCGGCTGATGCGGCCGGGTCAGCGCTGCGTGGCTGAACCGACGTGCGGCAGGGGGAGAGCAGACACCTCCAACGGTCCCAATGGATGGGGGCGGCAGGGTACGGGATGACTCCTCCGTCCGGCCGAGAACAGCGATGCTCCCGCGGTAATGCCTCCCACCCGGCCGTCCGAGCCTCCAGCCTCCAGCGTTCAGTCCCGAGAGTCCACAGGCCACAAGTCCCAGCATAGACGTCACCTTCCAAGGTAGACTGAGGGGCGCTCCGTAATTGAACCCTTCACACGGAGGGGGTCTGCAGTGCAAGGGTATAGAAGGGAAGGAGGGGGCAGGGTAATCGGCGCTTCAGCACTCGGTGCGGTCAGCCCAGGGTTATGCACCAAGGGCAAGCAGCCGTCCACACCGTTCACTCAAAACGGCCTGACTCCGGGGAAAAATAGGTCCACAGGGGCGAGCAGGATAGCAAACTGCTCCTCAGTACTTGGGGAACACACTCCCTTAAAGTTTATAGTCCCAGGAAATTAGGGAAAGGAGGATTGATGAGGATTGTTCAAGTCCCTGTGTAGACATAAAGTAAACAGCGGCCATGCTGGATGCCCCGCCCACCAGAAGTCTCTTTTATTATTATTATTATTATTATTATTATTATCCTTTATTTATATAGGGACTTTATATAGAGACTGTATGGGGTTTAGACCCTTCAAACTCCTCTATGGTAGACAACGCAGAGGGATACTAGATCTATTAAAAGATGGGTGAAAGCAGCAATTGTCCCAAGAGCCTAACATCGTTCAGTTTGTGTCTCAATTGTATGGCTGTCTAAGGCAAATTGCGCCACTTCTGACCAAGCATTTGGTAAGAGCTCAACAGGATCAAAAACGCAGTCATGGCGTTACTGCTGTCAACCGGACTTTTAATAGGGGCGACAAGGTACTGATACTTGTGTCTAGGTACGACAGAAAGGTAGAAGGAAAGAGGTAAAAGTCTACCATGTGAATTTGTTGAAGCCTTGGAAGTGCCAGTCAGCCCTCTTTAGTGGCCGTGAAAACCCCAGAATGTCAGGTGCCTACTGAAGTAACTTTGAGTCCTAGCCAGAAACAAGAAGTGGTAAACTTAGTAGCATAGTACCAGGTTGTGTTCTCTGCCCTCCTGGGGAAAACTCAAATCATACAGCATGACAATGTTACTCCACCCGGGGTGGTGATAAAACAAAGACCATATTGTATATCTGAGTCCCAACAGGCAGCAGTAAAATGGTAACTGGAAGTGATGCGGCGCTTGGGGGTCATAGAGTAGTCAAACAGTGAATGGAATAATCAATTTTTTTTAGAGCCCAAGTCTTTTGGAGCTTTGAGATTCTGTAATGACTTCAGAAAGTTAAATAAAGTTCTTCGGTTTGATTCCTATCCTATGCCCCGGGTTGATGAACTGGTAGAAAACGTAGCAATAAGCCAGTATCTAACTACGCTAGATTTACTGAAGGGGTACTGGCAAATTCCTCTGATGAAAGCTGCCAAAGCAACAGCCTTCTCTACCACAGTGGGTTTGTTCCAGTATAAAGTCGCACCATCCAAAGGTGGATGCAGTGTTACAGTCTCTACAGCACAAGGGTTCACGGCTAACCTGGAGAAGTGTGCCATCATAACTGTGGAGGCAAAGTATCTGGGGTATATTGTATGCCAAGGGTAAGTTAAACCTCAACCCAGCAAGGTGGAAGCAATCCTCACATGGCCTAAGCTAAAATGTATGTCGCAACTCAGGACATTCTTTGGTCTGGTGGGCTATTATCGTAGGTTCAGGGGTGGAACTTGCAGCAGTGCAACCGGTGCAATGCACCAGGGCCCCTCCACGATGAAGGGGCCCACAGCCGGAGGCACTACAGTGAGTCAGACTGACTCATTACATGCCACCTGCCGGCGCGCTGCAAGCCGCCGGTTCCCCTTAGCAGAATGAGGCTGAGTTGGTGTGCAGAGCTGCGGTCTGGCCAGAGGGGGAGGAGGATGCAGTGGAGGAATCTGGAAAAGGAGAAGGGGCCATCTTCCCCTCTCATTCACGGGCAGCCCAGCTGTTTCTTTTTGCTACCGGCGCCGGAGCATCACGTGACCATGCGGCTAAACTGTAGAGTATCTGAGGTGGTCAGGCAGCTGTGTGTTTATTTTTATTTTATTATACATTTTTATAATTGTACATTTTATCCTGCAAACTCAGAATCGTGGACCTCGAAGAGGCGGCGCCTACATTGAGGGGGTGGAGATTGGGAGGTGGTGGGCAGGGTTGTTACAGTAAGCTGGTCTCTCTGCAAATAGTAATGGTGACTGTGCAGTGACATATAACATACAGCACAGCATAGAGTGACCCCACTAAGGCAGCCAAGCACAGGGTCATGTGTTGTCACCCAGGGTGCATGTGCTGCTGCTGCTGGCTGCATGATGCACAGTGTGGGCATCTGTCTCCATGGGCCTTGTGTATCCTTGTACAAAGGAATTGTCCCATCTTTATACACTGAGAAATCTCTTGAAATTTTGTGGGAGTTGGATACAATTTGCTGACAGTTAAGATATTGATATTCATTATGTCGACATGAAGAACTGTCAACAAACAGTCCCTTGTGATATAGTAGTTTCGTACTTTATACCGGTGACAGCAGTGCCTTTTTCTGGATCACATTGCATTGGCGATGTCTCAGCAGTGTTCTGGTGAGTATTTTCCCCACTATCCCTAATCCCTAAACCTTTCCCTAGTAGCTAACCTTAACCTTTTCCCCTCCCCACAGCCTAACCCTAGCCACCACCCCAGTGCCTCACCCCCCCCCCCCCCCCAGCAGCCTAACCCTAAAACTTACCCGTAGTGCCTACTATATTGGAGTTACGTGTAAAAGGAGCTCTACTGTGTGTCGTAATGTGTATAAGGAGCTCTACTGTGTGGCGTAACCTGTATAAGGGGTATTACTGTGTGGAGTAACGTAGTAGCACATCTACGATCATTTACTCTGACATGCGGGTGGATGCCCAGCACATGGCTAATCCGCCCCGCATGACTGGCCCTAGACCCCCCCCCTCGCACAGGTTCAAAACAATTTCACGGTGGCAATGATTTTGTACCGGATGAGTAGCTCCCTGCAAGCGAAGCTCCTGCACGCTAACAGTCCGCTACTCGCCACATCCCGCGTTGCAGAGGCTGTGAGTGACACCACGCAGCTGCCTCGGGCCCCCCCCCCCCAATGGTCCAGACAGGCCTCCGTTGTCCGGACCGTGGTTCTAAAGCCGGAGGCATGCCCCTTACTGCCATGTGACCGCCTCTGCCTGTCAATCAGGCAGAGGCGATCGAAGCCCTGAGATGCTGATAGAATCTCACTGGGCTCCCGGGATGCGCACGTGCAGGGCGCACTCCACAAAGTAATTCAGACTGCGATCGCTGCCGCTGCAGTGATGCAGTCTGAATTACCCCCTAGGCCCGCAGAGACTGCTTTGCAGAATTTAAGAAAAGCTTTATGCGCAGAGCCTGTATTGCAGGCTCCTGATTTCAGGTGTCAAATTTGTGGCCCAAGACTACTTAACCCTTGCAAAACTACAGCTACTTATTCAAAATGGTAAAATATGGTGTGTGTGCCCACTTTGCCAGTGTATTTCATGCCCAAAACAGCATTGGGCCAGGCAAAATACAAGTGGGTCATATGTAAGTGACCACCCTGTATTGATTTCAGGTGTCAAATTTGTAGCCCAAGACTAGTTAACCCTTGCAAAATTGCAGCTACTTATTCAAAATGGCAATTTATAAACTGGTGTGTGTGCCCACTTTGCCAGTGTATTTCATGCCCAAAACAGTGTTGGGCCAAGCAAAATACAAGTGGGTCATATGTAAGTGACCACCCTCTGTTGATTTCAGGTGTCAAATTTGTGGCCCAAGACTAATTAACCCTTGCAAAACTACAGCTACTTATTCAAAATGGTGAATTATGGTGTTTATGCCCACTTTGCCAGTGTATTTGATGCCCAAAACAGCGTTGGGCCAAGCATAATACAAGTGGGTCATATGTAAGTGACCACCCTCTGTTGATTTCAGGTGTCAAATTTGTGGCCCAAGACTGGTTAACCCTTGCAAAACTACAGCTACTTATTCAAAATGGCAATTTATAAAATGGTGTTTGTGCCCACTTTGCCAGTGTATTTCATGCCCAAAACAGCGTTGGGCCAAGCAAAATACAATTGGGTATCTTTTTAATAAGAAAATTGCAACATATATTATATAAATATGGTAAAATTCATAAAACAAGACACACAGTATACACTGAATTGTTGTCTAGCTAACCAAACAGAAAGCAACAAAGCTTGTATGGCTGCACATACTGCCAGTACAGCTTAACATAAATCATCTAGACAAAACCAACCTACTATACAAACAATACACATCATAACCACAAGCAAAGAAAAATGAATGAAACCTTTTAGCCACATGTAAACCGTCTCAACAAAAAAAAACAAACCCAGAAAAAGAAATACTACAGGGAGGTGAAGAACAGAAAGCCAGAAGATGAACAAGAAAAGGATTTCTGCTACCCACTCAAGGGGGTTTCAAGTGGCGCCAGAGCCTGGACCACTCAACAGCATCCAACCTCCTCCTGTCCATATCCATCATCCCCCTAATCTCGTGTAGAATATTTCCCACCACCACTTCACAGGGGAGGACCTTTGCTCTGAGGGAAACCTGACACCGTGCACCCCATGTGTGAAACCTAACTGCTAAACTAACTAAAAAAATTGTGGTTAAATCATATCCTTTATACCCTTTGAACGTCCCATAAACCCACTCAGGGTAACTATGCCCCGAAAGGCACGGGATGCGTAAGGCCCTTGAAACAGCTTTACAAACCTTTATATTGAAGGGACACTCAAGGAGGAAGTGGTCCATGGTCTCCTCCTCCCCTAGACATTCCTCACGTGGGCAACCACGATCATCGGCACTTGAGATTACCCCGCACATAAAGTCTCCATTGGAAGGAAAGCCAGGCAATATCTCTGAACTTCAGTGGGATTCTCTGAGAATTAATCAGAGACAACCCATCTGAACAGACACTGCCCGGGCAGTCCCTTAATGATAGCGGAGCATAGAAGTGAGTCTGTAAAATTCTTCTCTCCAACTCCCTTCTAGAGAAGTTTTTGACTTCACCCACCTCCAGCCCCCAAAGCCTCGTCATCTTCAAGCACAGTATAACGTAGATCGGGAGGTAGCCATGCCGAACTCCAAGGGTTTTTACTCGGCCACCATCCATCCATAACCCGAGGAAGGGAGACACCCAGGCCCTAAAACTTTCTACCCATCGAGGGGGAGTTTCTAGAAACAAACTCCCTAGATTTAGCTTTAAAAAAGTTGTAGCGAAAAACACTACAGGGTTGACCATACACAGCCCCCCTAGTTCCCTCGATCTGTAGGTAATCCCTCTCTTGACCAGATTCATTCTATTCCCCCATAACATCAGGAAGAATAAAGAATACATCCTGGTCCACAAAGATTGTGGCAAAAAGCACACATAACTGACATACAAGAAAAGCGGAACCAAGTAGGTTTTGCACAAATCAACCCTTTCCCTGAAAGAGAGCTGCCACCCTCTCCAGGACTGCACCTTTCTAGTAGCATCGTCCAGCCTCTTATCCCAATTTTGAGTGGCATAATCCCCACAGCCAAATGTAATACCTAGAACTTTTATCTCTGGACTGGCACGGGGGAGACTATCCGGAAGGGCAAACTCGTCACCTTCCTCCCCCATCCAGAAAGCTTCACACTTGTCCTGATTGATCCTGGAGCACGAAGCCTCAGAATACTCACAGATAAGACGTTCCATGTCACGCGCCTCTGCCACAGACGACACGACCACAGTAACGTCATCTGCGTAGGCTGCCACCCTCAGTGGTAGCCCAGGGCCCAGCTGCACCCCTGCAACAGTACCGCACTCAATCCTCCGCACAAAGGGGTCAATTGCGAATACGTACAGAAGGGGGCGCAGGGGACACCCCTGACGGACACCCGAGTCAACCGAAAACGCGGGCCCAACTGTTGACAAGCGGGAAGCTCTCAGCCTGATTGTAAATGACACGTAGCCAATCTACCACCCTTACTGGAAGACCATACCTTTCCAGCACAGCCCACAGGTACTGATGATTAACCCTGTCAAAAGCCTTGGACTGGTCCAACGCCAGCAAATACTTACCCCATTTTTCAGCACGACATTGCTTCACGGCCTCCCGGATGCCAAGGACAGCACTAAAGGTGCTTCGACGCTTTACAGTGCAATGCTGAGACGGGGAAAGTAACAGCCCGGAAACTTCCATCAGCCGATTAAAGAGTACTTTTGCCAGAATCTTTCTGTCTGTATTGAGAAGAGCGATGGGGCACCAATTCTCAATACGGGCTGGGTCCTTACCTTTAGACAATAATATGAGAGCAGAGGATCTCATAGAGGGAGGGAGCACTCTCTCACCCAGGCTTTCATTAAATACCTCTACAAGACGAGGAGCCAAGATGTCTGAGAAAACTTTAAAAAAATTCAGATGTTAACCCATCTGGGCCTGGAGATTTTTTTATAGACAAACCGTCTATAGCCTTCTTGACCTCCTCCACTGTCACATAATTCCGAAAGAGTCAAAAGAAGGATCAAGCTGCTCAAGCCCAGGTGTCTCCCCCAGGAACTGATCCATCCTCTCTCTAATGAGTGGCTGCTCAGGCAAAAGGTCGGAGTAATAAGACCTGATGACTCTCAAAATACCCTCCCTGTCTCCACGAAGAGTACCCTGGTCATCAAACAGGCCCCGGACTTCCCTCAAATCAACTGATTTTCTGCAACTCTGGAAGGGATCAGGCGAGTGGTATTTTCCATAATCCCTCTCCAGAATCAAAGAAGCCAGATGATTATACTGATATTCTCTCATCTGAGCCTTCACCCGGGAGATTTCCCCACAATCCCCATGCCCAGAGATCAAGAAATCTAGTTCCTTTCTCAGGCTCTGATAGATACATCTTTTTGTCAAGTTTCTCCTGGCTACCAGCCTCTGAAAAAACCTTTGAGTCCTCTTTTTACACTCCTCCCACCACTCTCCAAAGTGTTTCCTGCAGTTGAAAAAAGTCTCTAAAGGACTGTCTAACTCCCTCCTCCTTCAGGAGCCCGGAATTCAAACGCCAAAGGCCCCGCCCTTTCTGAGGAGTTTCTGAGATGTTCAAAGCAACACACAGAAAAACATGATCAGAGAACTCTACTGGCTTTGTCTCAGAAGGCAAAGTTTTCGAGGACTCTTTAACAAAAAACCTATCTATCCTAGACCTACGGCTACCACAATGATAGGTGAAACCAGTGAGGTCTGGGAAATGGTGAACATGCACATCGACCAGACCAGCCTCTCTAATCATGCTAACTAAAAAATTGGAATCATAGCCCAGGGTCATCTTTGTGACTCCCCTATCTTTTGGCCTAATGACGGTGTTAAAATCACCGCCAAAGATGATCTGCCGGGTCGTAAAGAGAAACGGTTTTATCTCCCTGAAAAGACATTTCCTGTCTCAAGCTGTTTGGGGCCCATAGATGTTTATTAATCTCAGGTCATGTCCTCTCAGGTTGACATCCAAAACCATGCACCTACCTACCTGTAATTCTATAATCCTGTGCACATTTACCATATCAGTAAAAAGCACTGCCAACCCACCGTACGGCTCGGCCGCTAGAGACCAGAAGGAAGGCCCACGCCTCCACTGACCCTTGGCCCGATGAAGTGTGGCCAGGTCACCTATCCTGGTCTCCTGCAAAAATAAAAAAACATCAACTGTGTTGAAAAAATCAAAGGCCAAGAAACAAGCACGTTTGGAAAACACGGAAGCCACATTAATGGTGGCACATCGCATAGGTTGGGGATCCATGTTTCTTGGATTATAGAAGTAGGATCCCATTCACTTTTTCTTTGCTTGTCTTTTAGAGTCCTCATCCGAGGATCCAACTCTTTTACATGCCACCCCAAAAGGGATAGCATCCTCGTCAGACAGGGAGATCTCTTCCTCCTCCTCCTCCTCCTCCTCACTCACACTATCAGCAACAGGGACCACAGTCTCACTAAGTAGACTCTCGGACCCCTTCCTACCAATCCCCTCCCCAACAACACACCCCTCCTCCTTTACAACCTCATCCGGGGGAGGATCTGGATCAGGGGCCTTTGGGGTACTAATAAAGGAGCCGCCTCCGGGACCACCCCCACCAGGGGACCCAGGAGTTTCATCAACCACCAACACCTCATCTGAAGAATGAGGGACTTCCCCTTCTGGACACTGAGCTACTTCAACCACGTCTAACAGGGATCCTACAGCTTGGCTCAACTCTATCCCCACAGGATCCCACTCCAGCTCCCCCTGAGAACCATTTCTTTCCAAGTGCTTAGTTTTGCTTTGGGCTTTACCTTGTCCCATTTTTCCCTGTTTATCCTTAGCTACAGCCTCCTTCCCAGCAACTGACAGATTAGAGGCCTGCTTTGGCTTTCTATTTTTTGAGACATTTGGGACAAAAACTAATTCTTTTCCCCCAACCATGACCACCTCCCCCTCTTCTTCATCATTAGAAGAAGACAGGACAACCAACCTATTTGAGCAAATAAAATCTGCCTCCTTTTTTTTTTTGGCTTCCTCCTCCTCCCTTTATTGACGACCTGAAAGGATGCCTCCCCCTTTTTCAGGCTGAACCTTCTCTTTCCCACCATCTTCTATTCTCTTCAAGATGTCCTGATGCTGGACAGTTACCGCCGGTACGCTACTTTCGCGACCAGGACCAACCTCCGGCACCACTTCTTCCACCCCTGCACTATAATTATGCGAAGCCTTAGGGCATCGACTGTAGGGATGACCAACTGTACCGCAAAGATTACACCTGACCTTGCTGCATTCCCGGGACCCATGCCCCAACTGGCCACACAAAGCACATTTAATCACCCCACAATCGCTACTGAGGTGACGGAAGTCACCACACTTATGACAGGTTCTGGGTTGCCCAGGGTAAAAACACTGGAGCCGATCACGTCCAATGTAAGCGGCGGAAGGTATGTGTCTAGTCTCAGCCCCTACCTGGTGTAACCTCACAAAGGCCGAATAGGCACCACCCCAGACCCCCTAGTATGATCAAACTTTACCAAAGGAGATAGTACTGTACAAGACCTAGACAACCAATATATAATATCAGCAGGGGGCAGTGATTCATTACGCACCAACACAGTGATCTCCCTGTCCTGCCTCGTGATGGTATGGGCTTTGAAAAAACAATATGGTTCCTTCATCTTGTTTTTCTCCCAACGGGAGCCAAAGGCCTGCAGGCCATTCAGGGAGAGGAAGCTCAGGTCGAAATCTGGAGTTCTCACTGGGTGAATGCATGCGAAAAGATCTGCAGCCTCAAACCCCAGTGAGAAGATCATACCTAAGAACTCCGACTTCGAAGGAGCCTCCCCATCCCCTACCCATCTGAACTGCACCACATTTCTTCTTTTTATGGGCTGACCCCCACTCACCCCCAACTGAGGACCCGCACTCGGCCGACCAGGAGCCGCCAAAGAATTAGCATACGAACCAGCACCCGGCCTAACCTCAGAGGGAGTTACAGGGAGCCCTTCAGGTGCCAGACCACTACCAGCCCCTATTCCCACACTCCCCACCCCACCAGTCATCCTGACCTGGTTCGCCTGAAACAAATTCACAGCTGCTAGAGCCCTCACCGGCATATCCATGTTACCATATACAGTTTCTACCAACATAACATCTTCAGGGGTTAATTTGCTCTTATCTACAGCTGGCAGTCCTTGAGCCATTCTCTGCCCCTCTTTCGGCATGGCTTCATACTTTGAAACACCCATCAATGTGGGTAATGATGTCACCTGCGATGTCATACCCGATGCGTCTTTGGCCCCGCCTCCCTCAGCCACCACGGTGACTAAGCCAGAGCCAGCCACCGCAGGCTTACAGGGATGGCCAGCCTCCGCATCAACCACGGCCTGCGCCGCACCCACACTTGCAACTTTAGAGGCGAGCGTTTCGGGTACAAGTCCACAGGGAGCAGCGACAGTCACAAGAGTCCCAGCATCCGCCGTTACCCCAGCAACCACCACGCCCCCTGCACCGTCACCACCCAGCATTCCCTCCAGGAGAGACGCCTCCCCCGTTTGGAAGCCACCAGATACTGCCATCATTGGCCTTTCCACGATATCGGCAGCATCATGCACGATCTTAGAAACATCACTTCCATCACAGCTCCCGACAGCCACTTCCTTCTCCATAGGCTGGACTCCCACCTCCATACACTCCACTGGAGGCTCTGATGCTGCTACTGAACTTGCCAGGACCAGGCCGCCACAGCCATCCTGTTCAGGCAGAGATTCCTGCAACTCCTTTTTCCCCTGAGACAGAACCTGACTACACAATGCTGACGCAGCCACAGAAACTGCTGAGATCGAGCTGCTACTGCCAGAGCCGGCCCTAACCAATATGATGCCCTAGGCAAGATTTTGGCTGGTGCCCCCTAGCACCGCCGCTAGTTCTGCTGGAGATGCCTGGCATGAGTCAGCTGGCAGCTTTGCTAATGTCGGTCACCTTTTGTTTATGAAAATGCATCATATTATTTGCATTACTATGTGGCTAGGATGCACAAGCAGCTTCTGCTGATTAAAATGATATGCAGCATGCCTATATTCTGTGTGCGACTGCGGCTGTATCTGCATACGAAATGCTACATTACAGTGATTTCCAGGAATACACTGCAACGTAGCATTTCGTATGCAGATACAGCCGCAGTCACACACAGAATATAGGCATGCCGCATATCATTTTAATCAGCAGAAGCTGCTTGTGCCCCTAGGCATACCAGATGCCCTAGGCATTTGCCTAGTTTGCCTATGCCTAAGGCCGGCTCTGGCTACTGCCCCCACAATCCTGCTCAGGTAAGGACTTTATCAACACTTTTTTCTCCTGAGAAAGAGCCAGATTACATAACACTTTAATTCTTTCCTTTACTGCAGCCAGGCTAGTACTTAGCTCCCAAATCTCATCCTTTAGGAGAGCTCTCTCACGACTGCTACAAGTATTTCGTTTCCTTCTCTTGAGGGAAAGACGAGAGGTTAAATGAGACTGCTCCGTTTTTAACTCTTCCAGGCTCATATTCACATATTTATCCATAGAGGATTCTGAGCTGCTATCAGAGACCACAGCATCCCCTGCTTCACCACAGGCAGGTACCTTCGCCATATCACCCCCCGGGTTTCCTCACCTGGAGAGCCAGCATCCCGTGGTTTGGGGGTCACCAGTTGGGGATCCTGTTTCTTCACAGGGTCCACAATCACTGGGGCTGCCACACTGACCGAATCTCCCAATGCTGGAACTTCCACGGCTGTATGCAGGCCAGAAATCCTGGGGCCTCCTTCGGGCCCAGCAACCCGGGACTCACCGTCATCGTCCTCCCCAGGAGGATCCATCCTCCCCTGGGAGGCTCCCAGGGGAAACACTGCAGGCTTCAGAAAAGGACCTAAGAGCTCTCTCCTGTGCAGCCTTCTCCAGTCTCAGGTGTCAAATTTGTGGCCCAAGACTAGTTAACCCTTGCAAAACTACAGCTACTTATTCAAAATGGCAGTTTATAAAATGGTGTTTGTGCCATACTTGCCTATCACCTGTGGTGAAACACCTTTCTTATCAATTAACTAGCTCACCACAGGTGATGGCAATCATACATTACCAGGAAAGTCCAGGAACAGAGCATTTTCTCCCTCATGGAGAGGGTCAGGTAGGCAAGTATGGTTTGTGCCCACTTTGCCAGTGTATTTCATGCCCAAAACAGCGTTGGGCCAAGCAAAATACAAGTGGGTCATATGTAAGTGACCACCCTCTGTTGATTTCAGGTGTCAAATTTGTGGCCCAAGACTAGTTAACCCTTGCAAAACTACAGCTACTTACTCAAAATGGCAATTTATAAAATGGTGTTTGTGCCCACTTTGCCAGTGTATTTCATGGCCAAAACAGTGTTGGGCCAAGCAAAATACAAGTGGGTCACATGTAAGTTACCACCCTGTGTTGATTTCAGGTGTCAAATTTGTGGCCCAAGACTAGTTAACCCTTGCAAAACTACAGCTACTTATTCAAAATGGTAAAATATGGTGTGTGTGCCCACTTTGCCAGTGTATTTCATGCCCAAAACAGCGTTGGGCCAGGCAAAATACAAGTGGGTGATATGTAAGTGACCACGCTTTGTTGATTTCAGGTGTTAAATTTGTGGCCCAAGACTAGTTAACCCTTGCAAATCTACAGCTACTTATTCAAAATGGTGAAATATGGTGTGTGTGCCCACTTTGCAAGTGTATTTCATGCCCAAAACAGCGTTGGGCCAGGCAAAATACAAGTGGGTCAACTGCAGGTGACCATCCTCTGTTGGTTTCAGGGGTCAAATTTGTGGCCCAAGACTGGTTAACCCTTGCAAAACTAAATTTTCAGAATAAGAAGCTGGAACTCGAATAAGAAGTGAATAAGAAGCTGGCTGAATAAGAAGCTAACTTCAGCCTCGTCATTAATATAGGGTATCTACGCCCATATGCTGAGGCCATAGGTGCAATTATAATGGGTGTAAGGTGTGCAGTGCAGGATGCAGTTAAGATGCTGGCTGTCGGAATACCGACACCTGTCAGAATATTGTGACCGCCGGCATCCCATACAATGATCATTCACACTGAACCCACGGGTCTCTAGGTCCACCGGGACTACGCACTGCACATCCTGCAACCACATTATACTTACAATGGCCTAATGGGCTGGTCCAGCCTTAAAGCATGGCCGAGCAGCTCTGCTCAGCCGCACAGCACACGGACAGGAGCTGTCTGAGCATCTCCGCCTCCCAACGCTCTGCTCGGCCGTCCGGCATAGAGAGATGGGGGCATACTTCGAGGCCGGGTCCCTGTGACTCGTGGCACACCCACCTGAGGTGTGACCACACCCCCTTGTAGACTGCCACAGTTCATCCCTGCCTGGTGGAAAGTGTAAGGGTCATGGAACATAGATCCAATACCTGCATGTACTGGGAGTGGCTTAGATAAGAGCTCGTCCCGGCAAAGAGTGAACAATAAAGGGAATGCTATCTCTTTACAACTGGGTTCGGACCCGGCTAACTTAGTGGCATGTGCAGTATTTCAGAGGTTTTGGTAGAATTGCTGAAAATTTTATAAATAGTCCCAGCAGTGGCGTACCTAATATATTTGGCACCCTATTGAGTCCTTCACTTTGCACTCCCCCAGTTTGTCCCAGTGCCCCCGTCCCATATGCTTTATATGCTGCACAGTGAATCCCCCCACCCAGTTCCCACAAGTACTCCCCTCCCATAGCTGGATCCTCTTGATTCCTTCTGGCTCCATGCACTGCATGGAGCCAGAAGGAATCAAGCGTAGCCAGCTGTGAGAGGGGAGTACTCAGGGGCACTAGGCTCCAACACACGGAACGATATAGCTAACGATCCGACGCATTGGAACAATAAAACCGCTATATCGTTCCATCTGTATGCATGATCTCGTTCATTGTGCGTGCTCCTATGGGTGCGTCCGTTGCTTCGCCTGATCTTTTGAACATGCAGAAGAACATGCAGCTGCTGATCCCATGCAGGACTCTAGGGGGCGGGTCCTGGCATAGTGGGCGGTCGGGCACCGGATCGCCTCGTGTGTAGAGCCCGCATGATATGTCGGCCCTTGCATCACCATTCACATCGTCTGTACACATCGTACCGTGTGTGGCGACCTTTAGCTTCCATCTGGTAACAGGTGCCACTTGTGCACTACGGAAGAATCATTAATGGCAGGCAACATTATCCCATTTAAGAGTGCTGGTGGCAGCTGATAGGGCAGTCCTCAGCATTGTCCGTCCAATCAGTGGTCTTCATGTCTTTTTCACAATACCATTCACATTCCAGGAGAATACATTGATTGGAGGCACCAGCATGGGAGTGTAGTATTGCTGGAGTCTAATTCTGGGAACACACTGGCCCTCATTCTGAGTTGATCGCTCACTAGCTACTTTTTGCAGCCGTGCAAACGCATAGTCGCCGCCCACGGTGGAGTGTATTTTCACTTTGCAAGTGTGCGATCGCATGTGCAGCCAAGCGGGACAAAAAAGTTTTTGCAGTTTCAGAGTAGGTCTTTACTTACTCAGCCCTTGCGATCACTTCAGCCTGTACGGTCCTGGAATTGACGTCAGACGCCCGCCCTACAAATGCCTGGATACGCCTGCGTTTTCCCTACCACTCCCAGAAAACGGTCAGTTGATACCCATAAACGCCCTCTTTCTGTCAGTCTCCTTGCGATCACCCGTGCGAATGGATTCGTCGCTAGAAGCATTGCCCAACAACGATGCTGTTTGTACCCGTACGACGCGCGTGCGCATTGCGGTGCATGCGCAGTAGTAACCTGATCACTGCGCTGCGAAAATCGGCAACGTGCGATCAACTCAGAATGACCCCCACTATGCGATAAATTGAGCTGATCCGATAAATCGTCTGATCTGACAGAGCGATCGTACACACGGAGCAATTTCTTACTCAGTATGTACTGTCTTCAGATCTTCTTAACAGGATCAGAAGGTCAGCAACGGTACAGCGTGTGCAGCACGCCAGATCCTGACCTCCCAATCTGACCGCAGGAGCGTTTGAAGCTGTTTATTGGCTAAAACTCCTGCGTACTCCCTAGCCAGTTATTAGGCAGATCAGCTAATTATCAGCTGATTATCCCAGTAATTGGAGAGTGTGTACCCGGTTTAAGGAATAGGGCTTTTGTGAGAGTACAATTTTGGTTAAATATGTGTTACAGACAGAGAGGTGTACGCAGTTTCGATTGGTTTGCAACTGGTCGATGTTTTGTCTACTGTGCAGGTGCTGCAATGGTCCTGCGAGGGCGGTTGCAGTGTGTATTTAGATGCAGGGTGATGCTCAGCCAGTGACCATTTGGGGAAGGTTACAGGGAGTGGCTGTTAAAACTAGAGATGTGCACTTGAAATTTTTCGGGTTTTGGGTTCGGTTCCGCGGCCGTGTTTTGGGTTCGACCGCGTTTTGGCAAAACCTCACCGAATTTTTTTTTTGTCGGATTCGGGTGTTTTTTTGAAAAAACACTAAAAAAACAGCTTAAATCATAGAATTTGGGGGTCATTTTGATCCCAAAGTATTATTAACCTCAAAAACCATAATTTCCACTCATTTTCAGTCTATTCTGAACACCTCACAATATTATTTTTAGTCCTAAAATTTGCACCGAGGTCGCTGGATGACTAAGCTAAGCGACCCTAGTGGCCGACACAAACACCTGGCCCATCTAGGAGTGGCACTGCAGTGTCACGCAGGATGGCCCTTCCAAAAAAAACACTCCCCAAACAGCACATGACGCAAAGAAAAAAAGAGGCGCAATGAGGTAGCTGTGTGAGTAAGCTAAGCGACCCTAGTGGCCGACACAAACACCTGGCCCATCTAGGAGTGGCACTGCAGTGTCACGCAGGATGGCCCTTCAAAAAAAATACTCCCCAAACAGCACATGACGCAAAGAAAAATTTAAGAAAAAAGAGGTACAAGATGGAATTGTCCTTGGGCCCTCCCACCCACCCTTATGTTGTATAAACAGGACATGCACACTTTAACCAACCCATCATTTCAGTGACAGGGTCTGCCACACGACTGTGACTGAAATGACGGGTTGGTTTGGACCCCCACCAAAAAAGAAGCAATTAATCTCTCCTTGCACAAACTGGCTCTACAGAGGCAAGATGTCCACCTCATCATCATCCTCCGATATATCACCGTGTACATCCCCCTCCTCACAGATTATCAATTCGTCCCCACTGGAATCCACCATCTCAGCTCCCTGTGTACTTTGTGGAGGCAATTGCTGCTGGTCAATGTCTCCACGGAGGAATTGATTATAATTCATTTTAATGAACATCATCTTCTCCACATTTTCTGGATGTAACCTCGTACGCCGATTGCTGACAAGGTGAGCGGCGGCACTAAACACTCTTTCGGAGTACACACTTGTGGGAGGGCAACTTAGGTAGAATAAAGCCAGTTTGTGCAAGGGCCTCCAAATTGCCTCTTTTTCCTGCCAGTATAAGTACGGACTGTCTGACGTGCCTACTTGGATGCGGTCACTCATATAATCCTCCACCATTCTTTCAATGGGGAGAGAATCATATGCAGTGACAGTAGACGACATGTCCGTAATCGTTGTCAGGTCCTTCAGTCCGGACCAGATGTCAGCATCAGCAGTCGCTCCAGACTGCCCTGCATCCCCGCCAGCGGGTGGGCTCGGAATTCTGAGCCTTTTCCTCGCACCCCCAGTTGCGGGAGAATGTGAAGGAGGAGATGTTGACAGGTCGCGTTCCGCTTGACTTGACAATTTTGTCACCAGCAGTTCTTTGAACCCCAGCAGACTTGTGTCTGCCGGAAAGAGAGATCCAAGGTAGGTTTTAAATCTAGGATCGAGCACGGTGGCCAAAATGTAGTGCTCTGATTTCAACAGATTGACCACCCGTGAATCCTTGTTAAGCGAATTAAGGGCTCCATCCACAAGTCCCACATGCCTAGCGGAATCGCTCTGTGTTAGCTCCTCCTTCAATGTCTCCAGCTTCTTCTGCAAAAGCCTGATGAGGGGAATGACCTGACTCAGGCTGGCAGTGTCTGAACTGACTTCACGTGTGGCAAGTTCAAAAGGTTGCAGAACCTTGCACAACGTTGAAATCATTCTCCACTGCGCTTGAGACAGGTGCATTCCACCTCCTATATCGTGCTCAGTTGTATAGGCTTGAATGGCCTTTTGCTGCTCCTCCAACCTCTGAAGCATATAGAGGGTTGAATTCCACCTCGTTACCACTTCTTGCTTCAGATGATGGCAGGGCAGGTTCAGGCGTTTTTGGTGGTGCTCCAGTCTTCTGTACGTGGTGCCTGTACGCCAAAAGTGTCCCGCAATTCTTCTGGCCACCGACAGCATCTCTTGCACGCCCCTCTCGTTTTTTAAATAATTCTGCACCACCAAATTCAAGGTATGTGCAAAACATGGGACGTGCTGGAATTTGCCCAGATTTAATGCACACACAATATTGCTGGCATTGTCCGATGCCACAAATCCACAGGAGAGTCCAATTGGGGTAAGCCATTCTGCGATGATCTTCCTCAGTTGCCGTAAGAGGTTTTTAGCTGTGTGCGTATTCTGGAAAGCGGTGATACAAAGCGTAGCCTGCCTAGGAAAGAGTTGGCGTTTGCGAGATGCTGCTACTGGTGCCGCCGCTGCTGTTCTTGCGGCGGGAGTCCATACATCTACCCAGTGGGCTGTCACAGTCATATAGTCCTGAGCCTGCCCTGCTCCACTTGTCCACATGTCCGTGGTTAAGTGGACATTGGGTACAACTGCATTTTTTAGGACACTGGTGAGTCTTTTTCTGAGGTCTGTGTACATTTTCGGTATCGCCTGCCTAGAGAAATGGAACCTAGATGGTATTTGGTACCGGGGACACAGTACCTCCAACAAGTCTCTAGTTGGCTCTGCAGTAATGATGGATACCGGAACCACGTTTCTCACCGCCCAGGATGCCAAGGCCTCAGTTATCCGCTTTGCAGCAGGATGACTGCTGTGATATTTCATCTTCCTCGCAAAGGACTGTTGGACAGTCAATTGCTTGGTGGAAGTAGTAAAAGTGGTCTTACGAGTACGACTTCCCCTCTGGGATGACCATCGACTCCCAGCAGCAACAACAGCAGCGCCAGCAGCAGTAGGCGTTACACGCAAGGATGCATCGGAGGAATCCCAGGCAGGAGAGGACTCGTCAGAATTGCCAGTGACATGGCCTGCAGGACTATTGGCATTCCTGGGGAAGGAGGAAATTGACACTGAGGGAGTTGGTGGGGTGGTTTGCGTGAGCTTGGTTACAAGAGGAAGGGATTTACTGGTCTGTGGACTGCTTCCGCTGTCGCCCAAAGTTTTTGAACTTGTCACTGACTTATGATGAATGCGCTGCAGGTGACGTATAAGGGAGGATGTTCCGAGGTGGTTAACGTCCTTACCCCTACTTATTACAGCTTGACAAAGGCAACACACGGCTTTACAAATGTTGTCCGCATTTCTGTTGAAATACTTCCACACCGAAGAGCTGATTTTTTTGGTATTTTGACCAGGCATGTCAATGGCCATATTCCTCCCACGGACAACAGGTGTCTCCCCGGGTGCCTGACTTAAACAAACCACCTCATCATCAGAATCCTCCTTGTCAATTTCCTCCCCAGCGCCAGCAACACCCATATCCTCCTCATCCTGGTGTACTTCAACACTGACATCTTCAATCTGACTATCAGGAACTGGACTGCGGGTGCTCCTTCCAGCACTTCCAGGGGGCGTGCAAATGGTGGAAGGCGCATGCTCTTCACGTCCAGTGTTGGGAAGGTCAGGCATCGCAACCGACACAATTGGACTCTCCTTGTGGATTTGGGATTTCGAAGAACGCACAGTTCTTTGCTGTGCTTTTGCCAGCTTGAGTCTTTTCATTTTTCTAGCGAGAGGCTGAGTGCTTCCATCCTCATGTGAAGCTGAACCACTAGCCATGAACATAGGCCAGGGCCTCAGCCGTTCCTTGCCACTCCGTGTGGTAAATGGCATATTGGCAAGTTTACGCTTCTCCTCCGACGATTTTATTTTAGATTTTTGAGTCCTTTTTTTACTGATATTTGGTGTTTTGGATTTTACATGCTCTGTACTATGACATTGGGCATCGGCCTTGGCAGACGACGTTGCTGGCATTTCATCGTCTCGGCCATGACTAGTGGCAGCAGCTTCAGCACGAAGTGGAAGTGGATCTTGATCTTTCCCTATTTTTGGAACCTCAACATTTTTGTTCTCCATATTTTAATAGGCACAACTAAAAGGCACCTCAGGTAAACAATGGAGATGGATGGATACTAGTATACTTATGGATGGACGAGCGACTGCCGACACAGAGGTAGCTACAGCCGTGGACTACCGTACTGTGTCTGCTGCTAATATAGACTGGATGATAATGAGATAAAATTAAAATATATATATACAGGTTGAGTATCCCTTATCCAAAATGCTTGGGACCAGAGGTATTTTGGATATCAGATTTTTCCGTATTTTGGAATAATTGCATACCATAATGAGATATCATGGCAATGGGACCTAAATCTAAGCACAGAATGCATTTATGTTTTATATGCACCTTATACACACAGCCTGAAGGTAATTTTAGCCAATATTTTTTATAACTTTGTGCATTAAACAAAGTGTGTCTACATTCACACAATTCATTTATGTTTTATATACACCTTATATACACAGTCTGAAGGTCATTTAATACAATATTTTTAATAACTGTGTGTATTAAACAAAGTTTGTGTACATTGAGCCATCAAAAAACAAAAGTTTCACTATCTCACTCTCGCTCAAAAAAGTCCGTATTTCGGAATATTCCGTATTTCGGATATTTGGATATGGGATACTCAACCTGTATATATATCACACTAGTACTGCAGCCGGACAGGTATATATTATGTAATGACGGACCTGCTGGACACTGTCTGTCAGCACTGCAGACTCCTAAAGTAAGCTACTAGTATCAAGAAGATAGAAAAAAAAAAAAAAACACGGGTAGGTGGTATACAATTATGGATGGACGAGCGACTGCCGACACAGAGGTAGCTACAGCCGTGGACTACCGTACTGTGTCTGCTGCTAATATAGACTGGATGATAATGAGATAAAATTAAAATATATATATATATATCACACTAGTACTGCAGCCGGACAGGTATATATTATGTAATGACGGACCTGCTGGACACTGTCTGTCAGCACTGCAGACTCCTAAAGTAAGCTACTAGTATCAAGAAGATAGAAGGTGGTATACAATTATGGATGGACGAGCGACTGCCGACACAGAGGTAGCTACAGCCGTGGACTACCGTACTGTGTCTGCTGCTAATATAGACTGGATGATAATGAGATAAAATTAAAATATATATATATATCACACTAGTACTGCAGCCGGACAGGTATATATTATGTAATGACGGACCTGCTGGTCACTGTCTGCAGAATGCGTTTATAAAAACACCACACGACGAGTGTTTAACTTTTTCAGGCAGACAATCACAATATACTGGTGGTCAGCAGACAATCACAATACTGGTGGTCAGTGGTCACTGGTCAGTCACACTGGCAGTGGCACTCTGGCAGCAAAAGTGTGCACTGTACTTAAATGTACTCCTGCTATAACTGCTCCCCAGTCTCCCCCACAATTAAGCTGTGTGAGCAGTGAGCACTCAGCACAGTCAGATAATGATATACAGTATTACATATGATGCAGCACACTGGGCTGAGCACAGATATGGTATGTGTGACTGTGTCACACTGTGTATCGTTTTTTTTCAGGCAGAGAACGGATTAATTAAACTGGTGGTCACTGGTCACACTATCAGCAGCAAGTAGTACTCCTCCTATATGCTCCCCAAAATTTGTGTCTCTCTCTAGTACTCTAGTCACTCTAAACGGAGAGGACGCCAGCCACGTCCTCTCCCTATCAATCTCAATGCACGTGTGAAAATGGCGGCGACGCGCGGCTCTTTATATAGAATCCGAGTCTCGCGATAGAATCCGAGCCTCGCGAGAATCCGACAGCGGGATGATGACGTTCGGGCGCGCTCGGGTTAACCGAGCAAGGTGGGAAGATCCGAGTCGCTCGGACCCGTGTAAAAAAAACTGAAGTTCGGGCGGGTTCGGATTCCGAGGAACCGAACCCGCTCATCTCTAGTTAAAACGCAGGCATGTTGCGACCGTGTTGTGCGGCATAGGCATATTTTCTCAGATGCACTACAGTATGTACGAATACACAGCATCGACCCAATTTATAGGTCCACCTTGAATCAGCTCACAGGTAGCTGTAGTTGGGAAAATTAAATCTCAAATGTAGGATGTAAAAAAAAAAAAAAAAGGAAGATTGGTTCTATTGTACCGACAGACCTAGCAATCATTAGATTTTCCTTTTCATCCTGTAATAACACAGCGGAGAGAGTATAGCCGTGTTTGCAGATACTATCTGGAGGCCTGTTGGGCAGGAAAGAGATAACCTACTGTACACAAGGAAGTGAATGGCTGATAGAAGGCCGCAACGACACAGGTGCTGTGCGGGTGATATGACGAGGAGCCAGGATATTAATGCGGAGAATACCTTCTCTTGTGTAAACCTCTTTACAGTGCACAGCAGAGATAAGGAGTTACATCAGATCCCCCTTCCCACCTGCCTCTGGTAATTAATCCTTCAGTAGATGTGGCGTGTGTCTGTTTTCTAGGACAGTTAGCGAACGCTTTTAATTTCCTCATTTTAAGGTATTTTTTTATAATTTTTTTTTTTTTTTTAGCCCTTTACTGTCTTACAAAACAGTATGCGACCAGTCCAGACCCATACTGCTGGATAATCTTAGTGGCTTCTCTGATCAGGGCTGGCATCTCATGGCCTCCATACATCAGCGGCCCCGATTTCCCCCGACCCGCCGGCTCGCTGATCCACCTCTGCCCGTGGTGGGATCGAGACATTGCCCCAATACATCTGTGATGTATGGGGCTTTAGTCAGGGAACCAGGAAATATGATTTGAGTAAGGTGAACACGTTCAAGTCTAATGGCTAATTTGTATAGCTTTAGCGATGTTGCCATACAAACCTAATTAATCATTAATGTGATGGCTGCCACCCTGTACTGAATTCACCGGGCAGTGATGTCTGGAGTGTTACCAGAGTGTGTGCATTGCGTTATTTCAGTGTGGAAACTTTAATAATACAGGGGCAGATTTATTAAGCTCGGTGAAGTGATAAAGTGGAAGGTAATAAAGGACCAGCCAATCAGATCCTAACTTCCATGTTACAGGCTGGGTTTGAAAAATGACAGTTAGGAGCTGACTGGCTGATCCTTTATCACCTTCAAATTTATCACTTCACCGAGCTTAATAAATCTGCCCCACAGTTTGTTGTAGCAAGGATTATAAACGATAAGCCCTTTCTATCCGAAATACGGAGGGGCGATGGCAGCTTCTTAGCCAGTTCTTCTGTTATGATGTCTATAATCAAACATAATCCTAACTAAGACGTCATGCTAGCACATTTTATCCAGGAGTTATTTGTCCTCTCCATTGCTGGAGACAATGGGGGTCATTCCGAGTTGTTCGCTCGTTGCCGATTTTCGCTATACTGCGATTAGTCACTTACTGCGCATGCGCAAGGTTCGCAGAGCGCATGCGCTTAGTTATTTTACACAAAAGTTAGGTATTTTACTCACGGCATAACAAAGCTTTTTCATCGCTGTGCTGATCGTAGTGTGATTGGCAGGAAGTGGGTGTTTCTGGGCGGAAACTGGACGTTTTATGGGAGTGTGCGGAAAAACGCAGGCGTTCGAGTTGCAAAACGCAGGAGTGGCTGGAGAAACGGGGGAGTGGTTGGGCAAACGCTGGGTGTGTTTGTGACGTCAAACCAGGAACGAAAAGGACTGAGCTGGTCGCAATGGCTGAGTAAGTCTGGAGCTACTCAGAAACTGCTAAGAAATTTAAATTCGCAATTCTGCTAATCTTTCGTTCGCACTTCTGCTAAGCTATGATACACTCCCAGAGGGCGGCGGCTTAGCGTGTGCAAAGCTGCTAAAAGCAGCTAGCGAGCGAACAACTCGGAATCACCCCCAATATTCAGTGGGTCTCGCCAACAAAAGCATCACTGTTTAATAAAATGGTGACGTCTTATTTATAAAGTACTGTGATAGCGGAGAGGATTGCTTACTTTCTGTAAAACATTTTCTTATTTGTAAATAGCATTAAAATGTGAGTGTGTGTATATTATATAATATAATACAATATATAATAAGATTTTACTTACCGGTAAATCTATTTCTCGTAGTCCGTAGTGGATGCTGGGGACTCCGTAAGGACCATGGGGAATAGACGGGCTCCGCAGGAGACAGGGCACTTTAAGAAAGAATTTGGATACTGGTGTGCTCTGGCTCCTCCCTCTATGTCCCTCCTCCAGACCTCAGTTAGAGAAACTGTGCCCGGAAGAGATGACAGTGCAAGGAAAGGATTTTGGAATCCAGGGCAAGACTCATACCAGTCACACCAATCACACCGTATAACTTGTGATAAACATACCCAGTTAACAGTATGAACAACAACTGAGCATCAGACCAACCCTGATGCAACCAACATAACCCTTATTTAAGCAATAACTATATACAAGTATTGCAGAAAAAGTCCGCACTTGGGACGGGCGCCCAGCATCCACTACGGACTACGAGAAATAGATTTACCGGTAAGTAAAATCTTATTTTCTCTAACGTCCTAGTGGATGCTGGGGACTCCGTAAGGACCATGGGGATTATACCAAAGCTCCCAAACGGGCGGGAGAGTGCAGATGACTCTGCAGCACCGAATGAGCAAACTCAAGGTCCTCCTCAGCCAGGGTATCAAACTTGTAGAACTTTGCAAAAGTGTTCGAACCTGACCAAGTAGCTGCTCGGCAAAGCTGTAATGCCGAGACCCCCCGGGCAGCCGCCCAAGAAGAGCCCACCTTCCTTGTGGAGTGGGCTTTTACCGATTTTGGAAGCGGCAATCCAGCTGCAGAATGAGCCTGCTGAATCGTGTTACAGATCCAGCGAGCAATAGTTTGCTTTGAAGCAGGAGCACCAAGCTTGTTGGATGCATACAGGATAAACAGCGACTCAGTTTTCCCGACTCTAGCCGTTCTGGCTACATAAACTTTCAAAGCCCTGACCACATCTAGTAATTTGGAATCCTCCAAGTCACGAGTAGCCACAGGGACCACAATAGGCTGGTTCATATGAAAGGATGACACCACTTTTGGCAGAAAGTGCGGACGGGTCCGCAATTCTGCCCTGTCCATATGGAAAACCAGATAGGGGCTTTTATGTGACAAAGCCGCTAGTTCTGACACACGCCTAGCCGAAGCCAAGGCTAATAGCATGACCACCTTCCAGGTGAGAAATTTTAACTCCACGGTTTTGAGTGGCTCAAACCAGTGTGACTTCAGGAAACTCAACACCACGTTCAGATCCCAAGGTGCCACTGGAGGCACAAAAGGAGGCTGAATATGCAGCTCTCCCTTTACAAATGTCTGGACTTCAGGAAGAGAAGCCAGTTCTTTTTGAAAGAAAATGGATAGGGCCGAAATCTGGACCTTAATGGAACCCAATTTTAGGCCCAAAGTCACTCCCGACTGTAGGAAGTGAAGGAAACGGCCCAGCTGGAATTCCTCCGTAGGGGCATTCCTGGCCTCACACCAAGCAACATATTTTCGCCATATACGGGGATAATGTTTAGCCGTCACGTCCTTCCGAGCCTTTATCAGCGTAGGGATAACCTCATCCGGAATGCCTTTTGCTGCTAGGATCCGGCGTTCAACCGCCATGCCGTCAAACGCAGCCGCGGTAAGTCTTGGAACAGACAAGGCCCCTGTTGCAACAGGTCCTGTCTTAGGGGCAGAGGCCATGGGTCCTCTGTGAGCATTTCTTGCAGTTCTGGATACCAAGTCCTTCTTGGCCAATCCGGAACAATGAGTATTGTTCTCACTCCTCTTTTTCTTATGATTCTCAGCACCTTGGGTATGAGAGGAAGAGGAGGAAACACATAAACCGACTGGAACACCCACGGTGTCACTAGTGCATCTACAGCGATCGCCTGAGGGTCTCTTGACCTGGCGCAATACCTCTGTAGTTTTTTGTTGAGGCGGGATGCCATCATGTCCACCTGTGGCAGTTCCCACCGACTGGCAATCTGCGCGAAGACTTCTTGATGAAGTCCCCACTCTCCCGGGTGGAGGTCGTGCCTGCTGAGGAAGTCTGCTTCCCAGTTGTCCACTCCCGGAATGAACACTGCTGACGGTGCTCTCACGTGATTCTCCGCCCAGCGAAGAATTCTGGTGGCTTCCGTCATCGCCACCCTGCTCCTTGTGCCGCCTTGGCGGTTTACATGAGCCACTGCGGTGATGTCTGACTGAATCAGCACCGATTGGTCGCGAAGCAGGGTCTCCGCTTGACTTAGGGCGTTGTATATGGCCCTTAGTTCCAGGATGTTGATGTGAAGGCAAGTCTCCTGACTTGACCACAGACCCTGGAAATTTCTTCCCTGTGTGACTGCCCCCCACCCTCGGAGGCTTGCATCCGTGGTCCCCAGGACCCAGTCCTGAATGCCGAATCTGCGGCCTTCGAGAAGGTGAGCACTCTGCAGCCACCACAGAAGAGACACCCTGGCCCTGGGGGATAGGGTGATCAGCCGATGCATCTGTAGATGTGATCCGGACCACTTGTCCAACAGATCCCATTGAAAGGTCCTCGCATGGAACCTGCCAAAGGGAATGGCCTCGTATGATGCCACCATCTTTCCCAGGACTCGAGTGCAGTGATGCACCGACACCTGTTTTGGTTTTAAGAAGTCTCTGACCAGTGTCATGAGTTCCTGAGCCTTCTCCGTCGGGAGAAAAACCTTCTTCTGGTCCGTGTCCAGAACCATGCCCAGGAAGGGCAGACGCGTCGTAGGAATCAGCTGCGACTTTGGAATATTCAGAATCCAGCCGTGCTGTTGTAACACTTCCCGAGAGCGTGCTACGCTGATCAGCAACTGCTCTCTGGACCTCGCCTTTATGAGGAGATCGTCCAAGTATGGGATAATTGTGACCCCTTGCTTTCGCAGGAGCACCATCATCTCCGCCATTACCTTGGTAAATATTCTCGGTGCCGTGGAGAGACCAAACGGCAACGTCTGGAATTGGTAATGACAATCCTGTACCACAAATCTGAGGTACGCCTGATGAGGTGGATAAATGGGGACATGCAGGTATGCATCCTTTATGTCCAGAGACACCATATAATCCCCCCCTTCCAGGCTTGCGATGACCGCTCTGAGCGATTCCATCTTGAACTTGAACCTTTTCAGATATATGTTCAGGGATTTTAAATTCAATATGGGTCTGACCGAACCGTCCGGTTTCGGTACCACAAACATGGTCGAATAGAAACCCCTTCCCTGTTGAAGGAGGGGAACCTTCACCACCACCTGCTGAAGATACAATTTGTGAATTGCAGCTAACACTATTTCCCTCTCTAAGGGGGAAGTTGGCAGGGCCGATTTGAGGTAACGGCGAGGGGGCATCTCTTCGAATTCCAGCTTGTGTCCCTGAGACACAATCTCTATAGCCCAGGGATCCACCTGTGAGTGAACCCACTTGTGGCTGAAATTTCGGAGACGCGCCCCCACCGGGCCTAGCTCCGCCTGTGGAGCCCCAGCGTCATGCGGTGGATTTAGTGGAAGCAGGGGAGGACTTCTGTTCTTGGGAACTAGCTGTATTGTGCAGCTTCTTTCCTCCACCCCTGCCTCTGGCAAGAAAGGACGCACCTCGGATTTTTTGCCTTTTTGTGAGCGAAAGGACTACATCTGGTAATACGGTGCTTTCTTAGGTTGTGAGGGAACATATGGCAAGAATTTTGATTTTCCAGCCGTAGCCGTGGAGACCAGGTCCGAGAGACCGTCCCCAAACAATTCCTCACCCTTGTAAGGTAAAACCTCCATGTGCTTTTTTGAGTCGGCATCGCCTGTCCACTGCCGAGTCCACAGGACCCTTCTTGCAGAAATCGACATTGCATTTATTCTAGAGCCTAGCATGCTAATGTCTCTTTGAGCATCTCTCATATATAGGACAGCGTCTTTTATATGCCCCAGGGTTAGTATTATAGTATCCCTATCCAATGTATCAAGTTCCTCATATAAGGTATCTGTCCATGCTGCTACCACACTACACATCCAGGTCGACGCAATTGCCGGCCTTAATAAGGTACCTGAATGTGTATAAATGGACTTCAGGATACCCTCCTGCTTTCTATCCGCAGCATCTTTTAAGGTAGCCGTATCCTGTGACGGCAGGGCTACCCTCTTGTATAAGCGCGTTAACGCTTTGTCTACCCTAGGGGAGGCTTCCCAGCATAACCTGTCCGCTGGCGGGAAGGGATACGCCATAAGCATCCGTTTGGAAATCTGCAGTTTTCTATCTGGAGATTCCCACGCCTTTTCATATAACTCATTTAACTCATGCGAAGGGGGAAAGGTCACCTCTTGCCTTTTTTACCCGTACATATAAACCCTCTTGTCAGGGACTGGGGTTTCCTCTGTGATGTGCAACACATCCTTTATTGCTATAATCATGTAACGGATGGCTTTAGCCATTTTAGGCTGTAACTTTGCATCATCGCCATCGACACTGGAGTCAGAATCCGTGTCGATATCTGTGTCAACAATTTGGGATAGTGGGCGCTTCTGAGATCCTGGCGGTCTCTGTGACAGAGGATCAGGCATCGGCTGGGACCCCGGCTGTCCTAAGGCTTCAGCTTTATCCAACCTTTATGCAAGGAACTAACATTATCATTTAAAACCTTCCACATATCCATCCAATCCGGGGTCGGCACCGTCGGCGGCAACCCCACATTCATTTGCTCCCGCTCTGCTTCCACATAGCCTTCCTCGTCAAACATGCCGACACAAGTGTAACGACACACCACAAACACAGGGGATGCTCTTTTTGAAGACAGTTCCCCCACAAGGCTCTTTGGAGAGACAGAGAGAGAGTATGCCAGCACACACCCCAGCGCTATATGCAGAGCCGGCGCAACCCACTCAGCAGAGCCTGCAAAGCAGGGAGGCGCCGCACCGGCTTCAGAGAGGCGCTCTCCCTGCACTGAGACTCTGCTGCTGTGTACTACTGCTGCTGCCATCTGCCACAGCGTCTATCAGACTCTACAGGCAGTGGTGCCGGCAGCATGAGGCTCCACAGTCCAGTCCACCCGTGGTGCTGATCTCCCCTCCCTCCCCCTCTCCCTCCTAGTAGTAGCAGAGAACACAGTAAGGGTTTCACTGCGTCCGCACAGGCTGGCCACGGCACTTTCACTTTCTATTCCTGCTGGGAAATGATTTATGACGTGTTATGAAGCCTTCTCCGTTCCTGCACTCCGGTTTCTGAGCCCTCCCCCTGGCCTCTACATGCTGATACAGGAGCTTGAATTGTGTTCAGGGCAGCCTGACTCTGCCAAGTGAGTTTAACTCTTTGAAAACTTTTCTACTGTGATGGATTCTCCTGCTGCAAGTGTGTGCTTCCAAGTTGTATTGTTTACGAGAGCTATATATTGCATGTGTGTGTGTATGACTATGTATATATGTATGTGTGTGTGTGTGTGTGTGTGTGTGTGTGTGTGTGATACATATACACACGGGGGGGACATTTATTATATGTATAAGCAGCACAGAGACGGCGGGCATGTGCATAAGCGGCATTGCTACCGTGGACATTATTAGGTGTATAGGCACCACTGATACTTGGGCATTATTGTGTGTATAAGCAGCATTCGGCGCACACTGTTGCTTTAGATGATATGGGGGTTAGGGCACAAATATGTAGTTCCACCAACTCTCCAGGTCCACTTTAAGCCCTGAATAAGGGGCACTACTGTGTGACGTAAAGTGACTAAGTGACACTGCTATGTGGTATAATATGAATCAGGAGTACTGCGTGTGGTGTAATGTGAATAAGATTGTGCTACTGTGTGGTGTAATGTAAATTGGGGGTAAAATTGTCTGGGCACACCCCTTCCTTGTGAGACCACACCCCTTTTTGGAGCACGTGCCTTCAATTCTTGCGTGTCCCATTATTAAGTAATGGAGAGAGGGCGCAAATTTATAGTTTGCAGGGAGGCGCCAAACACCCTAGCACCGGCCCTGGCTATATGTCCCAGGAATCACACAGTAACTTAGTGTTAACCCAGTAGCTGCTGTATAACTGTTTTTGTGCCAAAATTATGTGCCCCCTCTCTCTTTTAACCCTCTTCTACCGTGATTCTGCAGGGGAGAGCCTGGGGAGCTTCCTCTCAGCGGAGCTGTGGAGAGAAAATGGCACTGGTGAGTGCTGAGGAAGAAGCCCCGCCCCCTCAGCGGCGGGCTTCTGTCCCGCGTTTCTATGTAAAAATATGGCGGGGGCCCATGCATATATACAGTGCCCAACTGTATATATGCTCTTTATGCCAAGAGGTACTTAATTGCTGCCCAGGGCGCCCCCCCCTGCGCCCTGCACCCTACAGTGACCGGAGTGTGTGGGTTAGTGTGGGAGCAATGGCGCACAGCTGCAGTACTGTGCGCTACCTCATATGAAGACTGGAGTCTTCTGCCGCCGATTTCGACGTCTTCTTGCTTCAGACACCGCTTCTGACTTCTGGCTCTGCGAGGGGGACAGCGGCGCGGCTCTGGGATCGGACGACCAAGGGTGCGATCCTGTGTACGATCCCTCTGGAGCTAATGGTGTCCAGTAGCCTAAGAAGCAGGACCTATCTTCTGTGAGTAGGGCTGCTTCTCTCCCCTCAGTCCCACGTAGCAGAGAGCCTGTTGCCAGCAGAACACTCTGAAAATAAAAAATCCTAAGAAAATACTTTCTTTCTCTATCGTCCTAGTGGATGCTGGGGTTCCTGAAAGGACCATGGGGAATAGCGGCTCCGCAGGAGACAGGGCACAAAAAGTAAAGCTTTAGGATCAGGTGGTGTGCACTGGCTCCTCCCCCTATGACCCTCCTCCAAGCCTCAGTTAGATTTCTCTATCGTCCTAAGTGGATGCTGGGGTTCCTGAAAGGACCATGGGGAATAGCGGCTCCGCAGGAGACAGGGCACAAAAAAGTAAAGCTTTTACCAGATCAGGTGGTGTGCACTGGCTCCTCCCCCTATGACCCTCCTCCAGACTCCAGTTAGATTTTGTGCCCGAACGAGAAGGGTGCAATCTAGGTGGCTCTCCTAAAGAGCTGCTTAGAGAAAGTTTAGCTTAGGTTTTTTACTTTACAGTGAGTCCTGCTGGCAACAGGATCACTGCAACGAGGGACTTAGGGGAGAAGTAGTGAACTCACCTGCGTGCAGAGTGGATTTGCTGCTTGGCTACTGGACACTAGCTCCAGAGGGACGATCACAGGTACAGCCTGGATGGTCACCGGAGCCGCGCCGCCGGCCCCCTTGCAGACGCTGAAGAGAGAAGAGGTCCAAAATCGGCGGCTGAAGACTCCTGAGTCTTCATAAAGGTAGCGCACAGCACTGCAGCTGTGCGCCATTTTCCTCTCAGCACACTTCACACAACAGTCACTGAGGGTGCAGAGCGCTGGGGGGGGCGCTCTGAGAGGCAAATAAAAACCTTATTAGAGGCAAAAAATACCTCACATATAGCCCACAGAGGCTATATGGAGATATTTAACCCCTGCCTAACTTCAAAAATAGCGGGAGACGAGCCCGCCGAAAAAGGGGCGGGGCCTATCTCCTCAGCACACAGCGCCATTTTCTCTCACAGAAAAGCTGGAGAGAAGGCTCCCAGGCTCTCCCCTGCACTGCACTACAGAAACAGGGTTAAAACAGAGAGGGGGGGCACTGATTTTGGCGATATTGTATATATATAAAAGATGCTATAAGGGAGAAACACTTATATAAGGTTGTCCCTATATAATTATAGCGTTTTTGGTGTGTGCTGGCAGACTCTCCCTCTGTCTCCCCAAAGGGCTAGTGGGTCCTGTCCTCTGTCAGAGCATTCCCGGTGTGTGTGCTGTGTGTCGGTACGTGTGTGTCGACATGTATGAGGACGATGTTGGTGAGGAGGCGGAGAAATTGCCTGTAATGGTGATGTCACTCTCTAGGGAGTCGACACCGGAATGGATGGCTTATTTAGAGAATTACGTGAGAATGTCAACACGCTGCAAGGTCGGTTGACGACATGAGACGGCCGACAATCTATTAGGACCGGTCCAGGCGTCTCAGAAACACCGTCAGGGGTTTTAAAAAACGCCCATTTACCTCAGTCGGTCGACACAGACACAGACACGGACACTGAATACAGTGTCGACGGTGAATAAACAAACGTATTTCTCATTAGGGCCACACGTTAAGGGCAATGAAGGAGGTGTTACGTGTTTCTGATACTACAAGTACCACAAGAAAGGGTATTATGTGGGAGTGAAAAAACTACCTGTAGTTTTTCCTGAATCAGATAAAATAAAATGAAGTGTGTGATGATGCGTAGGGTTACCCCGATAGCAAATATTGGCGTTATACCCTTTCCCGCCAGAAATTAGGGTACGTTGGGAAACACCCCTTAGGGTGATAAGGCGCTCACACGCTTATCAAGTGGCGTTACCGTCTCCAGATACGGCCGCCCTCAAGGAGCCAGCTGATAGGAAGCTGGAAAAATATCCTAAAAAGTATATACACACATACGGTGGTTATACTGCGACCAGCGATCGCCATCAGCCTGGAGATGCAGTGCTGGGTTGGCTTGGTCGGATTCCCTGACTGAAAATATTTTATTCATGTAGAGCATTTAATAGGATGCATTCTATATATATGTATGTGAGATGCACAGAGGGATATTTGCTCTCTGGCATCAAGATAAGTGCGTTGTCCATATCTCCCAGAAGATGTCAGGGACACGACAGTGGTCAGGTGATACAGATCCCATACGGCAGATGGAAGTATTGCTGTATAAAGGGAAGGAGTTATTTGGGGGTCGGTCCATCGGACCTGGGGACCACAGCAACAGCTGGGAAATCCAACCTTTTTTACCCCAAGTTACATCTCAGCTAAAAAAGACACCGTCTTTTCAGCCTCAATCTTTCCTTTCCCATGAGGGCATGCAGGCAAAAGGCCAGTCATATCTGCCCAGACATAGAGGTAAGGGAAGTAGACTGCAGCAGGCAGCCCTTTCCCAGGAAAAGAAGCCCTCCACCGCGTCTGCCAAGTCCTCAGCATGACGCTGGGGCCGTGCAAGCGGACTCAAGGTGGGGGGGTAGTCTCAAGAGTCTCAGGGCGCAGTGGGATCACTCGCAAGTTGACCCCTAGATCGTACGAGTATTATCCCAGGGGTAAAGATTGGAGAGTCGAGACATCTTCTCCTCGCAGGTTCCTGAAGTCTGCTTTACCAACGGCTCCCTCCGACAGGGAGGCAGCATTGGAAACAATTCACAAGCTGTATATCCAGCAGGTGATAATCAAAGTACCCCTCCTACGACAAGGAAAAGGGTATTATTTTTCCACACTATATTGTGGTACTGAAGCCAGACGGCTGGGTGACACATAGTCTAAATCTAAAATGTTTTGAACACTTACATAAAAGGTTCAAATCGAGATAAAGTCACTCAGAGCAGTGATAGCGAACCGGAAAAAAGGGGACTATATGGTGTCCCTGGACATCAAGGATTACCTCCATGTCCAAATTTTGTCCTTCTCATCAAGGGTACCTCTGGTTCGTGGTACAGAACTGTCAATATCAGTTTCAGACGATGCCGTTTGAATTATCCACGGCACCCCGGGCCTTTTTACCAAGGTAATGGCCGAAAAGATGTTTCTTCAAAGAAAAAAGGCATCTAAATTATCCCTTACTTGCACGACCTAAAAAGGGCAAGTTCCAGAGAACAGTTGGAGGTCGGAAGAGCACTATCTAAAGTAGTTCTTCGACGGCACGACTGGATTCTAAATATTCCAAGAATCGCAGCTGTTTTCCGACGATACGTCTGCTGTTCCTAGGGATGATTCTGGACACGGTTCAGAAAAAGGTTTTTCTTCCCGAGGAAAAAGCCAAGGAGTTATCCGACCTGTCAGGAACCTCCTAAAACCAGGAAAGGTGTCTGTACATCAATGCACAAGAGTCCTGGGAAAAATGGTGGCTTTTTACGAAGCAATTCCATTCGGCAGATTCCATGCAAGAATTTTCCAAAGGGATCTGTTGGACAAATGGTCAGGGTCGCATCCTCAGATGCACCTGCGAATAACCCTGTCGCCAAGGACAAGGGTATATCTTCTGTGGTGGTTGCAAAAGGCTCATCTATTGGAGGGCCGCAGATTCGGCATACAGGATTTGATCCTGGTGACCACGGACGCCAGCCTGAGAGGTTGGGGAGCAGTCACACAAGGAAGAAACTTCCAGGGGGTATGGACGAACCTGGAAAAGTCTCTTCACATAAACATTCTGGTACTAAGAGCAATCTAAAATGCTCTAAGCCAGGCGGAACCACTCCTGCAAGGAAAACCGGTGTTGATTCAGTCGGACAACATCACGGCGGTCGCCCATGTAAACAGACAGGGCGGCACAAGAAGCAGGAGTGCAATGGCAGAAGCTGCCAAGATTCTTCGCTGGGCGGAGAATCACGTAATAGCACTGTCAGCAGTGTTCTTCCCGGGCGTGGACAACTGGGAAGCAGACTTCCTCAGCAGACACGATATTCACCCGGGAGAGGGGGGTCTTCATCCAGAAGTCTTCCACATGCTAATAAACTGTTGGGAAAGACCAATGGTAGACATGATGGCGTCTCGCCTCAACAAGAAACTGGACAAGTATTGCGCCAGGTCAAGAGATCCACAGGCAATAGCTGTGGACGCACTGGTAACACCTTGGGTGTACAAATCAGTATATGTGTTTCCTCCTCTGCCTCTCATACCAAAGGTATTGAAGATTATACGGTGAGGAGGAGTAAGAACAATACTAGTGGCTCCGGATTGGCCAAGAAGGACTTGGTACCCGGAACTTCAAGAGTTGGTCACGGACGACCCGTGCCCTCTACTTCTGAGAAGGGACCTGCTACAACAGGGTCCCTGTCTCTTTCAAGACTTACCGCGGCTGCGTTTGACGGCATGGCGGTTGAACGCCAGATCCTAAAAGGGAAAGGCATTCCAGAAGAAGTCATTCCTACCTTGATTAAGGCAAGGAAGGAAGTCACCGCGAAACATTATCACCGCATTTGGCGAAAATATGTCGCGTGGTGCGAGGATCGGAGTGTTCCGACGGAGGAATTTCAACTGGGTCGTTTCCTACATTTCCTACAATCAGGATTGTCTATGGGTCTCAAATTGAGATCTATTAAGGTTCAAATTTCGGCCCTGTCAATATTCTTCCAAAAAGAATTGGCCTCAGTTCCTGAGGTACAGACTTTTGTTAAAGGAGTACTGCATATACAGCCTCCTGTGGTGCCTCCGGTGGCACCGTGGGATCTAAATGTAGTTTTAGATTTCCTCAAATCCCATTGGTTTGAACCATTGAAAAAGGTGGATTTTAAATATCTCACATGGAAAGTGACTATGTTACTGGCCCTGGCTTCCGCCAGGAGAGTATCTGAATTGGCGGCTTTATCTTATAAAAGCCCTTATCTAATCTTCCATTCGGATAGGGCAGAACTGAGGACTCGTCCGCATTTTCTCCCTAAGGTGGTATCAGCGTTTCACCTGAACCAACCTATTGTGGTGCCTGCGGCCACTGGCGACTTGGAGGACTCCAAGTTGTTGGACGTTGTCAGAGCCTTAAAAATATACATTTCAAGGACGGCTGAAGTCAGAAAATCTGACTCGCTGTTGATACTATATGCACCCAACAAGTTGGGTGCCCCTGCTTCTAAGCAGACGATTGCTCGTTGGATTTGTAACACAATTCAACTTGCTCATTCTGTGGCAGGCCTGCCACAGCCTAAATCTGTTAAGGCCCATTCCACAAGGAAGGTGGGCTCATCTTGGGCGGCTGCCCGAGGGGTCTCGGCATTACAATTCTGCCGAGCAGCTACGTGGTCGGGGGAAAACACGTTTGTAAAATTCTACAAATTTGATACCCTGGCAAAAGAGGACTTGGAATTCTCTCATTCGGTGCTGCAGAGTCATCCGCACTCTCCCGCCCGTTTGGGAGCTTTGGTATAATCCCCATGGTCCTTTCAGGAACCCCAGCATCCACTTAGGACGATAGAGAAAATAAGAATTTACTTACCGATAATTCTATTTCTCGGAGTCCGTAGTGGATGCTGGGCGCCCATCCCAAGTGCGGATTATCTGCAATACTGTACATAGTTATTGTTAACAAATTCGGGTTATATTGTTAAGGAGCCATCTTTAAGAGGCTCTTTCTGTTATCATACTGTTAACTGGGTTTAGATCACAAGTTGTACGGTGTGATTGGTGTGGCTGGTATGAGTCTTACCCGGGATTCAAATTGCCTCCCTTATTGTGTACGCTCGTCCGGGCACAGTACCTAACTGGAGTCTGGAGGAGGGTCATAGGGGGAGGAGCCAGTGCACACCACCTGATCTTGTAAAAGCTTTACTTTTTTGTGCCCTGTCTCCTGCGGAGCCGCTATTCCCCATGGTCCTTTCAGGAACCCCAGCATCCACTACGGACTCCGAGAAATAGAATTATCGGTAAGTAAATTCTTATTTTTTGTGCCCGGCCGAGAAGGGTGCAATCTAGGTGGCTCTCCTAAAGAGCTGCTTAGAAAAGTTTAGCTTAGGTTTTTTATTTTACAGTGAGTCCTGCTGGCAACAGGATCACTGCAACGAGGGACTTAGGGGAGAAGAAGTGAACTCACCTGCGTGCAGGATGGATTGGCTTCTTTGGCTACTGGACATTAGCTCCAGAGGGACGATCACAGGTACAGCCTGGATGGTCACCGGAGCCTCGCCGCCGGCCCCCTTGCAGATGCTGAAACGAGAAGAGGTCCAGAATCGGCGGCAGAAGACTCCTCAGTCTTCTTAAGGTAGCGCACAGCACTGCAGCTGTGCGCCATTTCCTCTCAGCACACTTCACACGGCAGTCACTGAGGGTGCAGGGCGCTGGGAGGGGGGCGCCCTGGGAGGCAAATGAAAACCTTTTTTGGCTAAAAATACCTCACATATAGCCTCCGGGGGCTATATGGAGATATTTAACCCCTGCCAGAATCCATTAAAGAGCGGGAGACGAGCCCGCCGAAAAAGGGGCGGGGCCTATCTCCTCAGCACACAGCGCCATTTTCCCTCACAGAAAGGCTGGAGGGAAGGCTCCCAGGCTCTCCCCTGCACTGCACTACAGAAACAGGGTTAAAACAGAGAGGGGGGGCACTAATTTGGCGTTAGAAATATATAAAAGATGCTATAAGGGAAAACACTTATATAAGGTTGTCCCTATATAATTATAGCGTTTTTGGTGTGTGCTGGCAAACTCTCCCTCTGTCTCTCCAAAGGGCTAGTGGGTCCTGTCCTCTATCAGAGCATTCCCTGTGTGTGTGCTGTGTGTCGGTACGTGTGTGTCGACATGTATGAGGACGATGTTGGTGAGGAGGCGGAGCAATTGCCTGTAATGGTGATGTCACTCTCTAGGGAGTCGACACCGGAATGGATGGCTTATTTAGGGAATTACGTGATAATGTCAACACGCTGCAAGGTCGGTTGACGACATGAGACGGCCGACAAACAATTAGTACCGGTCCAGACGTCTCAGAAACACCGTCAGGGGTTTTAAAACGCCCGTTTACTTTAGTCGGTCGACACAGACACGGACACTGAATCCAGTGTCGACGGTGAATAAACAAACGTATTCCTTATTAGGGCCACACGTTAAGGGCAATGAAGGAGGTGTTACATATTTCTGATACTACAAGTACCACAAAAGAGGGTATTATGTGGGATGTGAAAAAACTACCGTAGTTTTTCCTGAATCAGATAAATTAAATGAAGTGTGTGATGATGCGTGGGTTCCCCCCGATAGAAAATTATGGGCGGTATACCCTTTCCCGCCAGAAGTTAGGGCGCGTTGGGAAACACCCCTTAGGGTGGATAAGGCGCTCACACGCTTATCAAAACAAGTGGCGGTACCGTCTATAGATAGGGCCGTCCTCAAGGACCAGCTGACAGGAGGCTGGAAAATATCATAAAAAGTATATACACACATACTGGTGTTATACTGCGACCAGCGATCGCCTCAGCCTGGATGTGCAGAGCTGGGGTGGCTTGGTCGGATTCCCTGACTAAAAATATTGATACCCTTGACAGGGACAGTATTTTATTGACTATAGAGCATTTTCTATATATGCGAGATGCACAGAGGGATATTTGCACTCTGGCATCAAGAGTAAGTGCGATGTCCATATCTGCCAGAAGATGTTTATGGACACGACAGTGGTCAGGTGATGCAGATTCCAAACGGCACAAAGGTGTATTGCCGTATAAAGGAAGAGGAGTTATTTGGGGTCGGTCCATCGGACCTGGTGGCCACGGCAACTGCTGGAAAATCCACCGTTTTTACCCTAAGTCACATCTCTGCAGAAAAAGACACCGTCTTTTCAGCCTCAGTCCTTTCGTCCCTATAAGAGTCATATCTGCCCAGGGATAGAGGAAAGGGAAGAAGACTGCAGCAGGCAGCCCATTCCCAGGAACAGAAGCGTTCCACCGCTTCTGCCAAGCTCTCAGCATGACGCTGGGACCGTACAGGACCCCTGGATCCTACATGTAGTATCCCAGGGGTACAGATTGGAATGTCGAGACGTTTCCCCTTCGCAGGCTCCTGAAGTCTGCTTTACCAAGGTCTCCCTCCGACAAGGAGGCAGTATGGGAAACAATTCACAAGCTGTATTCCCAGCAGGTGATAATCAAATTACCCCTCCTACAACAAGGAAAGGGGTATTATTCCACATTATATTGTGGTACTGAAGCCAGAAGGCTAGGTGAGACCTATTCTAAATCTAAAAAAATTTGAACACTTACAAAGGTTCAAATCAAGATGGAGTCACTCAGAGCAGTGATAACGAACCAGGAAGAAGGGGACTATATAGTGTCCCGAGACATCAGGGATGCTTACCTCCATGTCCAAAATTTGCCCTTCTCACTAAGGGTACCTCAGGTTCGTGGTACAGAACTGTCACTATCAGTTTCAGACGCTGCCGTTTGGATTGTCCACGGCACCCCGGGTCTTTACCAAGGTAATGGCCGAAATGATGATTCTTCTTCGAAGAAAAGGCGTCTTAATTATCCCTTACTTGGACGATCTCCTGATAAGGGCAAAGTCCAGGGAACAGTTGGAGGTCGGAGTAGCACTATCTCGGATACTGCTACAACAGCACGGGTAGATTCTAAATATTCCAAAATCGCAGCTGATCCCGACGACAAGTCTGCTGTGCCTAAGGATGATTCTGGACACAGTCCAGAAAAAGGTGTTTCTCCCGGAAGAGAAAGCCAGGGAGTTATCCGAGCTAGTCAGGAACCTCCTAAAATCAGTGCATCATTGCACAAGGGTCCTGGTAAAGATGGTGACTTCCTACGAAGCAATTCCATTCGGCAGATTTCACGCAAGAATTTTTCAGTGGGATCTGCTGGACAAATGGTCCGGATCGCATCTTCAGATGCATCAGCGGATAACCCTATATCCAAGGACAAGGGTGTCTCTCCTGTGGTGGTTACAGAGTGCTCATCTTCTAGAGGGCCGCAGATTCGGCATTCAGGATTGGATGCTGGTGACCACGGAGGCCAGCCCGAGAGGCTGGGGAGCAGTCACACAAGGAAAAAATTTCCAGGGAGTGTGATCAAGTCTGGAGACTTTTCTCCACATAAATATACTGGAGCTAAGGGTAAATTTATAATACTCTAAGCTTAGCAAGACCTCTGCTTCAAGGTCAGCCGGTATTGATCCAGTGGGAAAAACATCACGGCAGTCGCCCACGTAAATAGACAGGGCGGCACAAGAAGCAGGAGGGCAATGGCAAAAACTGCAAGGACTTTTCGCTGGGCGGAAAATCATGTGATAGCACTGTCAGCAGTGTTTCATTCCGGGAATGGAAACTGGGAAGCAGACTTCCTCAGCAGGCACGACCTCCACCCGGCAGAGTGGAAACTTCATCGGGAAGTTTTCCACATGATTGTAAACCGTTGGGAAATACCAAAGGTGGACATGATGGCGTCCCGTCTGAACAAAAAACGGGACAGGTATTGCGCCAGGTTAAGAGACCCTCAGGCAATAGCTGTGGACGTTCTGGTAACACCATGGATGTACCAGTCGGTGTATGTGTTCCATCCTCTGCTTCTCATACCTAAGGTACTGAGACTTATAAGACGTAGAGGAGTAAGAACTATACTCATGGCTCCGGATTGGCCAAGAAGGACTTGGTACCCGGAACTTCAAGAGATGCTCACAGAGGACTTATGGCCTCTGCCGCTAAGAAGGGACTTGTTTCAGCAAGTACCATGTCTGTTCCAAGACTTACCGCAGCTGCGTTTGACGGCATGGCGGTGGAACGCCGGATCCTAAGGGAAAAAGGCATTCCGGAAGAGGTCATTCCTACCCTGGTCAAAGCCAGAAAGGAGGTGACCGCACAACATTATCACCACATGTGGCAAAAATATGTTGCGTGGTGTGAGGCCAGAAAGGCCCCACGAAGAAATTTCAACTCGGTCGATTCCTGCATTTCCTGCAAACAGGAGTGTCTATGGGCCTCAAATTGGGGTCCATTAAGGTTCAAATTTCGGCCCTGTCGATTTTCTTCCAGAAAGAAGTGGCTTCAGTTCCTGAAGTCCAGAAGTTTGTCAAGGGAGTATTGCATATACAACCCCCTTTTGTGCCTCCAGTGGCACTGTGGGATCTCAACGTAGTTCTGGGATTCCTCAAATCACATTGGTTTAAAACCAGTCAAATCTGTGGATTTGAAGCATCTCACATGAAAAGTGACCATGCTCTTTGCCCTGGCCTGGACCAGGCGAGTGTCAAATTGGTGGTTTTTTTTTTTTCTCAAAAAAGCCCATATCTGGTTGTCCATTTGGACAGGGCAGAGCTGCGGACTCGTCCCCAGTTCTCTCCCTAAGGTGGTGTCAGTGTTTCACCTGAACCAGCTTATTTTGGTGCCTTGCGCCTACTAGGGACTTGGAGGACTCCAGGTTGCTAGATGTTGTCAGGGCCCTGTAAATATAGGTTCCAGGACGGCTGGAGTCAGGAAAACTGACTTGCTGTTATCCTGTATGCACCCAACAAACTGGGTGCTCTTGCTTCTAAGCAGACTATTGCTAGTTGGATGTGTAATACAATTCAGCTTGCACATTCTGTGGCAGGCCTGCCACAGCCAAAATATGTAAATGCCCATTCCACAAGGAAGGTGGGCTTATCTTGTGCGGCTGCCCGAGGGGTCTCGGCTTTACAACTTTGCCGAGCGGCTATTTAGTCAGGGGCAAACACGTTGGTAAAATCCTACAAATTTGATACCCTGGCTAAGGAGGACCTGGAGTTCTCTCATTCGGTGCTGCAGAGTCATCCGCACTCTCCCGCCCGTTTGGGAGCTTTGGTATTATCCCCATGGTCCTTTCAGGAACCCCAGCATCCACTAGGACGATAGAGAAAATAAGAATTTACTTACCGATAATTCTATTTCTCGGAGTCCGTAGTGGATGCTGGGCGCCCATCCCAAGTGCGGATTATCTGCAATACTTGTACATAGTTACAAAAATCGGGTTATTATTGTTGTGAGCCATCTTTTCAGAGGCTCCGCTGTTATCATACTGTTAACTGGGTTCAGATCACAGGTTGTACAGTGTGATTGGTGTGGCTGGTATGAGTCTTACCCGGGATTCAAAATCCTTCCTTATTGTGTACGCTCGTCCGGGCACAGTATCCTAACTGAGGCTTGGAGGAGGGTCATAGGGGGAGGAGCCAGTGCACACCACCTGATCCTAAAGCTTTACTTTTTGTGCCCTGTCTCCTGCGGAGCCGCTATTCCCCATGGTCCTTTCAGGAACCCCAGCATCCACTACGGACTCCGAGAAATAGAATTATCGGTAAGTAAATTCTTATTTTTTAGCAAGCTCAGGAGAGCTCACTAAGTAGCACCCAGCTCGTCCGGGCACAGATTCAAACTGAGGTCTGGAGGAGGGACATAGAGGGAGGAGCCAGAGCACACCAGTATCCAAATTCTTTCTTAAAGTGCCCTGTCTTCTGCGGAGCCCGTCTATTCCCCATGGTCCTTACGTAGTCCCCAGCATCCACTAGGACGTTAGAGAAATATATATAATTTTTTTTTGTGTTTATTTTGTAACGTTTTATTATATTTACATTATGAAAGTAGACCCCTAACCCTGCACATGCGTGAGCCTGTTACCTATAGGAGAGATGTAGGCAGTGAAAACAGTGGAGAAATGAGCCAGTGGAGAAGTTGCCTATGACAACCAATCAGCCATGATGTAACATTTATAATTTGCATACTATAAAAGTATACAGAGCAGCTGATTGGTTGCAGTGGGCCACTTCTCCACTGGCTCACTTCTCCACTTTTATCACTGCTTAGTACATGTCCCCCACAGTGTGACGGTATCTGGTCTCTAGGTCGACCACACTTAGGTCGACAATGTCTAGGTCGACCACTATTGGTCGACAGTAAGTAGGTCGACCTGACAAAAGGTCGACATGAGTTTTTCACATTTTCTTTGTAATTTTTTGAACTTTTTCATACTTTACGATCCACGTGTACTACAATTGGGAACGGTAACCTTGCCCGATGTGAGGGGACACGGTGCACTAATTGGGGTCCACGGTCACTGTATGGTGAAAACGACACCAAAAAAAGTGGGGGGGAAAACCTCATGTCGACCTTCTGCCATGTCGACCTAGTACATGTCGACATAGAGTCCCTGTTGACCTAGAAATCATGTGGACCTACTTACTGTCGACCAATAGTGGTCGACCTAGACATTGTTGACCGAAGTGTGGTCGACCCTACATACCACACCCCAGTGTCACATATGCGCACAGAGGCAGAACTCTGGGAGGCAACGGAGTCATCTGCCGCCGGGCTCCTGCACTGAAGGGGGGCACCTCTCCTCCCATTCTGTGACACCATTGAATTAAGTTAATTGGTAGCTGCCGCTGTCTTTTCAGTGGCCGACTTCCTCACTGGTCCCTGCACCTTACAAATCACACCCACTTTATTATACTGAATATACACATTTTACAAGTGTCATACCCATGATTAGAAACCACAACCTATTACACTGGATGCGGCACCTTACTGATGAAGCTGTTTGCTCCTGTATAGGAAATATGAGAATTCTAACTATATGAAGCTACTTCTCTGACAATTACACATAACTTCATATAGTTAGAATTCTCATGCTTCCTCTACAGGAGCAAATAACTCCATCAGTAAAGTGTCTGCTGTTAGTGTACCAGGTCATGGGTTCTAATCCTGGGTATGACTGCTAAGATATGTGTGATTTAAAATAAAAGACAATTAAATGTATAAATACAGTATATATATTTTTTCAGAACACTCCATACACACACACACACACACGCACACACACGCACACATACATACATATATACACGCACACATACATACATACATACATACATATATTTTTCTTAATATAGGAAATAGGGGGGCACCAATATTTATCTTGCCTCCGGGCGACTGTGACGAACTTACGCCACTGTATGCGCATAACCCCTGACTGAGGCTAGTGTGCAGATGAAGCTGGGTGTGGTATGTTAGGTAGAATAGACTTATGTTGACAGTGTCTAGGTCGACCACTACTGGTCGACAGTAAGTAGGTTGACATGGTTTCTAGGTCGACAGGGACTCTAGGTTGACATGTACTAGGTCGACATGACAGAAGGTCGACATGAGTTTTTTTACTTTTTTTGGGTGTCGTTTTCTCCGTACAGTGACGGGGAACCCCAATTAGTGTACTGTGTCCCCTCGCATGGCTCGCTTCACTCGCCATGCTTCGGGCAAGGTGCCTCGCTGCGCTCGGCACAGGTTACCGTTCCCAATTGTAGTCCACGTGGATCGTAAAGTATGAAAAAGTTTTTAAAAAATGGAAAAAAATTAGAAAAACTCATGTCAACCTTTTTTTTTCGTGTCGACCTAGAACAACCTACTTACTGTCGGCCAATAGTGGTCGACCTAGACAGTGTCGACCTACTTACTTTCGACCTAACGACCGGATCCCGTTGAAGCCCTACCACTGCAGGCCAGTATGGCACAGCTGCTCCGGTGATATATTTCTAATAACTTGCTGCAATAAATGACTGTCGAACACCCTGATATAGCAACAGATTGATAAACAGGCCTGTTAGTGACTGCAGTCAGCAAATTCATGGTAAAGGATTGTGAAATAAATTGTAGGATTCTATATATAGGTCATGTAACTTGTAGGCAGCTGCTATAATTATTCTTATATTTCACAGCTTTGTGAGAAGGAAAACTATTTAGTGTTTATCTTAGGTTTAGTTAAAACCTAAGTTTAGGAAATCAACCTGATACATAGCTGTATCTCGTGGGAGCATTCAGGCGCAGGGCTTGCATGCAGTCAGTCAGGCAGGCGCAGGGCTTGCATGCAGTCAGTCAGGCAGGCGCAGGGCTTGCATGCAGTCAGTCAGGCAGGCGCAGGGCTTGCGTGCAGTCAGGCAGGCAGGCGCAGGGCTTGCGTGCAGTCAGTCAGGCGCAGGGCTTGCGTGCAGTCAGTCAGGCGCAGGGCTTGCGTGCAGTCAGTCAGGCGCAAGGCTTGCGTGCAGTCAGTCAGGCGCAGGGCTTGCGTGCAGTCAGGCGCAGGGCTTGCGTGCAGTCAGGTGCAGGGCTTGCGTGCAGTCAGTCAGGTGCAGGGCTTGCGTGCAGTCAGGTGCAAGGCTTGCGTGCAGTCAGTCAGGTGCAGGGCTTGCGTGCAGTCAGTCAGGTGCAGGGCTTGCGTGCAGTCAGTCAGGTGCAGGGCTTGCGTGCAGTCAGGTGCAAGGCTTGCGTGCCGTCAGTCAGGCGCAGGGCTTGCGTGCAGTCAGTCAGGTGCAGGGCTTGCGTGCAGTCAGTCAGGTGCAGGGCTTGCGTGCAGTCAGTCAGGTGCAGGGCTTGCGTGCAGTCAGTCAGGTGCAGGGCTTGCGTGGAGGCAGGTGCAGGGCTTGCGTGGAGGCAGGCGCAGGGCTTGCGTGCAGTCAGTCAGGCGCAGGGCTTGCGTGCAGTCAGTCAGGTGCAGGGATTGCGTGGAGGCAGGTACAGGGCTTGCGTGGAGGCAGGTGCAGGGCTTGCATGCAGTCAGTCAGGTGCAGGGCTTGCGTGCAGTCAGTCAGGCGCAGGGCTTGCGTGCAGTCAGTCAGGTGCAGGGCTTGCGTGCAGTCAGTCAGGTGCAGGGCTTGCGTGGAGGCAGGTGCAGGGCTTGCGTGGAGGCAGGTGCAGGGCTTGCGTGCAGTCAGTCAGGGGCAGGGCTTGCGTGCAGTCAGTCAGGTGCAGGGCTTGCGTGCAGTTAGTCAGGTGCAAGGCTTGCGTGCAGTCAGTCAGGCGCAGGGCTTGCGTGCAGTCAGTCAGGCGCAGGGCTTGCGTGCAGTCAGTCAGGCGCAGGGCTTGCGTGCAGTCAGTCAGGTGCAGGGCTTGCGTGGAGGCAGGTGCAGGGCTTGCGTGCAGTCAGTCAGGCGCAGGGCTTGCGTACAGTCAGTCAGGTGCAGGGCTTGCGTGCAGTCAGTCAGGTGCAGGGCTTGTGTGGAGGCAGGTGCAGGGCTTGCGTGCAGTCAGTCAGGTGCAGGGCTTGCGTGGAGGCAGGTGCAGGGCTTGCGTGCAGTCAGTCAGGTGCAGGGCTTGCGTGGAGGCAGGAGCAACTGAGTACAGGGTAATTTATAGCTAACGTTAGTTTTGGAGGCAGTGTGAAATGATGTAAAGAAGCTGTATGTATTGTCCATATCACATGATATCGAAGGCGAACCATTTACCTCACACCTGGACCTGGATGAGGTATATATTAACATTTCCACTCCAGTGAAAGAAACAAAGAATACATTATATCTGTATATCTGAAGGATATTAGAAGTCAGGCATCTTATATGACATTATAAGGAGACCATGGTCCTAATTCAGACCTGATCGCTAGGGTACATTGTTTGCATCCCTGCGATCAGGTAGTCGCCGCCTACATGGGGAGGGGGAAATCTCTGTGCAGGGGTGCGATCGCATGTGCAGGAGAGCTGCACAAACAGAAGTTTGTGCAGTCTCTGCACAGCCCAGGACTTACTCTTCCAGTGCGATGATCGGGGCCGGAGCTGACATCAGAAACCCTCCCTTCAAACGCCCGGTCCCTCCTGCGTTTCTCCGGACACGCCTTTAAAAAAGATTTTACTCACCGGTAAATCTATTTCTCATAGTCCGTAGTGGATGCTGGGACTCCGTAAGGACCATGGGGAATAGCGGCTCCGCAGGAGACTGGGCACAACTAAAGAAAGCTTTAGGACTACCTGGTGTGCACTGACTCCTCCCACTATGACCCTCCTCCAGACCTCAGTTAGGATACTGTGCCCGGAAGAGCTGACACAAGAAGGAAGGATTTTGAATCCCGGGTAAGACTCATACCAGCCACACCAATCACACCGTATAACTCGTGATACTATACCCAGTTAACAGTATGAAATATAACTGAGCCTCTCAACAGATGGCTCAACAATAACCCTTTAGTTAGGCAATAACTATAACCAAGTATTGCAGACAATCCGCACTTGGGATGGGCGCCCAGCATCCACTACGGACTACGAGAAATAGATTTACCGGTGAGTAAAATCTTATTTTCTCTGACGTCCTAAGTGGATGCTGGGACTCCGTAAGGACCATGGGCAGGGCCGAAACTAGGGGGGGGCTAGGGGGGCAGGCGACCTGGGCGCCAGATTGGAGGGGGCGCCGAGACCCCCTAACACCCGCCGCGGTACATACTTTTAAACCCCCTTCTCCCGAGTGCCCAGCTCGGGGGGCGGGGTTTCGCGGAATGACGCGATTGCGTCGTGACGTCACGGCGCAAACGCGTCATTCCACGAAACCCCGCCGGAGGAGGGAGGAGGGGGAGCCCGGAGCCGCGCAGACGAGGAGGGAGAGGCGGCTGAAGAGCGGCGAGAACCGCTTCAAATGTAAGTCAGCCCCTCTCCCTTCCTCTCTCTCTCTCTCCCTCCACCACCTGCCGCAATGTGTAAAATGGGGACCTGTGCCTGCCGCTATGTGTAAAATGGGGACCTGTGCCTGCCGCTATGTGTAAAATGGGGACACTTGCCAGCGTACTGTGTAAAATGGGGACCTGTGCCTGCCGCAATGTGTAAAATGGGGACACTTGCCAGCGTACTGTGTAAAATGGGGACACTTGCCAGCGTACTGTGTAAAATGGGGACCTGTGCCTGCCGCAATGTGTAAAATGGGGACACTTGCCAGCGTACTGTGTAAAATGGGGACCTGTGCCTGCCGCAATGTGTAAAATGGGGACCTGTGCCTGCCGCAATGTGTAAAATGGGGACACTTGCCAGCGTACTGTGTAAAATGGGGACCTGTGCCTGCCGCTATGTGTAAAATGGGGACACTTGCCAGCGTACTATGTAAAATGGGGACCTGTGCCTGCCGCTATGTGTAAAATGGGGACACTTGCCAGCGTACTATGTAAAATGGGGACCTGTGCCTGCCGCAATGTGTAAAATGGGGACACTTGCCAGCGTACTGTGTAAAATGGGGACCTGTGCCTGCCGCTATGTGTAAAATGGGGACACTTGCCAGCGTACTGTGTAAAATGGGGACCTGTGCCTGCCGCAATGTGTAAAATGGGGACACTTGCCAGCGTACTGTGTAAAATGGGGACCTGTGCCTGCCGCTATGTGTAAAATGGGGACACTTGCCAGCGTACTGTGTAAAATGGGGACCTGTGCCTGCCGCTATGTGTAAAATGGGGACACTTGCCAGCGTACTGTGTAAAATGGGGACCTGTGCCTGCCGCTATGTGTAAAATGGGGACACTTGCCAGCGTACTGTGTAAAATGGGGACCTGTGCCTGCCGCAATGTGTAAAATGGGGACCTGTGCCTGCCGCAATGTGTAAAATGGGGACACTTGCCAGCGTACTGTGTAAAATGGGGACCTGTGCCTGCCGCTATGTGTAAAATGGGGACACTTGCCAGCGTACTGTGTAAAATGGGGACCTGTGCCTGCCGCAATGTGTAAAATGGGGACCTGTGCCTGCCGCTATGTGTAAAATGGGGACACTTGCCAGCGTACTATGTAAAATGGGGACCTGTGCCTGCCGCAATGTGTAAAATGGGGACACTTGCCAGCGTACTGTGTAAAATGGGGACCTGTGCCTGCCGCTATGTGTAAAATGGGGACACTTGCCAGCGTACTGTGTAAAATGGGGACCTGTGCCTGCCGCAATGTGTAAAATGGGGACACTTGCCAGCGTACTGTGTAAAATGGGGACCTGTGCCTGCCGCTATGTGTAAAATGGGGACACTTGCCAGCGTACTGTGTAAAATGGGGACCTGTGCCTGCCGCTATGTGTAAAATGGGGACACTTGCCAGCGTACTGTGTAAAATGGGGACCTGTGCCTGCCGCTATGTGTAAAATGGGGACACTTGCCAGCGTACTGTGTAAAATGGGGACCTGTGCCTGCCGCAATGTGTAAAATGGGGACCTGTGCCTGCCGCAATGTGTAAAATGGGGACACTTGCCAGCGTACTGTGTAAAATGGGGACCTGTGCCTGCCGCTATGTGTAAAATGGGGACACTTGCCAGCGTACTGTGTAAAATGGGGACCTGTGCCTGCCGCAATGTGTAAAATGGGAACACTTGCCAGCGTACTGTGTAAAATGGGGACCTGTGCCTGCCGCTATGTGTAAAATGGGGACACTTGCCAGCGTACTGTGTAAAATGGGGACCTGTGCCTGCCGCAATGTGTAAAATGGGGACCTGTGCCTGCCGCAATGTGTAAAATGGGGACACTTTTTCCTGCCGCAATGTGTAAAATGGGGACACTTTTTCCTGCCGCAATGTGTAAAATGGGGACACCTGTCTGCCGCAATGTGTAAAATGGGGAATGGGGACACTTGCCTGTCGTACTGTGTAAAATGGGGACACTTTTTCCTGGATATGAAATGTATGTTAGAAAAGGCAGTTTCTCAGGTAAAAAAGTTCTGAAAGAGAGATAGATATATATATATATATATATATATATATAATATTTTTATTCATTTATTTTTTTTATTTTATTTTATTTTTTTTATTTATTTATTGTAAAATATTATTTATTTTTTTGCGGGGGGGGGGGGGGGGTGTCAAATGACTACCTTGCCCCGGGTGACAAAAATCCTAGTTTCGGCCCTGCCATGGGGATTATACCAAAGCTCCCAAACGGGCGGGAGAGTGCGGATGACTCTGCAGCACCGAATGAGCAAACTCTAGGTCCTCCTCAGCCAGGGTATCAAACTTGTAGACTCTTGCAAAAATGTTTGAACCCGACCAAGTAACAGCTCGGCAAATTTGTAAAGCCGAGACCCCTCGGGCAGCCGCCCAAGAAGAGCCCACTTTCCTCGTGGAATGGGCATTTACAGATTTAGGGTGCGGCAGTCCAGCCGCAGAATGTGCAAGTTGAATCGTGCTACAGATCCAGCGAGCAATAGTCTGCTTAGAAGCAGGAGCACCCAGCTTGTTGGGTGCATACAGGATAAATAGCGAGTCAGTTTTCCTGACTCCAGCCGTCCTGGAAACATATACTGTTCAGGGCCCTGACTACGTCCAGTTACTTGGAATCCTCCAAGTCCCAAGTAGCCGCAGGCACCACAATAGGTTGGTTCACATGAAAAACTGATACCACCTTAGGAAGGAATTGGGAACGAGTCCTCAATTCCGCCTTATCCATATAAAAAATCAGATAAGGGCTTTTGCATGACAAAGCCGCCAATTCTGATACACGCCTGGCCGACGCCAAGGCCAACAGCATGACCACTTTCCACGTGAGGTATTGTAGCTCCACGGATTTAAGTGGCTCAACCCAATGCGACTTCAGGAAATCCAACACCACGTTGAGATCCCACGGTGCCACTGGAGGCACAAACGGGGGCTGACTATGCAGCACTCCCTTAACAAAAGTCTGAACTTCAGGCAGTGAAGCCAGTTCTATTTTGGAAGAAAATCGATAGAGCTGAAATCTGGACCTTAGTGGAACCCAATTTTAGGCCCATAGTCACCCCTGACTGTAGGAAGTGCAGAAATCGACCTAGCTGAAATTCCTCCTTTGGGGCCTTCCTGGCCTCACAGCACGCAACATATTTCCGCCATATGCGGTGATAATGGTTTGCGTTCACTTCTTTCCTAGCTTTAATTAGCGTAGGGATAACTTCCTCCGGAATGCCCTCTTCCTTCAGGATCCGGCGTACAACCGCCATGCCGTCAAACGCAGCCGCGGTACGTCTTGGAACAGACAGGCCCCTTGCTGCAGCAGGTCCTGTCTGAGCGGCAGAGGCCATGGGTCCTCTGAGATCATTTCTTGGAGTTCTGGGTACCAAGCTCTTCTTGGCCAATCCGGAAAAATGAGTATAGTTCTTACTCCTCTCCTTCTTATTATTCTCATTACCCTGGGTAAGAGAGGCAGAGAAGGGAACACATACACCGACTGGTACACCCACGGTGTTACCAGAGCGTCCACAGCTATCGCCTGAGGGTCCCTTGACCTGGCGCAATATCTTTGTAGCTTTTTGTTGAGGCAGGACGCCATCATGTCCACCTGTGGCCTTTCCCAACGGTGTACAATCATTTGGAAGACTTCTGGATGAAGTCCCCACTCTCCCGGGTGGAGGTCGTGTCTGCTGAGAAAGTCTGCTTCCCAGTTGTCCACTCCGGGAATGAACACTGCTGACAGTGCTAACACATGATTTTCCGCCCATCGGAGAATCCTTGTGGCTTCTGCCATCGCCATCCTGCTTCTTGTGCCGCCCTGTCGGTTTACATGAGCGATCGCCGTGATGTTGTGTTGAAGCAGGGGTCTAGCCTGACTTAGGGCATTGTAAATGGCCCTTAGTTCCAGAATATTTATGTGTAGGGAAGTCTCCTGACTTTTCCATAGTCCTTGGAAGTTTCTTCCCTGTGTGACTGCCCCCCAGCCTCGAAGGCTGGCATCCGTGGTCACCAGGACCCAGTCCTGTATGCCGAATCTGCGGCCCCCTAGAAGATTAGCACTCTGCAGCCACCACAACAGCGACACCCTGGCCCTTGGAGACAGGGTTATCCGCCGATGCATCTGAAGATGCGACCCGGACCACTTGTCCAACAGATCCCACTGGAAGATCCTTGCATGGGACCTGGCGAATGGAATTTCTTCGTAAGAAGCTACCATCTTTCCCAGGGCTCGCGTGCATTGATGCACCGACACCTGTATTTGTATTAGGAGGTCTTTGTCTAGAGACGACAACTCCTTGGACTTCTCCTCCGGGAGAAACCCTTTTTATCCTGTTCTGTGTCCAGAACCATACCCAGGAACAGTAGACGCGTCGTAGGAACCAGCTGCGACTTTGGAATATTCAGAATCCAGCCGTGCTGTTGTAGCACTTCCCGAGATAGTGCTACTCCGACGAACAACTGCTCCCTGGACCTCGCCTTTATAAGGAGATCGTCCAAGTACTGGATAATTATTTCGGCCATTACCTTGGTAAATACCCTCGGTGCCGGGGACAGACCAACGGCAACGTCTGGAATTGGTAATGACAATCCTGTATCACAATTTTGAGGTACTCCTGGTGAAGAGGGTAAATAGGGACATGCAGGTAAGCATCCTTGATGTCCAGTGATACCATGAAATTCTCCAGGCTTGCAATAATCGCCCTGAGCGATTCCATTTTGAACTTGAACCTTCGTATATAAGTGTTCAAGGATTTCAATTTTAGAATGGGTCTCACCGAACCGTCTGGTTTCGGTACCACAACATTCTGGAATAGTAACCCCGGCCTTGTTGAAGGAGGGGTACCTTGATTTCACCTGCTTGAAGTACAGCTTGTGAATTGCCGCCAGTACTACCTCCCTTTCTCCGAGGGCAGCAGGCAAGGCTGATGTGAGGTAACGGCGAGGGGGAGTCGCCTCGAACTCCAGCCTGTATCCCTGTGATACTACTTGCAGAACCTAGGGATCCACCTGTGGGCAAGCCCACTGGTCCCTGAAGTTCCCGAGATGCGCCCCCACCGCACCTGTCTCCACCTGTGGAGCCCCAGCGTCATGCGGTGGACTCAGAGGAAGCGGGGGAAGATTTTTGATCCTGGGAACTGGCTGTCTGGTGCTGCTTTTTCCTTCTTCCCTTGTCTCTGTGCAGAAAGGAAGTGCCTTTGACCCGCTTGCTTTTCTGAAGCCGAAAGGACTGTACCTGAAAATACGGTGCTTTCTTAGGATGTGAGGAAACCTGAGGTAAAATGTTTTCTTCCCAGCTATTGCTGTCGATATGAGGTCCCAGAGACCATCCCCAAACAATTCCTCACCCTTATAAGGCAGAATCTCCATGTGCCTTTTATAGGCAGCATCACCTGTCCACTGCCGGGTCTCTAATACCCTCCTGGCAGAATGGACATTGCATTAATTCTGGATGCCAGCCGGCAAATATCCCTCTGTGCATCCTTCATATATAAGACGACGTCTTTAATATGCTCTATGTTAGCAAAATATTATCCCTGTCTAGGGTATTAATATTATCTGACAGGGTATCAGACCACGCTGCAGCAGCACTATTTATGCTGAGGCAAATGCAGGTCTCAGTATAGTACCTGAGTGTGTATATACAGACTTCAGGATAGCCTCCTGCTTTTTATCAGCAGGCTCCTTCAAAGTGGCCGTATCCCCAGACGGCAGTGCCACCTTTTTTGACAAACGTGTGAGTGCCTTATCCACCCTAGGGGATATCTCCCAACGTGACCTACTTTTTAGAAATTACCATTTTCTTATCGGGGGAACCCACGCTCTTTACACACTTCATTCACTCATCTGATGGGGGAACAAAACACTGGCTGCTTTTTCTCCCCAAACATAAAACCCCTTTTATGTGGTACTTGGGTTCATGTCAGAAATGTGTAACACATTTTTCATTGCCGAGATCATGCAACGGATGTTCCTAGTGGATTGTGTATATGTCTCAACCTCGTCGACACTGGAGTCAGACTCCGTGCCGACATCTGTGTCTGCCATCTGAGGTAACGGGCGTTTTTTGAGCCCCTGATGGCCTTTGAGACGCCTGGGCAGGCGCGGGCTGAGAAGCCGGCTGTCCCACAGCTGTCACGTCATCCAGCCTTTTTATGTAAGGAGTTGACATTGTCGGTTAATACCTTCCACCTATCCATCCACTCTGGTGTCGGCCCCACAGGGGGCGACATTCCATTTATCGGCCTCTGCTCCGCCTCCACGTAACCTTCCTCATCCAACATGTCGACACAGCCGTACCGACACACCGCACACACACAGGGAATGCTCTGACTGAGGACAGGACCCCACAAAGTCCTTTGGGGAGACAGAGAGAGAGTATGCCAGCACACACCAGAGCGCTATATAATGCAGGGATTAACACTATAACTGAGTGATTTTTCCCCAATAGCTGCTTGTATACACATATTGCGCCTAAATTTAGTGCCCCCCCTCTCTTTTTAACCCTTTGAGCCTGAAAACTACAGGGGAGAGCCTGGGGAGCTGTCTTCCAGCTGCACTGTGAAGAAAAAATGGCGCCAGTGTGCTGAGGGAGATAGCTCCGCCACTTTTTCGGCTGACTTTTTCTCCCGCTTTTTTCATGGATTCTGGCACGGGTAATTTATCACATATATAGCCCTGGGACTATATATTGTGATGATTTGCCAGCCAAGGTGTATTATATTGCCCTCAGGGCGCCCCCCCCAGCGCCCTGCACCCATCAGTGACCAGAGTGTGAGGTGTGCATGAGGAGCAATGGCGCACAGCTGCAGTGCTGTGCGCTACCTTGTTGAAGACAGAAGTCTTCTGCCGCCGATTTTCCGGAACACTTCTTGCTTCTGGCTCTGTAAGGGGGCCGGCGGCGCGGCTCCGGGACCGAACATCGAGGTCGGGTCCTGTGGTCGATCCCTCTGGAGCTAATGGTGTCCAGTAGCCTAAGAAGCCCAAACTACCACCAGTTAGGTAGGTTCGCTTCTTCTCCCCTTAGTCCCTCGCTGCAGTGAGTCTGTTGCCAGCAGATCTCACTGTAAAATAAAAAACCTAAAAAATACTTTCTCTCTAGGAGCTCAGGAGAGCCCCTAGTGTGCATCCAGCTCAGCCGGGCACAAGATTCTAACTGAGGTCTGGAGGAGGGTCATAGTGGGAGGAGCCAGTGCACACCAGGTAGTCCTAAAGCTTTCTTTAGTTGTGCCCAGTCTCCTGCGGAGCCGCTATTCCCCATGGTCCTTACGGAGTCCCAGCATCCACTTAGGACGTCAGAGAAATGGTCAGTTGCCACCCACAAACAGCCTCTTCCTATCAGTCACCTTGCGATCGCCCGTGCGATCGGTTTTCTCACACATCCCGTCGCTGTCCGCCGATCCCCGCCGCGTCTGCGCATTGTGGTGCATACGCATGCGCAGTTCAGACCTGATCGCAGACTGTACGAAAACGCAGCCTAGCGATCATGTCTGAATTAGGCCCAATTTCACATTCTGCTCAGGGGGTATACATATGTATTCCCGGAAGACGGGATGACGGCTGTCACTATTCTGACATCAGCATCCTGTCCGTCAGAATGCCGGCAGAGGGGCGAGCGCTATGAGTCCCCTTGCGTACTCTCTTCGCTCGCCACAGGATCTGTTCCGACTCTGAGTGTCGTAGGAATAGCCCCTGTGCACCGGTATTTCGGCTGTCGGCTGTTGGATTCCAGCGTCGGTAACCTGACCGCCGGGATCCTGATAGCTGGCAAATTGATTGCCTCCCGCTCAGGGATGGTCATGTTACTGCAAAGTTTTACTTTAGAGCTATTGACACTTTGACATCACATATTTTATTTAAAAATAAATTAGAACCCATACACTAATTACTGAAGGGATGACATCACTAAGCACTCAATCATGGGAAGGTTTAATGGAAGCAGTTTTCCACCCCAACGTGACTCATGGCTGGTGACCCGTATCTGCATGTACCTGTCTAGCTGAGGCCACAGCTGACGGTATATCCAACCCAGCCATGTGGAACTTTTAATTTCATCTCAATCTCTAGTAGCTGTTGCGTAGAAACCCAAGCAAGATAATGAGCTGGATGTTGGTCTAGAACATCATCTCCCCTTCCTCTTCCATCCCGTTCAAACTTTGCTGAGCAGGGAACGTGGAACTTGTGCTAGGAAATGAAACCGTTTAATAGTCTTGGTTGTCCTCCTAAAGTATTAATAGGCATTATCTAGATGTAATATACAAGTGGACTATCTGTAAGCTGTGTATCTATCACGGACAGCAGCCATATCTCCGAGGAAACTAACATTCGCTATAGCCGCTTATTGCAGCGATTCAGACTGACACACTATCACAATGTATCAAACAGCCAGGAGAGCTCCTGCAATAAATGAACTGCTTGGCGAAACAGGTAAACTTTCATAGGCAGCATAACGTTTCAGCAAGAGACGACTCCTATCGTTCTTTCCCTCTTCACCTGTACTGCGCATGCATGGGCTGAAAAATATTGCGGATGCTCAATAAACACTGATAACAATGGACTTCTTATAGCCGGCTATGGGTCAGATTTATCAACTGTTTCTAGATACGATAATTATACTTTACACGGTCGAGTCACATTATTATGACCACCTTTGACATTTGACATCGGCAGCGCGTAGCCCATGAAGTACGTGTCACGTGTCGTGCGCTGGCTTGGTGGGTATATAAGGTGTGCAATAGGCCGTCTGCACACATATCACTCGTTGCTGGCATGGGTAAAAGGGACGATTTATCAGTTTAAAAAAGGGATGATTATCGGCTTTCGGGCCGAGGATGGCAATAGATTTGTGTCTAAAGTGACAGTTCACCCCGTCTAGCTGCTGTCTGTGCTACACACAGCAGTTACTCTGGATATTAGCTGGTGGTTATAATACATACTTGCCTACCTGACCCTCTCCATGAGGGAGAAAAGGCTCTGTTCCTGGACTTTCCTGGTAATGTATGATTGACATCACCTGTGGTGAGCTAGTTAATTGATAAGAAAGGTGTTTCACCACAGGTGATGGCAATCATACATTACCAGGAAAGTCCAGGAACAGAGCATTTTCTCCCTCATGGAGAGGGTCAGGTAGGCAAGTATGTTATAATAAAGTGACTCGACCGTGTATGTGGCAATAAGAAATGAAGGTTCTGATTTATAAATGAGTTTTATCATACGCAACGAGTCTTAAAACTCATAATAAAACTTGTTGATAAATCCGCCCCTAAGCATCATATGAATGTATTAAACAACACCGGAGCCCGTCCCTATGGTGTGTTAAAAGTGAAGTGAATGCATTAGCAATCACTTAACTTCCTCTTTGGGAGCTGGGTTCCACTCTGCGTGTGCACAATCTGCTGAACATGAATGAACGGGTGTAGTATGTTATGCTGGCGGTCGGGCTCTCGGCGGCTGGAATCCTGACCGCCGGCATACCGACAGCTTGGTGAGCGCAAATGAGCCCCTTTCCGGCATGGTGGCGCGTTACGCGCCACGCTATGTTATTCTCCCTTCAGGGGGGCCGTGGACCCCCAAGAGGGAGAAAAGCTGTCGGGATTCCGGCGCCGGTATGCTGGTCGTCGGTAGCCCGGCCGCCGGCAAACTGAAGACCACCCGACTGAACAAGTGGAGAGTGCCAGAGGGATCCTATGAGGTCCTCTTCATCATGTTTGTGGAAAGTAGCACATGGGCTAGAATGGCTAATGCCACCTTGAGATGACACAGAGAGCATGGAGATACTAAAGGGACATTAAGGAAATGCTGAGTAAACCGGAAAGTCTTGATTCTGTCTTTGAAGGATTCTAGAGTGGAGGCCTCTCGCACTGTGCAGGAAAGTGAGTTCCATAGAGTCTGCATGAATAAAAGCTCAACCCCCAGATGAATTCCGGGAGATCTTAGGTACTGCTAAAAGTCCTTCATCTACAGACAGCAGCCTGCTATCAACAGTAGAGTCACTAGGCTCTCTGAGGATAAAGCATAAATATATAACCAGAGGCGTCAGAATGGGTGGCGCACGGGGGCACCTGGCGGCTGGCTCCCCCAAAATATGAGAGGCGCTAGCCAATGTACACAGGAGCGATGTGTGGTCAGTTGAACGACCGCAGAGCACAACCTCCATGCAGCGCAGGGACCAGGCAACCCACCCCCAACTCCCAGCAGAGCAGTGCCGTGATTTGCAGGTGTTTAGGGGGCGTGGCCTAATGCAGAGTAGTGCCCACCTCTATGACAGACCTGTGGCTGCTGCTGCGTAATCAGGTACAGTAGAGTCTCTCCTGCTTGCTCCACTCTATCTCTCTCCCTGTCCCACTCTCTCTCCCTAACACTCTCTCCTCTTGCTCCTCTCTCTCTCCCTAACACTCTCTCTCCTTTTACTCCTCTCTCTCTACCTGACACTGCCCCTCTCTATCTCTCCCTGACACTTTGTGCGTGTGTGTGTGTCTCTCTCTCTCTTTCTTTCCCTGACACTCTCCCTCGCTCTTCCCACCTCCTCCCCACCGTGGTGCCACCTCCAATTCGTCCCCATAGTACCGCCTCCTCCTCCCCAGTGACTCCGCCCCAGGGGCACCAATTTAGGATCTATCTTGCCCCCCCCCCCATAAATGTTCTGACGCCCCTGTATATAACACATATTATCAACAGCACCTGTATCACGCACAAGACTGTGGGGCATATTTATTAAGCCTGGTGAAGTGATAAAGTGGAAGGTGATAAGGCATCAGCCACTCAGCTCCTAACTGTCATTTTTCAAACCCAGCCTGTAACATGGAAGTTAGGAGCTGATTGGCTGGTGCGTTATCACCTTCCACTTTATCACTTCACCAGGCGTAATAAAACTGCCCTTGTCTCTTCGGGCTCATTTTAAAGAACTTTATTAAGCAGGGGTGTAGCGAGGGTGGCTCCGGTGGAGCTCGAGGTCCAGGCGCTGAAAAATTTAGAGGGCGCAGGGGGTCGCACAGACGCGGAGACTAGGTAGGGAACAGGGCAGGCCAGAGGCAACAGCAGGAGACCCTGACAGCCGGCACATGCCGGAGCTCTGCCGCCCTCTTTATATGTCTCACTGTCTGCTTGTAGTTGGACAGCATGGTTACTTCTGTCCTGCAGCATCACTCTCTGCCCCCGCTGCTGCAGCACGTCTTTCTGGCTCAACTTCTGCAGCTCCCCACTCTGCCCCGGAAACTGCAGAACCTCTCTCTGCCCCGGCTGTGGCAGCACCTCTCTCTGCCCCAGCTGCGGCAGCACCTCTCTCTGCCCCGGCTGTGGCAGCACCCCTCTCTGCCCCGGCACCTGCAGCACCCCTCTCTGCCCCGGCACCTGCAGCACCCCTCTCTGCCCCAGCTACTGCAGCACCCCTCTCTGCCCCGGCTACTGCAGCACCCCTCTCTGGCCCGGCTACTGCAGCACCACTCTCTACATTGATGCTGCAGCACCTCTCTCTGCCCCAGTTGGTACAGCACCTCTCTCTACACTGATGCTGCAGCACCTCTCTCTGCATTAGAAGCGGCAATGTAAAATGTATAAGCGGCTCTACTGTGGCATAATGTGTATAAGTGGCTCTACTGTAGTGTAACGTATATAAGCGTCTCTACTCTGGTGTAACATATATAAGGGTCTCTACTGTGGTGTAACATGTGTAAGCGTCACTACTGTGGTGTAACGTGTATAAGGGGCTCTACTGTGGTGAAACGTGTAAAAGGAGTACTACTGTGCGGTATAATGTGAATTGGTACTATTCTGTGACCATGTCCCTTCCCCATGAAGCCACGGCCCTATACATTTGTTGCATGCCTTTGGCGCACACTGTCCCTGTTTTTAACATGGAGGGGTACCCAGAGGAAACTTTTGCCCTGAGCGCCACAAGGTCTAGGGGAGGGGGCGCCGAAAAATAACCTTGCGCTGGGCACCATGGCACCTAGCTACACCTCTGTTATTAAGCACAATTATTGGAACCGAAAAGTCTGTGCTGTATCATCATTGCCAGAAGTGGGGACCCAGCATTTTTCTCTAACGTCCTAGTGGATGCTGGGGACTCCGTAAGGACCATGGGGAATAGACGGGCTCCGCAGGAGACATGGGCACTTTAAGAAAGAATTTAGATTCTGGTGTGCTCTGGCTCCTCCCTCTATGTCCCTCCTCCAGACCTCAGTTTGAATATGTGTCCGGACGAGCTGGGTGCTGTTCAGTGAGCTCTCCTGAGCTTGCTATAAGAAAGTATTTTGTTAGGTTTTTTATTTTCAGGGAGCTCTGCTGGCAACAGACTCCCTGCATCGTGGGACAGAGGGGAGAGAAGCAGCCCTACTCTCTGAAGATAGGTCCTGCTTCTTAGGCTACTGGACACCATTAGCTCCAGAGGGATCGTACACAGGATCTCACCCTCGTCGTCCGATCCCAGAGCCGCGCCGCCGTCCCCCTCGCAGAGCCGGAAGACAGAAGCCGGGGGAGTATGAGAAGCAAAGAAGACTTCAAAATCGGCGGCAGAAAACTCCGTTCTTCACATGAGGTAACGCACAGCACTGCAGCTGTGCGCCATTGCTCCATACACACCTCACATACTCCGGTCACTGTAAGGGTGCAGGGCGCAGGGGGGGGGGGGGGGCGCCCTGGGCAGCATATGGACCTCTGTTGGCAAAAGTAAACATATATACAGTTGGGCACTGTATATATGTATGACCCCCGCCAAAAAGATATGTATTTTAGCGGGACAGAAACCCGCCGTCGAGGGGGCGGGGCTTCTCCCTCAGCACTCACCAGCGCCATCTTTTCTCCACAGCTCCGCTGAGAAGAAGCTCCCCAGGCTCTCCCCTGCAGATCACGGTAGAAAAAGGGTAAAAAGAGAGGGGGGGCACATAATTAGGCGCTAAAAACACAAATACAGCAGCTACTGGGTTAACATTAAGTTACTGTGTTATTCCTGGGACATATAGCGCTGGGGGGTGGTCTTCTGTTTGCCGGCGGTCGGGCTCCCGGCGCTCAGTATACCGGCGCCGGGAGCCCGACAGCCGGAATACCGACAATTATTTTCCCTCGTGGGGGTCCACGACCCCCATAGAGGGAGAATAAAATAGTGTGGCGCGCGTAGCGCGCCACCGTGCCCGTAGCGTGGCGAGCCCGCAAGGGGCTCATTTGCGCTCGCCAAGCTGTCGGTAAGCCGGCGGTCGGGCTCCCGGCGCCGGGATGCTGGTCGCCGGGAGCCCGACCGCCGGCCAGCCGTAGTGAACCCAGCGCTGGGGTGTGTGCTGGCATACTCTCTCTCTGTCTCACCAAAGGGCCTTGTGGGGGAACTGTCTTCAAAAAGGGCATTCCCTGTGTGTGTGGTGTGTCGGTACGCTTGTGTCGACATGTCTGATGAGGAAGGCTATGTGGAAGCAGAGCGGGAGCAAATGAATGTGGTGTCTCTGCCGACGGCACCGACACCTGATTGGATGGATATGTGGAAGGTTTTAAATGATAATGTTAATTCCTTAGATAAAAGGTTGGAAAAAGCTGAAGCCTCAGTACAGTCAGGGTCCCAACCCATGCCTGATCCTATGTCGCAGAGGCCGACAGGTTCTCAGAAGCGCCCACTATCCCAAATTATTGACATGGATACCGACATGGATTCTGACTCCAGTGTCGATTACGATGATGCAAGGTTATAGCCAAAATTGGCTAAATCCATCCGTTATATGATTATAGCAATTAAGGATGTGTTGCACATCACAGAGGAAACCCCAGTCCCTGACAAGAGGGTTCATATGTATGGGGAAAAGAAGCCAGAGGTAACCTTTCCCCCTTCACACGAGCTAAATGAGTTCTGTGAAAAGGCTTGGGAATCTCCAGATAAAAAACTGCAGATTTCCAAAAGGATTCTTATGGCGTATCCTTTCCCGCCAACGGACAGGTTACGCTGGGAATCCTCCCCTAGGGTGGACAGAGCTTTGACACGCTTATCCAAGAAGGTAGCCCTGCTGTCACAGGATACGGCTACCCTCAAAGATGCTGCGGATAGAAAACAGGAGGGTACCCTGAAGTCCATTTATACACATTCAGGTACCTTACTGAGGCCGGCAATCGCGTCGGCTTGGGTGTGTAGTGCTGTAGCAGCATGGACGGATACCTTCTAGGGTATTCAATTATCCGCAAATTCGCGGCAATTTTTCGCCCGAAAATTTTTCGCGCCAATCGGGCGAAAATTGCCGCGAAAACGCGCCGTCTTTTGACCTATTTAATTCCAAACTTGTTTCACGTGAAAATTCTTGCAGTGAAAAGTGCAGGTGAAAATGGGGAAATCATCCTGTACCCCAAAAAATGCTAAACTAACATAGGAAAACAGAAGTGTATTAGAGATCACATTAGAGAGTTTTTGGGGACTTAAATTGTGTGAAATGGCTGTTATATGCATTTTTTTTTAAAATGCAAAAAAATTATAGAAAGCAAGTTTTTTTGAGCAAAATAAATGCTCTCATTAAATTTGGGGTACATGAAAATGGGTATAAGTATATATTTGGGTAATTTTAGGGTACTTTAAAAAAAAAAGTGGAAAAAGACCGATTACTCCCATCTGCAAGCCTAAAAACATCTGTCCCACTCATAAAGCACCCCAATATACCTGTCCCATACCTTGAACCCCAATTTCCATCACTTTAAACTTTTTCACCCCAAAAATGACATGTCATTATTGGCCAATTAAAAATAATTAAAAACTTCAACGTGCCTAATTAGTCATTAAGGGGGGTGTCCCAGGAGTTCTGGACCATATCCAAACATTTTTACCTTAAAATAGTGACTTTTTCCAACTTTTCACCTGCTTCAGAGTAGGTGAAGTGAAATTAGTGAAAAAATGATCACCGATAAATTTTCACGGAAAATTGAATAGGCTGTAATTGCGTTTTGCGGGAAAAGTCTGTTTTTTCGCGCGAAAACCGGACTTTTCACGTGAAAAGTTCGTTATCGCTGCTAATTGAATATACCCCCTTATCTGAGGAACTTCATACCTTAGACAAGGATACTATATTAATGACCCTGGGGCATATTAAAGACGCTGTCCTTTATATGAGAGATGCTCAGAGAGACATTAGCCTACTAGGTTCTAGAATAAATGCTATGTCGATTTCTGCCAGAAGGGTCCTGTGGACTCAGCAATGGACAGGTGATGCCGACTCAAAAAGGCACATGGAGGTTTTACCTTACAAGGGTGAGAAATTGTTTGGGGAGGGTCTCTCGGACCTGGTCTCCACAGCTACGGCTGGAAAGTCAAATTTTTTGCCATATGTTTCCTCACAGCCTAAGAAAGCACCGTATTACCTAATGCAGTCCTTTCGATCACAGAAAAACAAGAAAGTCCGAGGTGCGTCCTTTCTTGCCAGGGGCAGGGGCAGAGGAAAGAAGCTGCACAACACAGCTAGTTCCCAGGAACAGAAGTCCTCCCCGGCTTCCACTAAATCCACCGCATGACGCTGGGGCTCCACAGGCGGAGCTAGGCCCGGTGGAGGCGCGTCTCCGAAATTTCAGCCACAAGTGGGTTCACTCCCAGTTGGATCCCTGGGCAATAGATATTGTGTCTCAGGGATACAAGCTGGAATTCGAAGAGATGCCCCCTCACCGATACCTCAAATCGGCCCTGCCAGCTTCCCCCTTAGAGAGGGAAATAGTGTTAACTGCAATTCACAAATTGTATCTTCAACAGGTGGTGGTCAAGGTTCCCCTCCTTCAACAAGGAAAGGGTTATTATTCGACCATGTTTGTAGTACCGAAACCGGACGGTTCGGTCAGACCCATATTGAATTTAAAATCCCTGAACATGTACCTGAAAAGGTTCCGGTTCAAGATGGAATCGCTGAGAGCGGTCATTGCAAGCCTGGAAGGGGGGGATTTTATGGTGTCTCTGGACATAAAGGATGCATACCTTCATGTCCCCATTTATCCACCTCATCAGGCGTACCTCAGATTTGTGGTACAGGATTGTCATTACCAATTTCAGACGTTGCCGTTTGGTCTCTCCACGGCTCCGAGAATATTTACCAACGTAATGGCGGAAATGATGGTGCTCCTGCGGAAGCAGGGGGTCACAATTATCCCATACTTGGACGATCTCCTCATAAAAGCGAGGTCAAGAGAGCAGTTGCTGATCAGCATAGCACGTTCTCTGGAAGTGTTACGGATTCTAAATATTCCAAAGTCGCAGTTGGTTCCTATGACTCGTCTGCCTTTCCTGGGCATGATTCTGGACACAGACCAGAAAAGGGTTTATCTCCCGATAGAGAAAGCTCAGGAACTCATGACACTGGTCAGGGGCCTATTAAAACCAAAACAGGTGTCAGTGCATCACTGCACTCGAGTCCTGGGAAAGATGGTGGCATCATACGAGGCCATTCCCTTCGGCAGGTTCCATGCGAGGACCTTTCAATGGGATTTACTGGACAAATGGTCCGGATCACATCTTCAGATGCATCGGTTAATCACCCTATCCCCCAGGGCCAGGGTGTCTCTCCTGTGGTGGCTGCGGAGTGCTCACCTTCTCGAGGGCCGCAGATTCGGCATTCAGGACTGGGTCCTGGTGACCACGGATGCAAGCCTCCGAGGGTGGGGAGCAGTCACACAGGGAAGAAATTTCCAAGGTCTGTGGTCAAGTCAGGAGACTTGCCTTCACATCAACATCCTGGAACTAAGGGCCATATACAATGCCCTACGTCAAGCAGAGACCCTGCTTCGCGGTCAACCGGTTCTGATTCAGTCAGACAACATCACCGCTGTGGCTCATGTAAACCGACAAGGCGGCACAAGGAGCAGGGTGGCGATGGTGGAAACCACCAGAATTCTTCGCTGGACGGAGAATCACGTCAGTGCACTGTCAGCAGTGTTCATCCCGGGAGTGGACAACTGGGAAGCAGACTTCCTCAGCAGGCACGACCTCCACCCGGGGGAGTGGGGACTTCATCAAGAAGTCTTCGCACAGATTGCAAGTCGGTGGGAACTGCCACAGGTGGACATGATGGCATCCCGCCTCAACAAAAAACTACAGAGGTATTGCGCCAGGTCAAGGGACCCTCAGGCGATAGCTGTAGACGCCCTGGTAACACCGTGGGTGTTCCAATCGGTCTATGTATTCCCTCCTCTTCCTCTCATACCAAAGATGTTGAGAATCGTAAGAAAAAGAGGAGTGAGAACAATACTCATTGTTCCGGATTGGCCAAGAAGGACTTGGTATCCAGATCTGCAAGAAATGCTCACGGAGGACCCGTGGCCTCTTCCTCTAAGACAGGACTTGTTGAAACAAGGGCCTTGTCTGTTCCAAGACTTACCGCGGCTGCGTTTGACGGCATGGCGGTTGAACGCCGGATCCTAGCGGAAAAAGGCATTCCGGATGAGGTCATTCCTATGCTGATAAAGGCTATGAAGGACGTGACGCTCAACATTATCACCGTATTTGGCGAAAATATGTTGCTTGGTGCGAGGCCAGGAATGCCCCTACGGAGGAATTCCAGCTGGGCCGTTTCCTTCACGTCGTACAGTCAGGAGTGACTTTGGGCCTAAAATTGGGTTCCATTAAGGTCCAGATTTCGGCCCTATCCATTTTCTTTCAAAAAGAGCTGGCTTCTCTACCTGAAGTTCAGACGTTTGTGAAGGGAGTGCTGCATATTCAGCCCCCTTTTGTGCCCCCAGTGGCACCTTGAGATCTTAACGTGGTGTTGAGTTTCCTGAAATCCCACTTGTTTGAACCACTCAAAACGGTGGAATTGAAATATCTCACGTGGAAGGTGGTCATGCTACTGGCCTTGGCTTCGGCTAGGCGTGTGTCAGAATTGGCGGCTTTGTTACATAAAAGCCCCTATCTGGTTTTCCATGCAGATAGAGCAGAGTTGCGGACCCGTCCACAATTCCTGCCAAAAGTGGTTTCAAAGCAGACTATTGCTCGCTGGATCTGTAACACGATTCAGTAGGCTCATTCTGCGGCTGGATTGCCGCTGCCAAAATCCGTTAAGGCCCATTCCACTAGGAAGGTGGGCTCTTCTTGGGCGGCTGCCCGAGGGGTCTCGGCATTACAGCTGTGCCGAGCGGCTACTTGGTCAGGTTCAAACACTTTTGCAAAGTTCTACAAGTTTGATACCCTGGCTGAGGAGGACCTTGTGTTTGCTCATTCGGTGCTGCAGAGTCATCCGCACTCTCCCGCCCGTTTGGGAGCTTTGGTATAATCCCCATGGTCCTTACGGAGTCCCCAGCATCCACTAGGACGTTAGAGAAAATAAGATTTTACTTACCGGTAAATCTATTTCTCGTAGTCCGTAGTGGATGCTGGGCGCCCGTCCCAAGTGCGGACTTCTTCTGCAATACTTGTATATAGTTATTGCTGCAATAAGGGCTATGTTATTGTTGCATCAGGGTTGCACTGATGCTCTGTTGTTGTTCATACTGTTGACTGGGTAAGTTTATCACAAGTTATACTGTGTGATTGGTGTGGCTGGTATGTATCTTGCCCTGGATTACCAAAATCCTTTCATTGTAATGTCAGCTCTTCCGGGCACAGTTTCTCTAACTGAGGTCTGGAGGAGGGACATAGAGGGAGGAGCCAGAACACACCAGAATCTAAATTCTTTCTTAAAGTGCCCATGTCTCCTGCGAAGCCCGTCTATTCCCCATGGTCCTTACGGAGTCCCCAGCATCCACTACGGACTACGAGAAATAGATTTACCGGTAAGTAAAATCTTATTATCTCTCTGCAGAAACTCCCTTCATAAATGTAAATAGTTTGTGGTAACATTGAGCCAACATTTTCTGTCTATTTTGGGACAAAGTATGTATATTAGGTAGGTTTAGTAATCCAGAGCATCACTTATAAGTGCAGCGACGTCAGATGTCTCCTTTACTTGTCGTTTAATGTATATGGGGCTGGAGGTATTATGGACAATTCCTCCTGAAAGAGACGCTTCAATCCTCCGGTCTAGCCAAGGTTATATGAATTGCTCACCTCATCATATCTGAGTTAGGGATTCTCCTGAAAATGTCCTGATTTAATATTGTATGTAACATTCTGATAGCTGTGAGATAAACTATATATACCATACTCCAGGTTGTTATCTAAATACTGGCGGTCAGGATTTTGACAGTCCTGTCCCGACAGCAGAATCACGATGCCTAGAATGGCAACAGGTCCCAGTAGGTATATTAACACTACCCCTGATCCTAACCCACCCCTCCCTCCTGCAGCCTAACCCTAAATGCCCCCTTCCACCGCCTATCCCTAACCTTCTCCCCACAGCCTACCCCCCCCCCACCCTCACAGCCTAAACCTAACCCTCCCCCATTGCCTAACACATGCTAACCCTAATATTTACCTTGAGCGTCCGTCGGCATTGTGAGCTGCGGGATTCCAGTGTCATATGACCCCCCACCGTTGGGATACTGACTATGTATATCCCCATACTCCAGCTTTTTGTAGAGAGTGTGTTGGCCCCAGTGCCATTATAAGTCTTGTGGGACACAAGTCACATGGGCCTGAAGGCTCTGCAGGAAGCGGAAATGAGAGAAAGTTTCAGAGCTTTGTTTACAGCAGGCCTGGATAACCTGTGGCTGTCCAGCTGTTATGAAACTACAAGTCCCAGCAGCATACCCGCACACAAATAAGCTGGTAAAGCATGCTTGTAGTTTCACAACAGCTGGAGAACCACAGGTTGGCCAACCCTAGTTTATAGCTAAACTTACTTGAATTGATAGTTTGGTCTAAATTTAGGATATGGGCTAGGTCAGAGTGAGCCCACTGGTATATAGGTGGTCAGTAGGGCGAAATAGAAGCTTTTAGAGCCTCCATGGCAAGGCTCTATTAATAGAAAGGTTGATGGTGGACACACTGCAAATATTCCTTCTGCCTCATTATTAATAACTGTAAATATAATGGCTGTAATTAGGTCAATCTTAACAATTGTAGGGTCCCGGGCAAAGCAATTCACTGTGGGTATCACCGCCCGCAGATGCAAGCTCCAAGTGGGGGAGGTCTGGAAACATCGGGCCCCTAGGCTCATGGGGCCCTTGGACAACTGCCCTTTAAGCTCATACAAAGAGATGGCCCTGGCTGTAATCGCTACCTATTCCCATTCTGTCTATACAGAACAATGAGCCATCAGCCTGCATATGACTCTTCCTCTCAGAAGGAACGACAGTAGTAATGCTGCTTATAGTAGCTGAGTAAGTTACTGTATTTATTCCTTTGTTTTCTAGATACATGAAGTAAAAGTAGTGATGTGCACCGGAAATTTTTCGGGTTTTGTGTTTTGGTTTTGGGTTCGGTTCCGCGGCCGTGTTTTGGGTTCGGACGCGTTTTGGCAAAACCTCACCGAAATTTTTTTGTCGGATTCGGGTGTGTTTTGGATTCGGGTGTTTTTTTCAAAAAACCCTAAAAAACAGCTTAAATCATAGAATTTGGGGGTCATTTTGATCCCATAGTATTATTAACCTCAATAACCATAATTTCCACTCATTTTCAGTCTATTCTGAACACCTCACATCTCACAATATTATTTTTAGTCCTAAAATTTGCACCGAGGTCGCTGGATGGCTAAGCTAAGCAACCCAAGTGGCCGACACAAACACCTGGCCCATCTAGGAGTGGCACTGCAGTGTCAGACAGGATGGCCCTTCAAAAAAATTGTCCCCCAAACAGCACATGATGCAAAGAAAAAAAGAGGCGCAATGAGGTAGCTGTGTGACTAAGCTAAGCGACCCAAGTGGCCGACACAAACACCTGGCCCATCTAGGAGTGGCACTGCAGTGTCAGACAGGATGGCCCTTCAAAAAAATTGTCCCCAAACAGCACATGATGCAAAGAAAAAAAGAGGCGCAATGAGGTAGCTGTGTGACTAAGCTAAGCGACCCAAGTGGCCGACACAAACACCTGTCCCATCTAGGAGTGGCACTGCAGTGTCAGACAGGATGGCACTTCAAAAAAAATACTCCCCAAACAGCACATGATGCAAAGAAAAAAAGAGGCGCACCAAGGTCGCTGTGTGACTAAGCTAAGCGACACAAGTGGCCGACACAAACACCTGGCCCATCTAGGAGTGGCACTGCAGTGTCACGCAGGATGGCCCTTCAAAAAAATACTCCCCAAACAGCACATGATGCAAAGAAAAAAAAGAGTCGCAATGAGGTAGCTGTGTGACTAAGATAAGCGACCCAAGTGGCCGACACAAACATCTGGCCCATCTAGGAGTGGCACTGCAGTGTCAAGCAGGATGGCCCTTCAAAAAAATACTCCCCAAACAGCACATGACGCAAAGAAAAAAAGAGGCGCAATGAGGTAGCTGTGTGACTAAGCTAAGTGACCCTAGTGGCCGACACAAACACCTGGCCCATCTAGGAGTGGCACTGCAGTGTCACGCAGGATGGCCCTTCAAAAAAATACTCCCCAAACAGCACATGATGCAAAGAAAAAAAGAGGCGCAATGAGGTAGCTGTGTGACTAAGATAAGCGACCCAAGTGGCCGACACAAACATCTGGCCCATCTAGGAGTGGCACTGCAGTGTCACGCAGGATGGCCCTTCAAAAAAATACTCCCCAAACAGCACATGATGCAATGAAAAAAAGAGGTGCAATGAGGTAGCTGTGTGACTAAGCTAAGCGACCCAAGTGGCCGACACAAACACCTGGCCCATCTAGGAGTGGCACTGTAGTTTTCTAGCGAGAGGATGAGTGCTTCCATCCTCATGTGAAGCTGAACCACTAGCCATGAACATAGGCCAGGGCCTCAGCCGTTCCTTGCCACTCCGTGTCGTAAATGGCATATTGGCAAGTTTACGCTTCTCCTCAGACGCTTTTAATTTTGATTTTTGGGTCATTTTACTGATCTTTTGTGTTTTGGATTTTACATGCTCTGTACTATGACATTGGGCATCGGCCTTGGCAGACGACGTTGATGGCATTTCATCGTCTCGGCCATGACTAGTGGCAGCAGCTTCAGCACGAGGTGGAAGTGGATCTTGATCTTTCCCTATTTTTTTAACCTCCACATTTTTGTTCTCTATATTTTAATGCGCACAACTAAAAGGCACCACAGGTATACAATGTAGATGGATGGATAGTATACTTATTATTATTAATGGATGACGAGTGACTGACGACACAGAGGTAGGTACAGCAGTGGCCTACCGTACTGCTATATACAGTATAATAAATGGACCTGGTGGACACTGTCAGCAAACTGCTAAACTAGTATAAAGAAAAAAAGCCACCACAGGTATACAATGTAGATGGATGGATAGTATACTTATGGACGACGAGTGACGACACAGAGGTAGGTACAGCAGTGGCCTACCGTACTGCTATATACAGTATAATGGACCTGGTGGACACTGTCAGCAGACTGCTAAACTAGTACTACTAGTATAAAAAAAAAGCCACCACAGGTATACAATGTAGATGGATGGTAGTATACTTATGGACGACGAGTGACGACACAGAGGTAGGTACAGCAGTGGCCTACCGTAATGCTATATACAGTATAATGGACCTGGTGGACACTGTCAGCAGACTGCTAAACTAGTACTACTAGTATAAAAAAAAAAGCCACCACAGGTATACAATGTAGATGGATGGATAGTATACTTATGGACGACGAGTGACGACACAGAGGTAGGTACAGCAGTGGCCTACCGTACTGCTATATACAGTATAATGGACCTGGTGGACACTGTCAGCAGACTGCTAAACTAGTACTACTAGTATAAAGAAAAAAAGCCACCACAGGTATACAATGTAGATGGATGGATAGTATACTTATGGACGACGAGTGACGACACAGAGGTAGGTACAGCAGTGGCCTACCGTACTGCTATATACAGTATAATGGACCTGGTGGACACTGTCAGCAGACTGCTAAACTAGTACTACTAGTATAAAAAAAGCCACCACAGGTATACAATGTAGATGGATGGATAGTATACTTATGGACGACGAGTGACGACACAGAGGTAGGTACAGCAGTGGCCTACCGTACTGCTATATACAGTATAATGGACCTGGTGGACACTGTCAGCAGACTGCTAAACTAGTACTACTAGTATAAAAAAAAGCCACCACAGGTATACAATGTAGATGGATGGATAGTATACTTATGGACGACGAGTGACGACACAGAGGTAGGTACAGCAGTGGCCTACTGTACTGCTATATACAGTATAATGGACCTGGTGGACACTGTCAGCAGACTGCTAAACTAGTACTACTAGTATAAAGAAAAAAAGCCACCACAGATATACAATGTAGATGGATGGATAGTATACTTATGGACGACGAGTGACGACACAGAGGTAGGTACAGCAGTGGCCTACCGTACTGCTATATACAGTATAATGGACCTGGTGGACACTGTCAGCAGACTGCTAAACTAGTACTACTAGTATAAAGAAAAAAAGCCACCACAGGTATACAATGTAGATGGATGGATAGTATACTTATGGACGACGAGTGACGACACAGAGGTAGGTACAGCAGTGGCCTACCGTACTGCTATATACAGTATAATAAATGGACCTGGTGGACACTGTCAGCAAACTGCTAAACTAGTATAAAGAAAAAAAGCCACCACAGGTATACAATGTAGATGGATGGATAGTATACTTATTATTATTAATGGATGACGAGTGACTGACGACACAGAGGTAGGTACAGCAGTGGCCTACCGTACTGCTATATACAGTATAATGGACCTGGTGGACACTGGCAGCAGACTGCTAAACTAGTATAAAAAAAAGCCACCACAGGAGTGTTTTTCAGGCAGACAAACGTATACTGGTGGTCACTGTCAGCAAAACTGTGCACTGTACTCCTGCTATAGCTGCTCCCCAGTCCCCACAATTAAGCAGTGTGAGCACTCAGCACAGATATATCATGCAGCACACTGAGCACAGATATGGTATGGAGCGTTTTTTTCAGGCAGAGAACGGATAAAAAAAAACTGGTGGTCACTATCAGCAAAACTCTGCACTCTACTCCGAGTCCTAACAGCTGCTCCCCAATCCTCCCCACAATTAGTAATAAAACAAGCAATCAACTGTCTCTTCTACAATTATAAACGGAGAGGACGCCAGCCACGTCCTCTCCCTATCAATCTCAATGCACGTGTGAAAATGGCGGCGCGGCTGCTTATATAGAATCCGAATCTCGCGAGAATCCGACAGCGGGATGATGACGTTCAGGCGTGCTCGGGTTAGCCGAGCAAGGCGGGAGGATCCGAGTCTGCTCGGACCCGTGTAAAAAAAGGTAAAGCTCGGGTGGGTTCGGTTTCTCGGAAACCGAACCCGCTCATCACTAAGTAAAAGACACCTTTTATCAGTGTGCGAACTGTGTGCTATGGCTGCATTACAGGTAATGGTAGTGGTCATTGCATTACACAGTGTGAGAGCTGTGTGCTATGGCTGCATTGCAGGTAATGGTAGTGGGCGTATGTGATTCTCAGGTACTCGGTGCCTTACACAGTGTGAGAACCATGTGCTATGGCTGCACTGCAGGTAATGGTAGTGGTCATATGTGATACTCAGGTACTCGGTGCCTTACACAGTGTGCGAGCCGTGTACTGTGGCTGCATTGCAGGTAATGGTAGTGCGCGTATGTGATTCTCAGGTACTCGGTGCGTTACACAGTGTGAGAGCTGTGTGCTATGGCTGCTTTGCAGGTAATGGTAGTGGTCATATGTGATACTCAGGTACTCAGTGACTTACACAGTGTGAGAACCATGTGCTATGGCTGCATTGCAGGTAATGGTAGTGAGCGTATGTGATACTCAGGTACTCGGTGCCTTACACAGTGTGAGAGCTGTGTGCTAGTGCATTGCAGGTAATGGTAGTGTGCGTATGTGATTCTCAGGTGCTCGGTGCATTACATAGTGTGAGGGCCGTGTGCTATGGCTGCATTGCAGGTAATGGTAGTGGTCATATGTGATTCTCACGAACTCGGTGCATTACACAGTGTGTGAGCTGTGTGCTATGGCTGCATTGCAGGTAATGGTAGTGGGTGTATGTGATTCTCAGGTACTCGGTGCGTTACACAGTGTGAGAACCATGTGCTATGGCTGCATTGCAGGTAATGGTAATGCGCGTATGTGATTCTCAGGTGCTCGGTGCATTACATAGAGTGAGGGCCGTGTGCTATGGCTGCATTGCAGGTAATGGTAGTGCGTGTATGTGATTCTCAGGTACTCGATGCGTTACACAGTGTGAGAGCCGTGTGCTATGGCTGCATTGCAGGTAATGGTAAGGGGTGTATGTGATTCTCAAGTACTCGGTGCGTTACACAGTGTGAGAGCTGTGTGCTATGGCTGCATTGCAGGTAATGGTAGTGGTCATATGTGATTCTCAGGTACTCGGTGCGTTACACAGTGTGAGGGCCGTGTGCTATGACTGCATTGCAGGTAATGGTAGTGAGCGTATGTGATTCTCAGGTACTCGGTGCCTTACACAGTGTGAGGGCCGTGTGCTATGGCTGCAGTGCAGGTAATGGTAGTGGGCGTATGTGATTCTCAGGTACTCGGTGCGTTACACAGTGTGAGGGCCGTGTGCTATGGCTGCAGTGCAGGTAATGGTAGTGGGCGTATGTGATTCTCAGGTACTCGGTGCGTTACACAGTGTGAGGGCCGTGTGCTATGGCTGCAGTGCAGGTAATGGTAGTGGTCATATGTGATTCTCAGGTACTCGTGCATTACATAGTGTGAGGGCCGTGTGCTATGGCTGCAGTGCAGGTAATGGTAGTGGGCATATGTGATTCTCAGGTACTCAGTGCGTTACACAGTGTGAGAGCTGTGTACTATGGCTGCATTGCAGGTAATGGTAGTGAGCATATGTGATTCTCCGGTACTCGGTGCGTTACACAGTGTGAGGGCCGTGTGCTATGACTGCATTGCAGGTAATGGTAGTGAGCGTATGTGATTCTCAGGTACTCGGTGCCTTACACAGTGTGAGGGCCGTGTGCTATGGCTGCAGTGCAGGTAATGGTAGTGGGCGTATGTGATTCTCAGGTACTCGGTGCGTTACACAGTGTGAGAGCTGTGTGCTATGGCTGCATTGCAGGTAATGGTAGTGAGCATATGTGATTCTCCGGTACTCGGTGCGTTACACAGTGTGAGGGCCGTGTGCTATGGCCGCATTGCAGGTAATGGTAGTGAGCATATGTGATTCTCAGGTACTCGGTGCGTTACACAGTGTGAGGGCCGTGTGCTATGACTGCATTGCAGGTAATGGTAGTGAGCATATGTGATTCTCAGGTCTCGGTGCGTTACACAGTGTGAGGGCCGTGTGCTATGGCTGCATTGCAGGTAATGGTAGTGGGCGTATGTGATTCTCCGGTACTCGGTGCGTTACACAGTGTGAGGGCCGTGTGCTATGGCCGCATTGCAGGTAATGGTAGTGAGCATATGTGATTCTCAGGTCTCGGTGCGTTACACAGTGTGAGGGCCGTGTGCTATGGCCGCATTGCAGGTAATGGTAGTGGGCGTATGTGATTCTCAGGTACTCGGTGCGTTACACAGTGTGAGGGCCGTGTGCTATGGCTGCATTGCAGGTAATGGTAGTGAGCATATGTGATTCTCAGGTCTCGGTGCGTTACACAGTGTGAGGGCCGTGTGCTATGGCTGCATTGCAGGTAATGGTAGTGGGCATATGTGATTCTCAGGTACTCGGTGCGTTCCACAGTGTGAGGGCCGTGTGCTATGGCTGCATTGCAGGTAATGGTAGTGGGTGTATGTGATTCTAAGGTACTCGGTGCGTTACACAGTGTGAGGGCCGTGTGCTATGGCTGCATTGTAGTGGGCATATGTGATTGTCTAGGGTTCGGTATGTAATACCAGCGGTCGAGATGTCGGTGGTCACATCACTGATGGCAGCATCATGACACTGAAGATCCCGACACCGGACGGGGTAAGTATTTTAACCCCTCTCCCCTACCCTAACCCTCCGGGGGTGATGGCTATTGCTAACCTTCCGGGGATGGTGGCTAGGGCGAACCCTCGGGGGGGGTGGCGGCTATGACTAACCACCCCCCTAGTTCCTAAACTTAACCCTTCCTAGTGCTTATCCCTAACATTCCAACCCCCTCCATCGGGCCATAACCCTGACCAGTACCCCGATACTCACCTTCGAGATATCGGCTCTCTGTATTGTGGCGCCGGTCTCCTGAGTGGTGTCGGGATTCTGGCATTGATCACATGACTGCCGACATCCCAACCGCTGGGGTGCTGAATGCATCCCATTCTCAGGTACTCAGTGTGTTATACAGTATGAGAAAGGTGTTATATGGCTGAGTGCCTCGGTAAATGGAGATATTTATAGCTCTGCCAGCTGCTCCCAGCTCACAGGGACTTGTGTGGATGAGCTGTAGGATTAGCTGTGACTCAAAGCCCGTACATCATATTAAGTGATAGATGGGTCCCTGATAGGAACATGCCGTGGTTACTCTCGCCAGGGTGACGTCAAAGACACTTATCAGCACCTTATAATCAGAAACCGTTCCCGAGCAATAAGAGCAAGCGGCTCAACCACTTCTTCCCTGGCTGCTAGTAATAACAGCAACAGCAACACGGCCTGACAGAGATAATAACCAAATAAACAGGCTAAGCAAACACGTCACCCTGCTAATAAGACCAAGTCATAAAGCCAATAGTTGTCCATAGAACCAAATCGCAAGTTGTCCTTTAAGTATACACTTCTTTTGCTCATATATGACAAATATAAAGGATCTGCATAAGGAAACTACAACTGATGCTGACTAAGGCCCAATATGCATGAGAGCTAATGAAAACTTTGTGGCTTTTTACACCCCTGCACCACAGACAGAACTATAGTATAGAACAGCTATTATATTGTTTATAATGTTCTTTACAGGTTAGTAAAATATACAATATCAAGTTCTGGGACTCTGTGCTCTGTTTAAGTAGAGTTTACACACTCCTTTGTGTATAAGTATAAAATCATTTGTAGTGCCTGGATCCTGCTGTGATTATCTTGGGTTCCTCTACTTCTATCCTGGGTATACCCTGGCAGCGGGAGCTAGTATTGAGTACAATATTTGCCTACCCTCCTGGAATGTCCGGGAGATTCTCGAAATGTGGGGAGCTCTCCCAGTGGTAGATGCATCCAACGTCTGAGAGAGATAAAGTACTAACCAATTAGCTTTTAACTGTCATTTTATAGGCTGTTTCAAAAATGACAGCTAATCGGATGGTACGGATGTTTTTTTTTTTTTATATATGATGCGTATAACATAATCACAGAGAGTAAGGAAAGAAAACTCCATCACAGACAACGGTGTGGTAAACTGTAATAAAAATGGAGAGAGACAAGAAAAGAAGAGGAGACAAATAGATACATACCTCCCAACTGTCCCAATTGCAATAGGACAGTCCTGCTATTCGGACACGGTCCTGCGGTCTCACCTGTGGACCACAGGACGCAGTGTCCCGCGGGGGTGGGGGAGGCTTGCTACACTGCAAATTAGCGGGTGATCCCTGAATGGATGCCACACTCATGCGCACGGCATCTAAACAGTGCAGGACGGCTTGATTCTATGGGGGGAATTCAAATGTTTAAAAATTCGGTTGGCTGTCTGTTTTTTTCCCTGTCTATTAGAGATAGGAAAAATCAGACACCCAACTGACTATTCAAACAATTGAATATCCCCCTATATGTTTTTTGTTGTAGTTTTTTTCTTTTTCTTCTCCTACTAGTGCTGAGCAGGACGAGCGGCCGGTGGAGGCAGTTTATAAATCACACTGCGGCCCCGTTTTTTGTGTGCCCGTTTGAACCTGGGGCATAGTTGCCGACTTTTGGGCTGCTCTCTCCAGGAGAGAGCAGCCAGTCGGCTCAGCAGGGGGGCGGGCACGCCGGGCAGTGAGCTGATGTGAGGAGGGGGGCGGGCCGGAGGCGGCACGGGGGCGGGCTGGAGGCGGGCCAGAGGAGGGACGGGGGCGTGGCTGCTGGATCGCATCATGCAAGCCACGCCCCCCACTGTGCAATGCCGCAATTACCGGCATTATACAGTGGGGGCGTGGCTTGCATGACGCGATTCAACAAGAATCGCGTCATCGCCTGCAAGGACGGCCCACTTCACTCGCTAAGTGGGCAGCCGGGCAGGGGGGGACCCCTGAAATCGGGAGACTTGCCTGCTCTTCCGGGGGCCGGGAGGGTCACCCGATTTTCGGGATCCTCCCGGCCATTCCGGGAGGGTAGGCAAGTATGACCTGGGGGCACCTCTGAACCAGTGACGTGCGGTGGGATGAGGCAGGTGAGGCAGAGCCTTTCCTGTCATACTAACATTTGTGCCAGAGTTTTGAATGTATAAAGTATATGACAAATACAAAGAATATGTTTCAAATATCTTCTTTGTATTCTAATAAGTTTTATAGTCAAATCTCTGGGGTAAAAAGTCTATGGCAGGTGAGTTTATACTGCTGCACCTTTGAATAATGCCCACATGAACCATTTTACTCATATATTGTGTGTAAATCTGGCTCTGATACTAACCAGTGCCTCCTGAGAAATGTACCTCACTGCACGTCCCTGCTCTGAACCTCGGGCCCAGGAGTGGTGTACCCTCTGTACCCCCTGTCGCCGATCCTGTTTGCGTGTGTTTACTTTCCTCCCACATCCCCAAAATATAGTGGTAGATTAATATAATTCTGAAGAAAAAAAATGAACATTTGAATGTTAGGGACTGGGGGCCTAATTCAGATGTGGTTGGAGATGCGCCCTGTGCCGCAAAGTACCAATTTTCTGTACTTTGTACTTGCGGAGGACCCATTCTGCGCATGCACGACCGGGTCCTGCGACACAGGACGCAGAACAGCAGCACTCTGTGATTGACAGTTTGCTGCTGTCTGGGGAGGGGGCGGTTACTGCTTCAGTTTGTGAAAACGTAGGCATGTTGCCGCCGTTTAGAGGGAGGGAAGAGGCCAGGGATCTCCATTATCGGATGGAGATTTCCTGGCCTCTGTGACGGGCAGTTGATGGTGAGTGACTGGTCCGATGCTGTGTTCTAGGAACTCCTTGGGGTAGTTGTATCAAGCTTTGGAGAGTGGTAATGTGGAGAAGTTACTCAAAGTAGCCAATCACATTCTGTAATTTCAAAGCCTGTGCTAGATAAATGATCTGATTGGTTGGTTTGGACGACTGCTCAATGTTATCACTCTCTGAGGCTTGATACATCGCCCCCAGTCTAGTTTGAATAATTCCTATTGAGTACCACTGGTCTAGAACAGTCTGTCTGATATACTAAACACTAGTGATGAGCGGGTTCGGTTTCTCGGAAACCGAACCCCCCCGAACTTCACGCTTTTTACACGGGTCCGAGGCAGACTCGGATCTTCCCGCCTTGCTCGGCTAACCCGAGCGCGCCCGAACGTCATCATCCCGCTGTCGGATTCTCGCGAGGCTCGTATTCTATCGCGAGACTCGGATTCTATATAAGGAGCCGCGCGTCGCCGCCATTTTCACACGTGCATTGAGATTGATAGGGAGAGGACGTGGCTAGCGTCCTCTCCGTTTAGATAGAGAGTGAGACACTTGATTTACTGGAGCATTAGGAGTACTCAGAGAGTGCAGAGTTTTGCTGATAGTTATACTAGTGACCACCAGTTTTATTTATTATTTAATATAATCCGTTCTCTGCCTGAAAAAAAAAACGATACACAGTCACATACCATATCTGTTCTCAGCCTCAGTGTGCTGCATGATAATATCATCTATGTATATCTGACTGTGCTGAGTAGTGCTCACTGCTCACACAGCTTAATTGTGGGGGAGACTGGGGAGCAGTTATAGCAGGAGTACATATTTAACAGTGCACACTTTTGCTGCCAGAGTGCCAATGTGACTGACCAGCAGTGACCACCAGTATATTGTCTGCCTGAAAAAGTTAAACACTGGTGTGGTGTTTTTTTTTTTAATTCTATAAACGCATTCTGCTGACAGTGTCCAGCAGGTCCGTCATTCATTATATTTCTATCTTCTTCATACTAGTAGTTTAGGAGTCTGCAGTGCTGACAGTGTCCAGCAGGTCCGTCATTATACAATATATACCTGTCCTGCAGTAGTGATATATATATATATATATTTTATATCATTATCATCCAGTCTATACTAGCAGACGCAGTACGGTAGTCCACGGCTGTAGCTACCTCTGTGTCGGCAGTCGCTCGTCCATAATTGTATACCTACCTGTGGTGGTTTTTTTTTCTTCTATCTTCTTCATACTAGTAGTTTAGGAGTCTGCAGTGCTGACAGTGTCCAGCAGGTCCGTCATTATACAATATATACCTGTCCTGCAGTAGTGATATATATATATTTTTTATATCATTATCATCCAGTCTATACTAGCAGACGCAGTACGGTAGTCCACGGCTGTAGCTACCTCTGTGTCGGCAGTCGCTCGTCCATAATTGTATACCTACCTGTGGTGGTTTTTTTTTTTTCTATCTTCTTCATACTAGTAGTTTAGGAGTCTGCAGTGCTGACAGTGTCCAGCAGGTCCGTCATTATACAATATATACCTGTCCTGCAGTAGTGATATATATATATTTTTTATATCATTATCATCCAGTCTATACTAGCAGACGCAGTACGGTAGTCCACGGCTGTAGCTACCTCTGTGTCGGCACTGGCAGTCGCTCGTCCATAATTGTATACCTACCTGCGGTGGGTTTTTTTTTCCCTATCTTCTTCATACTAGTAGTTTAGGAGTCTGCAGTGCTGACAGTGTCCAGCAGGTCCGTCATTATATAATATATACCTGTCCTGCAGTAGTGATATATATATATTTTTTATATCATTATCATCCAGTCTATACTAGCAGACGCAGTACGGTAGTCCACGGCTGTAGCTACCTCTGTGTCGGCACTGGCAGTCGCTCGTCCATAATTGTATACCTACCTGTGGTGGTTTTTTTTTTTTTTATCTTCTTCATACTAGTAGTTTAGGAGTCTGCAGTGCTGACAGTGTCCAGCAGGTCCGTCATTATATAATATATACCTGTCCTGCAGTAGTGATATATATATATTTTTTATATCATTATCATCCAGTCTATACTAGCAGACGCAGTACGGTAGTCCACGGCTGTAGCTACCTCTGTGTCGGCAGTCGCTCGTCATCCATAAGTATACTAGTATCCATCCATCTCCATTGTTTACCTGAGGTGCCTTTTAGTTGTGCCTATTAAAATATGGAGAACAAAAATGTTGAGGTTCCAAAAATAGGGAAAGATCAAGATCCACTTCCACCTCGTGCTGAAGCTGCTGCCACTAGTCATGGCCGAGACGATGAAATGCCATCAACGTCGTCTGCCAAGGCCGATGCCCAATGTCATAGTACAGAGCATGTAAAATCCAAAACACCAAATATCAGTAAAAAAAGGACTCAAAAATGTAAAATAAAATCGTCGGAGGAGAAGCGTAAACTTGCCAATATGCCATTTACCACACGGAGTGGCAAGGAACGGCTGAGGCCCTGGCCTATGTTCATGGCTAGTGGTTCAGCTTCACATGAGGATGGAAGCACTCAGCCTCTCGCTAGAAAAATGAAAAGACTTAAGCTGGCAAAAGCACAGCAAAGAACTGTGCGTTCTTCGAAATCACAAATCCACAAGGAGAGTCCAATTGTGTCGGTTGCGATGCCTGACCTTCCCAACACTGGACATGAAGAGCATGCGCCTTCCACCATTTGCACGCCCCCTGCAAGTGCTGGAAGGAGCACCCGCAGTCCAGTTCCTGATAGTCAGATTGAAGATGTCAGTGTTGAAGTACACCAGGATGAGGAGGATATGGGTGTTGCTGGCGCTGGGGAGGAAATTGACCAGGAGGATTCTGATGGTGAGGTGGTTTGTTTAAGTCAGGCACCCGGGGAGACACCTGTTGTCCGTGGGAGGAATATGGCCATTGACATGCCTGGTGGAAGTATTTCAACAGAAATGCGGACAACATTTGTCAAGCCGTGTGTTGCCTTTGTCAAGCTGTAATAAGTAGGGGTAAGGACGTTAACCACCTCGGAACATCCTCCCTTATACGTCACCTGCAGCACATTCATCATAAGTCAGTGACAAGTTCAAAAACTTTGGGCGACAGCGGAAGCAGTCCACTGACCAGTAAATCCCTTCCTCTTGTAACCAAGCTCACGCAAACCACCCCACCAACTCCCTCAGTGTCAATTTCCTCCTTACCCAGGAATGCCAATAGTCCTGCAGGCCATGTCACTGGCAATTCTGACGAGTCCTCTCCTGCCTGGGATTCCTCCGATGCATCCTTGCGTGTAACGCCTACTGCTGCTGGTGCTGCTGTTGTTGCTGCTGGGAGTCGATGGTCATCCCAGAGGGGAAGTCGGAAGACCACTTTTACTACTTCCACCAAGCAATTGACTGTCCAACAGTCCTTTGCGAGGAAGATGAAATATCACAGCAGTCATCCTGCTGCAAAGCGGATAACTGAGGCCTTGGCATCCTGGGCGGTGAGAAACGTGGTTCCGGTATCCATCATTACTGCAGAGCCAACTAGAGACTTGTTGGAGGTACTGTGTCCCCGGTACAAAATACCATCTAGGTTCCATTTCTCTAGGCAGGCGATACCGAAAATGTACACAGACCTCAGAAAAAGACTCACCAGTGTCCTAAAAAATGCAGTTGTACCCAATGTCCACTTAACCACGGACATGTGGACAAGTGGAGCAGGGCAGACTCAGGACTATATGACTGTGACAGCCCACTGGGTAGATGTATTGACTCCCGCCGCAAGAACAGCAGCGGCGGCACCAGTAGCAGCATCTCGCAAACGCCAACTCTTTCCTAGGCAGGCTACGCTTTGTATCACCGCTTTCCAGAATACGCACACAGCTGAAAACCTCTTACGGCAACTGAGGAAGATCATCGCAGAATGGCTTACCCCAATTGGACTCTCCTGTGGATTTGTGGCATCGGACAACGCCAGCAATATTGTGTGTGCATTAAATCTGGGCAAATTCCAGCACGTCCCATGTTTTGCACATACCTTGAATTTGGTGGTGCAAAATTATTTAAAAACCGAGAGGGGCGTGCAAGAGATGCTGTCGGTGGCCAGAAGAATTGCGGCACACTTTCGGCGTACAGGCACCACGTACAGAAGACTGGAGCACCACCAAAAACGCCTGAACCTGCCCTGCCATCATCTGAAGCAAGAAGTGGTAACGAGGTGGAATTCAACCCTCTATATGCTTCAGAGGTTGGAGGAGCAGCAAAAGGCCATTCAAGCCGATACAACTGAGCACGATATAGGAGGTGGAATGCACCTGTCTCAAGCGCAGTGGAGAATGATTTCAACGTTGTGCAAGGTTCTGCAACCTTTTGAACTTGCCACACGTGAAGTCAGTTCAGACACTGCCAGCCTGAGTCAGGTCATTCCCCTCATCAGGCTTTTGCAGAAGAAGCTGGAGACATTGAAGGAGGAGCTAACACAGAGCGATTCCGCTAGGCATGTGGGACTTGTGGATGGAGCCCTTAATTCGCTTAACAAGGATTCACGGGTGGTCAATCTGTTGAAATCAGAGCACTACATTTTGGCCACCGTGCTCGATCCTAGATTTAAAACCTACCTTGGAGCTCTCTTTCCGGCAGACACAAGTCTGCTGGGGTTCAAAGAACTGCTGGTGAGAAAATTGTCAAGTCAAGCGGAACGCGACCTGTCAACATCTCCTCCTTCACATTCTCCCGCAACTGGGGGTGCGAGGAAAAGGCTCAGAATTCCGAGCCCACCCGCTGGCGGTGATGCAGGGCAGTCTGGAGCGACTGCTGATGCTGACATCTGGTCCGGACTGAAGGACCTGACAACGATTATGGACATGTCGTCTACTGTCACTGCATATGATTCTCTCCCCATTGAAAGAATGGTGGAGGATTATATGAGTGACCGCATCCAAGTAGGCACGTCAGACAGTCCGTACTTATACTGGCAGGAAAAAGAGGCAATTTGGAGGCCCTTGCACAAACTGGCTTTATTCTACCTAAGTTGCCCTCCCACAAGTGTGTACTCCGAAAGAGTGTTTAGTGCCGCCGCTCACCTTGTCAGCAATCGGCGTACGAGGTTACATCCAGAAAATGTGGAGAAGATGATGTTCATTAAAATGAATTATAATCAATTCCTCCGTGGAGACATTCACCAGCAGCAATTGCCTCCACAAAGTACACAGGGAGCTGAGATGGTGGATTCCAGTGGGGACGAATTGATAATCTGTGAGGAGGGGGATGTACACGGTGATATATCGGAGGATGATGATGAGGTGGACATCTTGCCTCTGTAGAGCCAGTTTGTGCAAGGAGAGATTAATTGCTTCTTTTTTGGTGGGGGTCCAAACCAACCCGTCATTTCAGTCACAGTCGTGTGGCAGACCCTGTCACTGAAATGATGGGTTGGTTAAAGTGTGCATGTCCTGTTTATACAACATAAGGGTGGGTGGGAGGGCCCAAGGACAATTCCATCTTGCACCTCTTTTTTCTTTCATTTTTTTTTGCGTCATGTGCTGTTTGGGGAGTAGTTTTTGGAAGGGCCATCCTGCGTGACACTGCAGTGCCACTCCTAGATGGGCCAGGTGTTTGTGTCGGCCACTTGGGTCACTTATCTTAGTCACACAGCTACCTCATTGCGCCTTTTTTTTTCTTTGCGTCATGTGCTATTTGGGGGGTGTTTTTTGGAAGGGCCATCCTGCGTGACACTGCAGTGCCACTCCTAGATGGGCCAGGTGTTTGTGTCGGCCACTAGGGTCGCTTAGCTTACTCACACAGCTACCTCATTGCGCCTCTTTTTTTTCTTCTTTGCGTCATGTGCTGTTTGGGGGGTGTTTTTTGGAAGGGCCATCCTGCGTGACACTGCAGTGCCACTCCTAGATGGGCCAGGTGTTTGTGTCGGCCACTTGGGTCGCTGAGCTTAGTCATCCAGCGACCTCGGTGCAAATTTTAGGACTAAAAATAATATTGTGAGGTGTGAGGTGTTCAGAATAGACTGAAAATGAGTGGAAATTATGGTTATTGAGGTTAATAATACTTTGGGATCAAAATGACCCCCAAATTCTATGATTTAAGCTGTTTTTTAGGGTTTTTTGAAAAAAACACCCGAATCCAAAACACACCCGAATCCGACAAAAAAAATTCGGTGAGGTTTTGCCAAAACGCGTTCGAACCCAAAACACGGCCGCGGAACCGAACCCAAAACCAAAACACAAAACCCGAAAAATTTCCGGTGCTCATCACTACTAAACACTACTAAAATTCTGAAGCTTATTTCATACCCACTTGTGTGAACAGTCTCCTGGTCCGCCTCTCACTTCACATTTATTTCATTAGTATTCTGAGATCTGCGCCCGGCTCTCCTACAACCCATTCCCAAGGGTGCTGTCATTTGGCAGTTATTTCTATCGGAAAGTTTGGAGATGATGGGAGGATCTGCATCCGTTCTTGATTTTATTTGACAAGATTGCAGCAGACGTTTATTAAGCTGTCAAATATCAGAAGGTTATTGTCAGGAATCCCCAGGTTGCTGCAGCTGAACAGACGCCAAGGCAAATATTGTGATTATAAATTCATTCTCTGGTAACTCTTTATATCGCCGAGAACCGCTGCAACTCCTTCACCGCCAGGCTGCAAACCAGTATATTTTAACTATTATTTTTATTGATTTGTGTCTCAAGATGTAATGTCTGCAATCAAATCCATTTGTCAAAAAAGTCAACATTTGCATTAGGCGTTAGGTTAGGTTAAATGTTAAGCTTAGCGTTACAGTCACCATTAGGGTTCGGTTCACCGTTAGGGCTATGGATAGATTGACATTAAAAAGACATTGCCATTTCGACATTACACCAGTGCCGACATGATCAGTGGTCCGCAGTCTCATGTTGACATGATCTATGGAAATATAATATAGCAAAACCCAAAGTTGCCAAAGTCCCTCTCTGGGAGAAGCCCGAAGAGTAGACGCTACTGGCCACTTTGGAGGGGGGAGACGGCTGTCAGTCACAGTAAATTTGCGTGTGCCCCCTCCATACGTCGCTGCTATACCCATGTATAATCAGGAAGTGGGCGGCATGCGAGAGATGAAGCCACTCTTCTGTGGCTGCGGGGGTCTGCCCGGAAAATTGTGAGTCTCCCACAACTTGTAGGCAAGTATGAGCGAACCCCAGAAAGCTCAGCGGTGCCGAATGTGAACTTCAGAGCTGCAGCCTGATTCCTTGCTAAATGCAGTGAATGGTGGGAGTTTAGGGAAGGGACAACAACCAAACTACTATTATTGAGTAAGGAATACACTTTAAGGTGGACAATATAATGGCTAACCAAGCCTATGTGGTGCCAGCCACACCCCCTCTGGTGACAAGCCACACCCGCATAAGGAAGGGCCCCTACAACTGCATTTCCCGGTGGGCCCTCCGCGCCCCAGGCCCACACTGGTGGTAGATATAGTTAAATTCCTGTTATTATGCTTATTATCACAGCACATACTGTAAAACGATGTGTCTGAAAGAAGTTATAACTGAATTGATCTCTCACAGCGCTAAAGAATTACCATACAGAACACAGCATAATGGGGTGTTTAATACCTTTTTTTGCTTTTGTGTCATTTGCAGAAATGAAGGTGATATTCAGGTCTCCTGAAAGCAACACAAAATTAGACACCTGGTTTATTTTGATCCCTAACACGTACCTGTTCCCATTTAATGTGACATTATTCTGTGTATATTACAGATGAATAGCTGCTACATATTAGGATGTACAAACGTTCTCTTTCTCACCCATATAACTAGTTGTACATCTTTTCAGGTACCTGTTTGTTTGCACTGCATAGAGAATTATTGGTGACTCATATGGGTATATTTATTTACTAAAGTGCAGGTTTTTAGAAGTGGAGATGTTGCCATAGCAACCAATCAAATTCTACTTATTTGTCTAGCAGACTATAATTAATAGTCAGAATATGATTGGTTGCTATGGGCAACATCTCCACTTCTAAAAACCGTCACTTTAGTAAATTTACCCAATCATATCCAGGTTGCCAGGGAAGCATTTACATCAATTTTGCCCTAATTATAATCTCCTATTTAAACAATTAGAAATTATTTTTCGGGGCAGTTTCGAAATCAGCACACAGTGGTGCCTCCTGGGATCTGGGATCTACTGCTATGTCTGGAGACGCCGCATCAGATCTTCTGCATGAACATTGGTCATCTGGGTTAAGCTGCCCATACACCTAAAGATTTCTCTTCCAATCTGGCTGGTTGGAACGAAAATCTGGAAATGGATGGGAGCAAATGACATGGATGGGAGCAAATGACAGTTGACCATTTCAAATGGTTAACTGTCCTTTTCTCCCATCCATTACCAGATTTTTGTTCCAGCCAGTCAGATTGGAAGATAAATCTTTAGGTGTATGGGCACTTTTACTCTCAGGTAACGCTGCGTACAAGGATGCAGCCACTGTTCTCGGTGCGCCCATAAAATGAGGCAGACACGCCCCTCATTTTCTGAAACGCTGCTCGTTGCCACCCCTACCATGCCTCCAAGCAGCGCTTAGGGGGCACTGCAACTGTCATCACAGAAACAGATCTGCCCATGCGCAGTACAGTTCATGCGCATGCAGAGATTACCTAACATCGGATATGTGCGTAAACCATACATGCCTACTCTCCCGCAATGGCCGGGGAGTTCCTTAAAATCGGTTGGAGCTCCCGGATGCCTGGAAAGGTGAGCAAATCTTACGTACCCCGATCCAGCCACTAGTAACCGCCGCCAGTTGCTCACTACCCCAAACCCTCCCCCCCCCCCCCCCCCCCACCCTGTAGGCCCACTTTCAGAGCACCCCTCAACTGGGAACAGAAGTGTGTACTCCATCCTGGGACCCCAAAGTAACAGTGTAAAATAGAATGTATTGAATTTGCTAAAACCTCTGGAACCTCATTCGGGGTCCACACTTGCCGTTGGTGCACTTCTCTGTATTAGGAGTCAGGTTCCGCTGAATTTTTGGAACGCTACCTATTTTAAAAACTCCCACTTGGAATGATTGCTGAGCGTTTTGTCTCTGGCTGGGGCAGCTCATCAGTGTCCACCACACAGGAAAGTGAGCATCTGTGCAAAGTGTGTGTATTTGTGAGATAAGGACCTGATGATCATAGCTGATTATTCTGAGCACAGCCTGGGATGTTTCACAAAAACATGTCAAATGAGACCGTTTTCTGCTGTTCTCACTTGCAGTTATCTTCAATGGAACAGCAGCTATGTATACCACTGGGTCTGTGCGGGGAAAACAAAACGGTTTGAATTATAATGTTGATTGCTTTTGCTATCATATGTATCTACTAGAAAAAGCTGTGTGTGTGTGTGTGTGTGTGTGTGTGTGTGTGTGTGTGTGTGTGTGTGTGTGTGTGTGTGTGTGTGTGTATGTTTGTGAACGTGCATGTTGAAGCTCCGGTATATCTGTTTAAACAGTGATTTAGGGGTACATTTACTAAGCAGTGATAAGAACGGAGAAGTGAGCCATAGGAGAAATTTCCCCATTAACCAATCAGCAGCTCTGTATCATTTTATAGTATGCAATTATAGATGTTCCTTCAGTGCTGATTGGTTGCCATGGGCAACTTCTCCACTGGCTCACTTCTCCGCTCTTATCACTGCTTAGTAAATGTACCCCTTAATAACTTAAAGGTTCATTAGCATAACCCAATGTATTAATAGGAATAATAATGCTGTAAGTCATTATGGATTTAAGCAAACTAGGGGGGTAATTCTGAGTTGATCGCAGCAGCAAATTTTTTAGCAGTTGGGCAAAACCATGTGCACTGCAGGTGGGGCAGATGTAACATGTGCAGAGAGAGTTAGAACTGGGTGGGCTATTTTGTTTCTGTGCAGGGTAAATACTGGCTTTATTTTTACACTGCAATTTAGATTTCAGTTTGAACACACCCCACCCAAATCTAACTCTCTCTGCACATGTTATATTTGCCCCCCCTCCCCCCTGCAGTGCACATGGGCCCTCATTCCGAGTTGTTCGCTCGCAAGCTGCTTTTAGCAGCATTGCACACGCTAAGCCGCCGCCTACTGGGAGTGAATCTTAGCTTAGTAAAATTCCGAACGAAAGATTCGCAATATTGCGAAAAGACTTCTCTGTGCAGTTTCTGAGTAGCTCGAGACTTACTCTTCCAGTGCGATCAGTTCAGTGCTTGTCGTTCCTGGTTTGACGTCACAAACACACCCAGCATTCGCCCAGACACTTCTCCGTTTCTCCAGCCACTCCCGCGTTTTTCCCAGAAACGGTAGCGTTTTTTTCACACACACCCATAAAGCGGCCAGTTTCCGCCCAGAAACACCCACTTCCTGTCAATCACATTACGATCACCAGAACGAAGAAAAAACCTCGTAATGCCGTGAGTAAAATTCCAAACTTCATAGCAAATTTACTTGGCGCAGTCGCAGTGCGAACATTGCGCATGCGCAATTAGCGGAAAATCGCTGCGATGCGAAGAAAATTACCGAACGAACAACTCGGAATGACCACCATGGTTTTGCCCAACTGCTAACAAATTTGCTGCTGCGATCAACTCTGAATTAGGCCCTAGGTTTCAGCCTTGTGGTTTTGTATGGTAGCAGAACTCTGTGATTTCCAATGGCTACTTAAAGGGAATGCAATCTATACTTGCTTACGTTTTAAAACTAGTTTCAGGGAGATTATAGTAGTGGTGTGTCTTCATCCCCCTGAGCCCCCACTCTCCATGTCTCTGCGTCCCCCCCTAATCTGGCTCTTACTTCTGTGTCCCATGGTGTCAGTGTGTGGCTGTGGCAGGTCCACACGCTCTGTCTGGCACTCTGGCAGCTCAGCATCAAGCAGGAAGATAAAGTAAAAATACTCTCTATGCCATACTTACCTACATTGTTTTTCTCCTCTCCGGGAGAAGCCCGGAGAGGAGACGCTGCACGTGTCTTCGGGGGGCGGGCTGTGACATCACTAAGCCCCGCCCCCGCATCGGGAAATGCCGCGATTCGCGGGTCCGCAGGAAGGGGGCGGGGCTAAAATGACGCGATTAGCGTCATTTTAACCCCTTCTCCACCCGACGGACCCGCGAATGCGGGAGGTTATCTCTCCATCCTGCTCGCATCACTAGGGTGCAAGCAGGATGCGGGAGACCTGCCCACTCTTCCGGGGGTGCGGGGGGCTACCCCAAAAAACGGGAGCCTCCCGCAGCTTCCGGGAGAGTAGGTAAGTATGCTCTATGCTGAGCAGAGCACGGAGGTTGTGGCGTGGGGCTGCCTCCATCCTTTCATCTCCTTGGATTGCTCCTCTCGTCCAGGCCCCGCCCCCGTCACTTAATGTCTGCACAGTGGCATAGGAGAATCTGGGGTTTCTGTTAAACTTTGCAGACTCTACAGTGAACCAGAAGTCTCTCGCAGGATGCAAGAGTGTAGGTAACTATGGAATGCACTCTCTATGTACAGTAATCACCTTTTCTAATCTAGCCATCTTTCTAAATCCATTTTTGTCTGTAAGAATAGTGGGCGATACCCCTGAATGCCTGTAAGCCGTCCATTGGTTTTATTACTACATTCGGCCTTCACCATCGACCACCATTTCCCCCCAATAATCACTCGGACAACTGAATTGCGATTTAAAAGGTCACAGACAAATTTAATGATTGAATTAGAATTGGTACTCTATAAGTGGGTGGCGAGAAAAGCAGTGCGTGCCCCCGGCTACAGTCTCAATATTAAGTTTCTCCTAAATTAAACAATGGGGCGGACCCGAAGTCCCGCCCTTGCCCAAATTAGCTGAGCGGTACCACTTCCCACCATTGGCATAGCACCGGTCCACCCTTAAGATGACGACCGTGTCGGCCCTTGAGGCCACGACAAACTCGCCGAGGTTCTGGGGGAAGTGCCGGCCAACCGATGTTGCGCTACTACAGACCGCCGAGGAGCACTGCTTGCCGCCATAGCCTGGTTCCTAGAACCCAGGCCCGCCACCCGCTGCGACCACCAGCGACTTACTGACGCTTTCTGAAATGTCGTCCAAGAACAAAGCTAAACCCCTTTCTGTCAGGTGACCTCCATCTTGCCTAAACAGATCTTCCTCCCCGAACCTTAACAGCGGGTGCCTGGCGATTGTATCGCCCTCTCCCATCAGGAGCCGGGCTACGGCCCTGTTCACCTTTCTTCTGACCATTTCTAATCCCGGACCCCCCTGTGCCCTCGGGACTATATCTGACCATGTGATCCCCATACTAGGCGACCGCCCCTTCATCCATTGTATGTCGGTTTGTATTGCCATAATTAGCTCGCTCCCTTTGCCTTTACCTAGGTCATTGCCCCCTAGGTGTATGACAACCCTATCTGGTATCCCTTGTGCCTGCTCATTCCTTAGCAACAGGTCCCGTAGCCCGTTCCACCTCAAACCCCTGATGCCTAATCATTCTAACTTTGCCCCCCACCCTTGTGCTTAACTCCCTGCTGATTTGTGCCTGCTGGCCCAGTAAACATACGAGTGGCCGACCATCCACACTCGTAAGGCCTTCATTTGCCCTCCTGAAAAGCAGAATTACACATATACGTTACCCCATGTTCTATACGGACCTATAGTGCGAACTTTCGCGCGACCCATATGAAGGTGAAAACCACAAAACCTCTTTCTGTTTGAGGGCAAAATTGGAAAGTCCTTCATTCCCCCAGTTATGGCGGGTAGCTTTAGGCCTTGGGTTTCACGAAAGCCGCCGCGCGCCTGCACCCTAGCCTTGCTTCTCAGCGCGCAGGTAAACCTTGTACGCTCTTGACTTCCACCTGCCCAAATTTTTAATCTCCCCTGCTGATAACCCCTCGGCCACCGCGCACTTTGCTGCCCCTATCCTAAAAGAATGGGTCCCGTACTGCCCGATGGGAAGCTGCAAAGCCCTCAGGCCTTTCTTGAATATGCTTTGGAATTGAAATTTAGTCAAGGGGGATCCGTTATCATGCACGAGCCACTGTGGCCAGCGCTCTTGCGGGCGCTTTCGCTCATAATTGCCTGCTAGCGCCACTGCACACGTGCTCTCTTCTTCTTGTCTGGCTATCGCTACCCAGCATCCCCGGCCCAACTGATCCGTTTTTGACTTGTGTATTTTGCAGAGCACCCTATCCTTTTCCACCGCTATGTTGCCTGACAATAGGCCCGAATCCTTTGAATTCTTGGCGCTCGCTACCAGCTCCCCTACCCTGAAGGCTCCGAAGAAGGCGAGGGAAAAAGCCAGGCGGAATAGCCCTGTCTCGTACTCGTCCGCTGCGATGTGGCTGACCACGTCTATTAAGTTCTTAAGCATGGGGCGACCTATGGGCCTGCGCACGTCGCCTGGCGCCGCTTGCTCTCTTGCCCACCCTTTTAGGGCCTTTCCAACAAAAATGACTTTGTAGGGTCCTCCCCCCCTCTGAGCCTCGAGAAGTATGCTATCCCTGCTAATGCCGCGGACATGACCGCCTTGGATCTCCTCTTGCTATACCCCTGCCACACATACTCCAACAGTTCCTCGCGAGCGTTCTTACCCGCCTCTCCTTTTCCTATCCGGAATGCCTGCCACTCGCTGAAGGCCGCCTCATACGTCTTCAGTGTTCGCTGTGCCACGGCCTTTCGCGCTAGCCTTGCTAGGCCGGCTTGATAATCTGCCAGATATAATCGGGACACTGTAAACCCTCTGACCTGGCTTGCGGCGCGAGCGTTCCTGAATCTATCTCACTGAAACCTTGAAAGCGCATCCGCAATCTCATTCTCCACCCCTGGGACGTGGCGCACTGTGAAGTCTATGTTCTTTTGTAAGCAGCGCAGCACTAGGTGCCTCAGTAGCTTAAGTGCCTGCGGTGATTCCGCTTTCTGATTGCTTATCGCCTGCACTACCCCCAAGTTATCGCACCAGAATACTATGCTTTTGTCTGCCAGCCTGTCCGACCATAACTCCACCGCCACTATTATCGGGAAGAGCTCTAGCAGCAGCATGTTTTTGGTCCACCCGGCCGCCTGCCATGCTTCCGGCCAGGGTTGCGCGCACCATTCCTCTCCTAAGTACGCCCCAAAGCCGACTGCCCTGGAGGCGTCTGTGTACAAATGCAGTCCTGCGCTATGTACTGGCTCTGGCAGCCATATCCGGACCCCATTGAAGCCCTTTAGGAATTCTAACCATACCTGCATGTCCTGCCTCAGCTCGCTTGATATGCGTATCCTATATCGCGCCTTTTTGACCCCGCAGGTTGCTTTCTCTAACCTGCGACAAAACACCTTGCCCATGGGAATGACCCTGCATGCAAAATTCAACAACCCTAAGAGGGACTGCAACTGCTTAAGAGTGACTTTTCTCGCCCCTGCGCATTCCTGCAGCCTGCTCCTCAGCTTTCCTACCTTCTCCGCCGGTAGCCAGCAAAGGCCCAGCTCCGTGTCGATCTCTATGCCCAGGAACGTCAGCCTCGCTGTGGGCCCCTCGGTCTTCTCGACCGCTATCGGGACCCCTATCTGTCGAAAAAGAGCCTGTGTTGCGAATAAGAGCTCCTTGCACTTCTGGCTGCCCTTAGGGCCCATTAGCAGGAAGTCGTCCAGATAATGTGTGACCCCCTCCGCGCCCGTCCCTGCCCTCACGCACCATTCTAGGAATGAACTGAATCGCTCGAAGAAAGCGCAGGAAATAGAGCAACCCATTGGTAAGCATTTGTCTATGTAGTATTGAGCGCCTAATTTAAATCCCATGTACTTGAAGGAATTTGGGTGGAGTGGGAGCAGTCGAAATGCGGACTCAATGTCCACTTTCGCTAGTAACACCGCTTCACCGTAGCCTTGCACAATTGCTAGAGCCTGCTCGAACGATTGGTATGAGACACTACAAGCCTGGGGGTCTAGGGCATCGTTTACTGATTCCCCTTCCGGGAAAGATAGGTGCTGAATCGACCCCTAACGGTGAGATGCACAGGCCCTCGAGGGGCGGCGAGGGGAATGGCCCGCACATGCGCCCCAGCTGAATTTCCCCGGCTATTTTGGCCCTGACCACTTCTGGGAAATCTCTTGCTGACTTTAAATTTTTCTTAGCTACTGTTGACACTGGCCTCGCTAGTGGCAACGTGAATCCCACGATGAACCCCCTCCCTAAAAAGGCCGCCACCCCTCTTAGCGGGTAGCGGCCCAGCCATCGCTCTAGGGCTTCACTATTTATTGGGGAGGGTGCCCTGCTTATCCCCCCCTTTGCCTTGGGCGCGACTGAAGTCTTTGGCTGGGTGATTTGCGTTGCAGCGCATGCATGAGTGTTTGTAGCGGCAACCCGCTCCCCTGTTGCACAGCGCGAAATTAAAAGCATAGCATCTTCCTTTTGCTGCGGGGCTTCCGCCTGACTTTGGCAGAAAGGGCTGCCTGTGCCGCCTGATTTGTGACTTCCAGCCAAACTTCGACGTCTTTTACCCCAAAGCTAATAACCTTCAACCCTTCTTGCTTCTTCCTAAATTTCTCGTCGTATTGCCTCCAAACCCATGCTCTGGCTGTCATGTACATGCTATGTATCATGTGCATGTAACGGAGGATGTTCATGGCTTCGCCCGGCCTTGCTTCGATGCAGCATGCCGCAAAAAATAAGAATTTACTTACCGATAATTCTATTTCTCGGAGTCCGTAGTGGATGCTGGGGTTCCTGAAAGGACCATGGGGAATAGCGGCTCCGCAGGAGACAGGGCACAAAAAAGTAAAGCTTTTACCAGATCAGGTGGTGTGCACTGGCTCCTCCCCCTATGACCCTCCTCCAGACTCCAGTTAGGTACTGTGCCCGGACGAGCGTACACAATAAGGGAGGCAATTTGAATCCCGGGTAAGACTCATACCAGCCACACCAATCACACCGTACAACTTGTGATCTAAACCCAGTTAACAGTATGATAATAGAAAGAGCCTCTTAAAGATGGCTCCTTAACAATATAACCCGAATTTGTTAACAATAACTATGTACAGTATTGCAGATAATCCGCACTTGGGATGGGCGCCCAGCATCCACTACGGACTCCGAGAAATAGAATTATCGGTAAGTAAATTCTTATTTTCTCTATCGTCCTAAGTGGATGCTGGGGTTCCTGAAAGGACCATGGGGATTATACCAAAGCTCCCAAACGGGCGGGAGAGTGCGGATGACTCTGCAGCACCGAATGAGAGAATTCCAAGTCCTCTTTTGCCAGGGTATCAAATTTGTAGAATTTTACAAACGTGTTTTCCCCCGACCACGTAGCTGCTCGGCAGAATTGTAATGCCGAGACCCCTCGGGCAGCCGCCCAAGATGAGCCCACCTTCCTTGTGGAATGGGCCTTAACAGATTTAGGCTGTGGCAGGCCTGCCACAGAATGAGCAAGTTGAATTGTGTTACAAATCCAACGAGCAATCGTCTGCTTAGAAGCAGGGGCACCCAACTTGTTGGGTGCATATAGTATCAACAGCGAGTCAGATTTTCTGACTTCAGCCGTCCTTGAAATGCATATTTTTAAGGCTCTGACAACGTCCAACAACTTGGAGTCCTCCAAGTCGCCAGTGGCCGCAGGCACCACAATAGGTTGGTTCAGGTGAAACGCTGATACCACCTTAGGGAGAAAATGCGGACGAGTCCTCAGTTCTGCCCTATCCGAATGGAAGATTAGATAAGGGCTTTTATAAGATAAAGCCGCCAATTCAGATACTCTCCTGGCGGAAGCCAGGGCCAGTAACATAGTCACTTTCCATGTGAGATATTTAAAATCCACCTTTTTCAATGGTTCAAACCAATGGGATTTGAGGAAATCTAAAACTACATTTAGATCCCACGGTGCCACCGGAGGCACCACAGGAGGCTGTATATGCAGTACTCCTTTAACAAAAGTCTGTACCTCAGGAACTGAGGCCAATTCTTTTTGGAAGAATATTGACAGGGCCGAAATTTGAACCTTAATAGATCTCAATTTGAGACCCATAGACAATCCTGATTGTAGGAAATGTAGGAAACGACCCAGTTGAAATTCCTCCGTCGGAACACTCCGATCCTCGCACCACGCGACATATTTTCGCCAAATGCGGTGATAATGTTTCGCGGTGACTTCCTTCCTTGCCTTAATCAAGGTAGGAAAGACTTCTTCTGGAATGCCTTTCCCTTTTAGGATCTGGCGTTCAACCGCCATGCCGTCAAACGCAGCCGCGGTAAGTCTTGAAAGAGACAGGGACCCTGTTGTAGCAGGTCCCTTCTCAGAAGTAGAGGGCACGGGTCGTCCGTGACCAACTCTTGAAGTTCCGGGTACCAAGTCCTTCTTGGCCAATCCGGAGCCACTAGTATTGTTCTTACTCCTCTTCACCGTATAATCTTCAATACCTTTGGTATGAGAGGCAGAGGAGGAAACACATATACTGATTTGTACACCCAAGGTGTTACCAGTGCGTCCACAGCTATTGCCTGTGGATCTCTTGACCTGGCGCAATACTTGTCCAGTTTCTTGTTGAGGCGAGACGCCATCATGTCTACCATTGGTCTTTCCCAACAGTTTATTAGCATGTGGAAGACTTCTGGATGAAGACCCCACTCTCCCGGGTGAATATCGTGTCTGCTGAGGAAGTCTGCTTCCCAGTTGTCCACGCCCGGGAAGAACACTGCTGACAGTGCTATTACGTGATTCTCCGCCCAGCGAAGAATCTTGGCAGCTTCTGCCATTGCACTCCTGCTTCTTGTGCCGCCCTGTCTGTTTACATGGGCGACCGCCGTGATGTTGTCCGACTGAATCAACACCGGTTTTCCTTGCAGGAGTGGTTCCGCCTGGCTTAGAGCATTTTAGATTGCTCTTAGTACCAGAATGTTTATGTGAAGAGACTTTTCCAGGTTCGTCCATACCCCCTGGAAGTTTCTTCCTTGTGTGACTGCTCCCCAACCTCTCAGGCTGGCGTCCGTGGTCACCAGGATCAAATCCTGTATGCCGAATCTGCGGCCCTCCAATAGATGAGCCTTTTGCAACCACCACAGAAGATATACCCTTGTCCTTGGCGACAGGGTTATTCGCAGGTGCATCTGAGGATGCGACCCTGACCATTTGTCCAACAGATCCCTTTGGAAAATTCTTGCATGGAATCTGCCGAATGGAATTGCTTCGTAAAAAGCCACCATTTTTCCCAGGACTCTTGTGCATTGATGTACAGACACCTTTCCTGGTTTTAGGAGGTTCCTGACAGGTCGGATAACTCCTTGGCTTTTTCCTCGGGAAGAAAAACCTTTTTCTGAACCGTGTCCAGAATCATCCATAGGAACAGCAGACGTATCGTCGGAAAACAGCTGCGATTCTTGGAATATTTAGAATCCAGTCGTGCCGTCGAAGAACTACTTTAGATAGTGCTCTTCCGACCTCCAACTGTTCTCTGGAACTTGCCCTTTTCAGGTCGTGCAAGTAAGGGATAATTTAGATGCCTTTTTTCTTTGAAGAAACATCTTTTCGGCCATTACCTTGGTAAAAAGGCCCGGGGTGCCGTGGATAATTCAAACGGCATCGTCTGAAACTGATATTGACAGTTCTGTACCACGAACCAGAGGTACCCTTGATGAGAAGGACAAAATTTGGACATGGAGGTAATCCTTGATGTCCAGGGACACCATATAGTCCCCTTTTTTCCGGTTCGCTATCAATGCTCTGAGTGACTTTATCTCGATTTGAACCTTTTATGTAAGTGTTCAAAACATTTTAGATTTAGACTATGTGTCACCAAGCCGTCTGGCTTCAGTACCACAATATAGTGTGGAAAAATAATACCCTTTTCCTTGTCGTAGGAGGGGTACTTTGATTATCACCTGCTGGATATACAGCTTGTGAATTGTTTCCAATGCTGCCTCCCTGTCGGAGGGAGCCGTTGGTAAAGCAGACTTCAGGAACCTGCGAGGAGAAGATGTCTCGACTCTCCAATCTTTACCCCTGGAATAATACTCGTACGATCTAGGGGTCAACTTGCGAGTGATCCCACTGCGCCCTGAGACTCTTGAGACTACCCCCCCACCTTGAGTCCGCTTGCACGGCCCCAGCGTCATGCTGAGGACTTGGCAGACGCGGTGGAGGGCTTCTTTTCCTGGGAAAGGGCTGCCTGCTGCAGTCTACTTCCCTTACCTCTATGTCTGGGCAGATATGACTGGCCTTTTGCCTGCATGCCCTCATGGGAAAGGAAAGATTGAGGCTGAAAAGACGGTGTCTTTTTTAGCTGAGATGTAACTTGGGGTAAAAAGGTTGGATTTCCCAGCTGTTGCTGTGGTCCCCAGGTCCGATGGACCGACCCCCAAATAACTCCTTCCCTTTATACAGCAATACTTCCATCTGCCGTATGGGATCTGTATCACCTGACCACTGTCGTGTCCCTGACATCTTCTGGGAGATATGGACAACGCACTTATCTTGATGCCAGAGAGCAAATATCCCTCTGTGCATCTCACATACATATATATAGAATGCATCCTATTAAATGCTCTACATGAATAAAATATTTTCAGTCAGGGAATCCGACCAAGCCAACCCAGCACTGCATCTCCAGGCTGATGGCGATCGCTGGTCGCAGTATAACCACCGTATGTGTGTATATACTTTTTAGGATATTTTTTCCAGCTTCCTATCAGCTGGCTCCTTGAGGGCGGCCGTATCTGGAGACGGTAACGCCACTTGATAAGCGTGTGAGCGCCTTATCACCCTAAGGGGTGTTTCCCAACGTACCCTAATTTCTGGCGGGAAAGGGTATAACGCCAATATTTGCTATCGGGGTAACCCTACGCATCATCACACACTTCATTTTATTTTATCTGATTCAGGAAAAACTACAGGTAGTTTTTTCACTCCCACATAATACCCTTTCTTGTGGTACTTGTAGTATCAGAAACACGTAACACCTCCTTCATTGCCCTTAACGTGTGGCCCTAATGAGAAATACGTTTGTTTATTCACCGTCGACACTGTATTCAGTGTCCGTGTCTGTGTCTGTGTCGACCGACTGAGGTAAATGGGCGTTTTTAAAACCCCTGACGGTGTTTCTGAGACGCCTGGACCGGTCCTAATAGATTGTCGGCCGTCTCATGTCGTCAACCGACCTTGCAGCGTGTTGACATTCTCACGTAATTCTCTAAATAAGCCATCCATTCCGGTGTCGACTCCCTAGAGAGTGACATCACCATTACAGGCAATTTCTCCGCCTCCTCACCAACATCGTCCTCATACATGTCGACACACACGTACCGACACACAGCACACACACCGGGAATGCTCTGACAGAGGACAGGACCCACTAGCCCTTTGGGGAGACAGAGGGAGAGTCTGCCAGCACACACCAAAACGCTATAATTATATAGGGACAACCTTATATAAGTGTTTCTCCCTTATAGCATCTTTTATATATATACAATATCGCCAAAATCAGTGCCCCCCCTCTCTGTTTTAACCCTGTTTCTGTAGTGCAGTGCAGGGGAGAGCCTGGGAGCCTTCTCTCCAGCTTTTCTGTGAGAGAAAATGGCGCTGTGTGCTGAGGAGATAGGCCCCGCCCCTTTTTCGGCGGGCTCGTCTCCCGCTATTTTTGAAGTTAGGCAGGGGTTAAATATCTCCATATAGCCTCTGTGGGCTATATGTGAGGTATTTTTTGCCTCTAATAAGGTTTTTATTTGCCTCTCAGAGCGCCCCCCCCAGCGCTCTGCACCCTCAGTGACTGTTGTGTGAAGTGTGCTGAGAGGAAAATGGCGCACAGCTGCAGTGCTGTGCGCTACCTTAAGAAGACTGAGGAGTCTTCAGCCGCCGATTTTGGACCTCTTCTCTCTTCAGCGTCTGCAAGGGGGCCGGCGGCGCGGCTCCGGTGACCATCCAGGCTGTACCTGTGATCGTCCCTCTGGAGCTAGTGTCCAGTAGCCAAGCAGCAAATCCACTCTGCACGCAGGTGAGTTCACTACTTCTCCCCTAAGTCCCTCGTTGCAGTGATCCTGTTGCCAGCAGGACTCACTGTAAAGTAAAAAAACCTAAGCTAAACTTTCTCTAAGCAGCTCTTTAGGAGAGCCACCTAGATTGCACCCTTCTCGTTCGGGCACAAAATCTAACTGGAGTCTGGAGGAGGGTCATAGGGGGAGGAGCCAGTGCACACCACCTGATCTGGTAAAAGCTTTACTTTTTTGTGCCCTGTCTCCTGCGGAGCCGCTATTCCCCATGGTCCTTTCAGGAACCCCAGCATCCACTTAGGACGATAGAGAAACGTACATACCCTCCGCCCAATGTGCGTAATCTCTCCACGCCTCCTCCGCCCCTGGGTCCGCTGCCTTAGCTGCGTCTAGACTGCGCTTCGCGTCATCAGTCATTGCGAAGACATCCACGAACTTCCCCTTACGTATACCATCCTTTATCTTTGGCCTAATCCCCCTCAATATCGCTGTATTGGCGCAGTGCACCATGCTTTCTTGAGCATCTGGCCCTGCGTCCCCCTTCTTTGCCGCATCTTTGCTACGCTTTTTGCTACTCCGCTTGGGCTTAAAATATTTTCTGAACTGCCGCCGCCTTTCGGCGGAACTAGAAGAGTCGCTAGAGTCGGTATATGAGTCGCTACTGCTTGAGGAAGATTTTTGCTCACCTGATCCTGAAGACGAGGGTGTCTGGCTGACCTTCTCTGCTGCTCCCTTCTGACCCTCGTCGCGCAGCGCGCCCGCCGCGACTTGATCTGATTATGCCCCTGCTGCCGGTTGGCTACAATCTACGCTGACCGGAACCTGTAATCTCGCAGAGGGAATATGTAAAGTATCCGCTAGTTGCGCCTAAGGTTGTTCCGTGGGGGGCTGCTGTTGTTGACCAGCCAGCGGCGGGAGGGCCAGCGCCACGCGGTTTTGCTCACGGTCTCCTGACCCGAAACTTCCGCCGACCCCTGTCGACACTGCCTGCCCTTGGTGTGGCTGCGGGCCGAGCTCTAAGGGGGTGGGCGGCACGCATGGCTGATGGGGGGTTGGGCTGGGCACCAAACGAGTATGGGTATTGGTTCGTGCCTGATGGGTATGACAGGGGTTGGTACCAGGGGGGGTGGGCAGCGGCGGGCCAGCAGTTTGCCCATTGTGAGTAATGGGCCGGGGGGGGGGGGTGCAGCCCTGCATGCCACCAGGGGGGGGGGGGGGGGGGGAGCGCTGCAGGCTGCTGCCCCCACCCCACTTGTGGTGCCGCTGTGTATGCTGCCCGAATGCAGCCTGTGCTGCCTGTGTGTGGGGTGAGAGGCTGCCGCAGGAAAGCTGCGGGGGGAAGGCCTGGCTTAGCTGCGCCGTGCTCGGCGGCGTGGGGAGCGGGTGCACGGGCTCCGGCGGTGGGGTCAGTCCTGCCGGAGCCGGAATATGCGGCTGCTGCTGGCCGGCGCCGAGCGCGACGCGATCGCCCGGCGCCGGCGGGGGGGGGGAGCGCGTCCTGCGGCGGGCTTTGAAGTATCGCGACGGAGCCTGCCTCAGGCCCGCCGCGTGCCAGCCAGGTGTGGAGAGGTGAAACGGGCACTGGTCACGCCGTGACCGGCCGGAGCCCGCGGGGAAGAGTTGAGCCACGCGCTGGCGTGGACGGGGATGCCTCTGCTTGTATGAGCCGCCGGGGGAAGGGGGAGCATGCCTCCTAGGCCTGGGCAAGGTGTGGGGGTGAGCCGCTGAACCTAATACAGCGGTGGGTGGTGGGCCAGCCGGGCCAGCCTGCTATATGGTGCACTGAAAGTGAGAGGGGGGTGCACGGCTGCAGTGAGGCTATACCTGCTGTATAGGAGAGGGGGGTGGGGGGGAGGATTAAAAGTAAATTGTACTTATTCCTTCCTTGAGTCCAGGAGATGGGAGTCTACAGCCTTCTTGGATCCTTGTCCAGCTTGAAAGAGGAAGCCTGCCTGCCCTTCCTGACCTTTTGTACCTCACAGGTAACTCTCCTCCCCCTTTTCCTACAGGATGTGCTTGTGAATCTCTCTGCTCTACACTCCCCTTCCCTCTCCCCTCCCCCCTTCTCCCATTCCCAGCCCCAGGCTTCCTTCCCTAAAAAACCAGGCCGCCTATTTATTCTTCAGGCCTATTTGGCCCTTGAATTCTTTTATCGCTGGAGTAATTTTGAGAATGGGGTTTAAGTGTACAGTGTCCTTATGCATGGAAGTTGGGTAACCAGTTTGGCACTTGAGGTGTGGTGGCAGACCACGCCTCCTGAGCACATTACTAGGTTGCAGGTAGCAATGCACTCGACAGTGAGTCACCAGTAGCCACCAGAGCTTACACTCACTCTGTGGGGGTCATTCCGAGTGGATCGCTCGCTAGCTACTTTTTGCAGCCGTGCAAACGCTTAGTCGCTGCCAACTGGGGAGTGTATTTTAGTTTTGCAAGTGTGTGAACACTTGTGCAGCCAAGCAGTACAAAAACTTTTTGTGCAGTTTCCGAGTAGGTCTGAACTTACTCAGCCGCTGCGATCACTTCAGCCTGTCCGGTCCCAGAATTGACGCCAGACACCCGCCCTACAAACGCTTGGACACGCCTGCGTTTTTCCAACCACTCCCTGAAAATGGTCAGTTGACACCCACAAATGCCTTCTTCCAGTCAATCTTCTTGCAATCGTCTGTGCGAATGGATTCTTCATTAAATCCATTGCCCAGTAATGATCCGCTTTGTACCCGTACGCGGCACCTGCGCATTGCGGTGCATGCGCAGTAGTGTCCTGATCGCTGCGCTGTGAAAAACAGCAGCGTGCGATCAGGTCAGAATGACCCCCTGTGTTTGTACCTTCAAGTTCTTGTTCCATTCACTTGGGCAACACTATATGTACCTTGGCTCTTGCCCTTCTGCTCTGGTAACCTGTCTTAGCATCCAGACTGGCAGCTTTTTGAATTTGGGATACTGTCAGTCCCATAATGACTGCTAATAGGGGGTCATTCCGAGTTGATCGCACATAGCAACTTTTTGCTGCCCGTGCGATCAACTAAACGCCACCTATGGGAGGACTTCTTTTCTGCATAGCAGGGCTGCAAATGCTTGTGCAGCCCTGCTATGCAAAAAACGTTTCCTGTAAAAGACCAGGTTAAAAGTTACTTACCCTGTGCGATCGATCCAGCGATGCAGGTCCCGGAATTGACATCAGATATCCGCCCTCCAAACGCCTGGACACGCCTGCGTTGGACTCCCCACTACCCGAAAACGGTGAGTTGCTGCCCGGATCCGCCTTCCTCCTGTCAATCTTCTTGCGGTTGCCGCTGCGACTGCTTTCTTTGGTCACCGGGCAACGACATGCCTGCGCAATGCGGCCGCCATGCATGCGCAGTTCCGACCCGATCACACGGCTGCGAAGAAGTGCAGCTTGCGATCAGGTCGGAATGACCCCCATAATCACAGATCTCCCACTCTGCTGGTATTCAGAGCCTGTTTATTGGATATCAGGTTAGCTGGTCTCCTGACGTACCAGTGACTGTAGGCCCAGTGAGCTCTAGAGCATGTATGTAATCCCTCCAATCCCATCACAAATAACACTCAGATACTCTCCTCTGCTTGTGCAAACTCCTACTGCTCTGCAAAAATCACCGAGATGCTGTGATCCAGGTGTCTAGCCATCACAATCGGCCCCTTTCAGAGTCGCTCAGATCCTTACGCTTGCCCATTTTTCCTGGTTCCAACACATTGACTTCAAGAACTGAGTGTTTACTCGCTGCCTAATATATCCCACCCCATGACAGGTGCCATGGTAACCAGATAACCAGCGTTATTCACCTCACCTGTCAGTGGTGTTATTGTTATGGTGTATATTCTTCACTGTCTCTAAGCAAGCACTATGGGGGTCATTCCGAGTCATTCGCTCGCAAGCTGCTTTTAGCAGCATTGCACACGCTAAGCCGCCGCCTACTGGGAGTGAATCTTAGCTTATCAAAATTGCGAACGAAAGATTAGCAGAATTGCGAATAGACACTTCTTAGCAGTTTCTGAGTAGCTCCACACTTACTCGGCATCTGCGATCAGTTCAGTCAGTTTCGTTCCTGGTTTGACGTCACAAACACACCCAGCGTTCGCCCAGACACTCCCCCGTTTCTCCAGCCACTCCCGCGTTTTTCCCAGAAACGCCTGCGTTTTTTCACACACACCCATAAAACGGCCAGTTTCCGCCCAGAAACACCCACTTCCTGTCAATCACACTACGATCACCAGAACGAAGAAAAAACCTCGTAATGCCGTGAGTAAAATACCTAACTGCATAGCAAATTTACTTGGCGCAGTCGCACTGCAGACATTGCGCATTAGCGACTAATCGCTCCGTTGCGAGAAAAAAATAACGAGCGAACAACTCAGAATGACCCCCTATGAGTACACAGGGGCTGAAACTGTCTCAGATGTAAAGTGATTGTAATTACGGGAAGCTGCGAAAGCCAGATTTACTACCCTTATTCTAATGCAAGTATGTATACGGCTAATGACTTTTATACCCACACTGCCCACTGTTTTTCCATCCTCGGCTGCATCCATCACCGTTAGTATAGCCACAAAGAGAGATGTGGCCAAAACCTTCCCAGCAAAAATGTGTAAATTTGGGTCTGGGCACACGGCTAATACTCGCTATCTGTGGCCATGCCAGGATCCCGGCTTCAAATGGGGACTATAATCTGTATGTAGGTGGGATTTTGACTTCTTATTGGTCATTGTCATGCTTTCAATATAATCTATGTTAAGCTTTAATTCAAAGGGTAGCCACGTCCCAGAAGTCTCTGTGTAATCTCCTAATGGTCCCTAACCCTGGCCATTATCTGAGTGTGGTCTGCGGACTATTATTATTATTTATTTATTAACAGTTTCTTATATAGCGCAGCATATTCCGTTGCGCTTTACAATTAGAACAACAGTAATAGAACAAAACTGGACAAAAACAGACAGAGGGGTATATTTACTAAGGTCCCGATTTTGACCGAGATGCCGTTTTTTCATCAAAGTGTCATCTCGGTAATCTACTAAGCAATAATCACGGTAGTGATGAGGGCATTCGTAATTTTTTGGAAGTCCAACAAAAAAAATACGAATGAATACACCATCGGTCAAAACGCGGCTGTTTAAGTATGAATCTCGGTAATTTACTAAGAAGTGCAAAGCAAAAAAAAAACAAACACTGCCGTAAAAAATTACAACTCGTAAAAAAGTGCTAAAAAAAACCAGACCTGCTTTTTTAATCCGTGATTGTATAGGCATGCAGGGATCCATGAGATCTGTGCATGTATATCAGTGGGAAGGGGTGGGAAAGTGATTATTTTCTTTAAAAAAATTGCGTGGGGTCCCCCCTCCTAAGCATAACCAGCCTCGGGCTCTTTGAGCCGATCCTGGTTGCAGAAATATGGGGAAAAAAATTACATGGGTTCCCCCATATTTAAGCAACCAGCATCGGGCTCTGCGCCTGGTCCTGGTTCCAAAAATACGGGGGACAAAAAGCGTAGGGGTCCCCCGTATTTTTAAAACCAGCACCGGGCTCCACTAGCTGGACAGATAATGCCACAGCCGGGGGTCACTTTTATATAGTGCCCTGCGGCCGTGGCATCAAAAATCCAACTAGTCACCCCTGGCCGGGGTACCCTGGGGGAGTGGGGACCCCTTCAATCAAGGGGTCCCCCCCCCAGCCACCCAAGGGCCAGGGGTGAAGCCCGAGGCTGTCCCCCCCCATCCAATTGGCTGCGGATGGGGGGCTGATAGCCTTTTGTGAAAATGAAAAGATATTGTTTTTAGTAGCAGTACTACAAGGCCCAGCAAGCCTCCCCCACATGCTGGTACTTGGAGAACCACAAGTACCAGCATGCGGCGGAAAAACGGGCCCGCTGGTACCTGTAGTAGTACTACTACTAAAAAAATACCCAAAAAAAGACAAGACACACACACCTTGAAAGTAAAGATTTATTACATACATCCACACAAACATACATACATACTTACCTTATGTTCACACGAGGATCGGTCCTCTTCTCCAGTAGAATCCAAGGGGTACCTGTTGAATAAATTCTACTCACCAGCTCCAGGGTCCCAGGCTCCTCGTAGCATCCATTTGTAATCCACGTACTTGATTAAAAAAAAAAAACGGAGAGCCGAGCCACGCACTGAAAGGGGACCCATGTTTTCACATGGGCCCCCTTTCCCCGAATGCCAGAAACCCACTCTGACGTCTAAGTGGGTTTCTTGAGCCAATCAGGGAGCGCCACGTTGTAGCACCCTCCTGATCGGCTGTGTGCTCCTGTACTGTCTGACAGGCGGCACACGGCAGTGTTACAATGTAGCGCCTATGCGCTCCATTGTAACCAATGGTGGGAACTTTGTAGTCAGCGGTGAGGTCACTTTCGGTCAACCGCTGACTACAAAGTTCCCACCATTGGTTACAATGGAGCGCATAGGCGCTACATTGTAACACTGCCGCGTGCTGCCTGTCAGTCAGTACAGGAGCACACAGCCGATCAGGAGGGTGCTACAACGTGGCGCTCCCTGATTGGCTGAAGAAACCCACTTAGACATCAGTCAGAGTGGGTTTCTGGCATTCGGGGAAAGGGGGACCCATGTGAAAACATGGGTCCCCTTTATGTGCGTGGCTCGGCTCTCCGTTTTTTTTTTTTTTTATCAAGTACGTGGATTACAAAAGGATTATCCGAGGAGCCTGGTACCCTGGATCTGGTGAGTAGAATTTATTCAACAGGTACCCCATGGATTCTACTGGAGAAGAGGACCGACCCTCGTGTGAACATAAGGTAAGTATGTATGTATGTTTGTGTGGATGCATGTAATAAAACTTTACTTTCAAGGTGTGTGTGTATTGTCTTTTTTTTGGGTATTTTTTTTAGTAGTAGTACTACAGGTACCAGCGGGCCCGTTTTTCCACCGCATGCTGGTACTTGTGGTTCTCCAAGTACCAGCATGCGGGGGAGGCTTGCTGGGCCTTGTAGTACTGCTACTAAAAACAATATCTTTTCATTTTCACAAAAGGCTATCAGCCCCCCATCCGCAGCCAATTGGATGGGGGGGACAGCCTCGGGCTTCACCCCTGGCCCTTGGGTGGCTGGGGGGGGGGACCCCTTGATTGAAGGGGTCCCCACTCCCCCAGGGTACCCCGGCCAGGGGTGACTAGTTGGATTTTTGATGCCACGGCCGCAGGGCACTATATAAAAGTGACCCCCGGCTGTGGCATTATCTGTCCAGCTAGTGGAGCCCGGTGCTGGTTTTAAAAATACGGGGGACCCCTACTCTTTTTGTCCCCCGTATTTTTGGAACCAGGACCAGGCGCAGAGCCCGATGCTGGTTGCTTAAATATGGGGGAACCCCTGTCAATTTTTTCCCCATATTTCTGCAACCAGGGTCGGCTCAAAGAGCCCGAGGCTGGTTATGCTTAGGAGGGGGGGACCCCACGCATTTTTTTTCTCCGTTTTACAGTGTTTATTTAAAAAAAAAAAAAAATGAACCCCAGCACGGATCACACAGATCCGGCCGAGATTCATTGTGATAAAGTCGGCAGTGTTTTGCTAATCACTGCCGTAAAAAACGGGAAAAAAACACGAATGACATCGACATCGGAACAAATGAAAAATCCGAATACGACAGCTTAGTAAATTAGGCGTAATAAATTCAAAAAGTTGCAGTTTTACACTTTCGATGTCATTCGTGATTGAACTTTGACCTTTTTCCGAAAATTACGAATGTTAGTAAATATACCCCAGAGATAGAGGTAGGAAGGCCCTGCTCGCAAGCTTACAAGGACTACTGACAACAACTATATTGTTTTACATTACAGTCCCCCCCCCCCCCCCCCCATGAGGATAATGTAATTTCTGGTAGGCTGCAGGTTAACCAGCTGGCCAGCTGCACATTACGAGTCCCTAGAATGATGAAAGTGATCTGTAGCCCTACGACGGAGAGGGCTCTTTTAACTGAGGGGGCTAATTGCTGTGCATAGCAATGAGCGGCTCTGTGTGACTCACTCTGCTCGACTCCTAGCAAATGTGTCTGGCCATTAGCGAAATGACTTCTCATCAAAGATTGACTTGACCTGTACATTAATTCACAGCGACCTTTACACTGACTGAAAGGACAGATCTGCACTTTTGAAACCGCATTCCTTAAGCGCTTATATTAAGAACTTCAAAGGCAGCAAATTATTTTATATATATTTTTTTTCTTAATATTTTGTCCTTGGCTCTTACCAATTATTTTTTTAATATATGGCATTTGATGTTGGCTGGGTCGGCTATTAGGATTATTATAGTGGAAGATTTTGCATATGAGAGTCCTTTTTAAAGGGGCAATTATGGACAAGATATTTTCTGTTGTCTTTTTCTTTTCTTTTTTTAATTAAATTAAAGTTTAGGGCCATTGAGCATCATGTACAAGAGCCGCACAGCAGAGCCTTTACTAAAGCTTGAAAATGTTACGTTCTAAGGGAGAGCTATATCAAACTCTTGAAAGAGGAGAAGTTGTGAAGTTGCCCATAGCAACCAATCACATTCTGGCTATTATTTATTAAGTACATTCTATAAAATGAGAGCTAGAAGTACATTTCCCTTGAAATCTTAGCATACTTGCCTACTCTCTCGGAATGGCTGGGAGGCTCCCTAAAATCGTGTGGCACTCCCGGAAGAGATGGCAAGCCTCCCGGCCAGCTGCCACCTGTCCGCACCTCACCCCCCCCCCCCCCCGCCCTGCAGCCGCACACAACCTCCCGCAGACTGGGGGTCCGATGACGTGGATCGCGTCATCGTGGCCCCGTCCCCTGCGCCACAATGCCTGTAATCTCAGCACTGCCCTTCTGCTCTTGAGCTCGCTTTAGGAAACCTGCGTTACGGTTTGACAGGTGTACCGCCCCAGTCAGTCTCCCACCTGCCACGGGTCCACGATGACACAATTACACGGACACGCCCCCTTCTCTGCCCCTACCTAGCATAATCCCCCTCTGTCACGCCCCCAGTATGCCGCGCCGCGCCCTCCGTCATGCCGAGCTGGCTGCCTCTGCCCGGAGGAGGAGGCCAGAATACCTGCAAGTATGTAGTAATGAGATGAGGATCCCATAATAAGAAATAGATAGATGATCAAGACCTATGCATTTCTGATTTCATTATAACGGACAGATGTACTAAGCCTTTCAGAGAGATAAAATACAGAGATAAAGTACCAGCCAATCCGCTCCTGTCATATTTCATGCACAACCTGTAACATGGCAATTAGGAGCTGATTGGCTGGTACTTTATCTCTCTCCACTTTATCACTCTTTGTGTGTGTGTGTGTGGTGGTGGTGGTGGTGGGGGGGGGTTAGCAACTGTCACAGATCCCACCTACTTCTCCACTGAAGAGGGCGGGTTGGGGCTGTGTTGACATGGGGGGTAATTCAGAGTTGATCGCAGCAGCAAATTTGTTAGTAGTTGGGCAAAACCATGTGCACTGCAGGGGGGGGGGGGGGGCCAGATGTAAATACGGGCTGCTTTATTTTTACACTGCAATTTAGATTTCAGTTTGAACACACCCCACCCAAATCTAACGCTCTCTGCACATGTTATATCTGCCCCCCCTGCAGTGCACATGGTTTTGCCCAGCCGCTAACAAATTTGCTGCTGCAATCAACTCTGAAGTACCCCCATGGTGCACAGTGCCACATGCCCCCCATTCCCCAATGTCCCCCACCTGGACCCCATTTAAAATGTAGGTGAGTATGGCCTAACACACCCACGATTCAAATTGGGTATGCCATTGCAAATCGTGATGTGTGGCACCACCAGAGAGGACTATACATTAAACATCTGTAGTTTTTGCATCAGAAATGTGCTCCCAAGTGTTTACTTCAACCATGTCTCAAGAGGTTCTCAAGACAAATGTTTCCATTATTGATTAATTTCAGCGTTGTGAGAGGGTAACTGAGCACACATTCGGATGTGAAACCTTAGGTTGCTCAAAAGTTTGATGGTGCGTCTTTGTACGCAAGCTGTACACAGGTGCCTTCTAAATAGGGCCAACACAGGTTATGGTGTTAACAGGGTCTGACCCAAGCTGGAAGCATGTTCAAAAGCTTGGGTTGGACCTGGGATTTAGGTGGAAAAGGGGTATTAGACTGTTTTTACTACTTGCCATGACGTTGATTTACTTCTCTGATACTCAATATTACTGTCAGCTCTCTGAAGGCTGAGTGTTCCGATGCCGGGATTGGGCACTGCTGGTTTATAAGGCTGTCCCCATCTATCGCTCATTACTGTTCTAGCATTAGCTCCCTTGGGCATTGTGCTCCGTATAAGTGTGAAATTTGCTCTTAGTTTGACCGTGCTTGAGTTATTTCACTTTTCTTGCCTGCCGCCTGCCCTGACCTCTGCCTGTTCTGCTCTTTCTGTTGCCCATACCGATATCTGCATTTGTTATAATTGTCTAGCAAGCACCCTGAAATTTTTTTTTTATGACCCATTCAACTGTTTTTGGATTGTATCTCACTATAATTATAATTTGTATGTCTTGTTGCTCAGCAAATATGGCAAATAGCGGCTGCTGTAGGTGAAGATAGGGCACAAGTCTGAGTCAATGATGTACACAATGGCAATTTTTTTCATAGTTCGGCCATTTATGTCGCTCTGCGTATGCGCTGCGGTGGTCTTAAGACGGTGGTTACCAAGAGTATCTGCTCGCAAACTGATTGACAGTAAGGGGCCATTTGTGGGTGTTAATAGGGGAGTGGTGGCAAAAACCCAAGAGTGCCACGATTACTTTTGGGACATCTCTGCGATACCATATGCAGTTACAGTGGCTCCGGCATCTCACTTCCTGCAGTGTGACTATAGGCATAGGGAGAACTCCAATAATCCACTGATCTGCAAGCAATGCTGCAACCGCTGAGATTTACAAAGTCACTGGTGGGCGTCTCAATACATATCCAGGCAGCTGCGGCATTTGCATGTTTTCGCACATTAGATGCATACAAATTCACAGCTGCGGATGCATTAGCGTACACCTCTGAATCAGACACACAGTTCCATAAGATTACCTGGCAAACTGGTGGCATACATTTGTATTAACCTTAACTAGACAATTAATGTATACTATAACTTGGACAATATATAAACATTGACTATCTATAACACGTACCTTGATTTCTCGTTCTGTGCATATGAGTTGATTCAATTATCTCACCCCCACGAGGAAGTACAGGTTTATGCCTCATTTAACAGCCCCAGAGAGAGATTGTACCATGAGTGGGGTGAGGTGAAGTGTCGTTACCGGTATTCCCACTCTGTTGCATTGACATCTCCCCCCTCGCGGCTACTTGAATTAAATCTATAGTATATAGTGTTCATTCTAGCACGCTCATAACCCGTGCAGTTCCTCCTTTATGCCTGGGGTGTCGCTCTCTGCTCCGGATGCTTCTAGCACATGCTGATCTATATCTCAGTGCTGAGATACAGACTGGAGTGTGCTAGAAGCACTAGAGCAGAGAGCGACAACCCAGGCAGAAAGGAGGAACTGCACGGGTTGGGAGAGGTGCAGGGTGCTAGAATGAACACTAGTATATTTTTTAGCTAGTCTTATTTATCTTAGATTTAGGGGGACATTTACTAAGCAGTGATAAAAGTGGAGAAGTGACCCAGCGGAGAAGTTGTCCGTGGCCACCAATCAGCTGCTCTGTATACTTTATAGCATGCAAATTATAAATGTTACGTCAATGCTGATTGGTTGCCATGGGCAACTTCTCCACTGGCTCACATCTCCACTTTTATCACTGCTTAGTAAATGTCCCCCTTTGTTTTAGTTTTAAATAGTACAATGAATCCAGAAATGTGAAACATTTGGGTGATAAAAATACACTTTACCTCCCTCTCTTCTTCACTGTGATTTACAAATTGAAACTATTTTTAAACAATGTGCATTTTTCATAATGTCGCGTTAAGTGTGTGCTGCAGAATCTTGAATGAAGAAGCCATTAGCGCAGGTTAGAAAGAGCGGTGTCTGACTGACTCATCTCTCTGTGACTTTGTACAGGACACAGCTGGGCAGGAGAGATACAGGACCATTACTACTGCATATTACAGAGGCGCAATGGGATTCATACTGATGTATGACATTACCAACGAGGAATCTTACAATGCCGTGCAGGACTGGTAAGTGTTTTCTTCTGCCGAATATGGCAATTAGCAGCTCTCAGCAGTTTTATCAGTAATAACTTTATTTTAAGTCGCTGTTAGTGAGGACGAAGAAAAAAGACTCATTTTGCATTGTAAAAGAGGATGTTATCAACATTTTATATAGAAAAATATAGAAAAAAAAGTCTTATATGTTTCTGGCTCAAGCAGCTGCGGTATGGTGGCCAGGCACCTCATACGCACCAGATCTGAGAAGATATGCTGATGTGGCAGCAGTCCTCTTTTGTATAGAGACTCCCGCCACCGGCTTCACAGATCCGCTGCTGGCGCTCAAAGACGCACAATCGGACCTCTGAAACGCTTTGTTAATATTAGTATAAGCAAGAACTCCGTATTATAGCAATGCATTTTATATTTTTATATAAACAAAACTAAACCATCAGCTGTCTGGAATTGTACAAGCTATTATGTGAGGTAGGGGTGCCCCCCCCATCCCCCCAATCGATGGAATGCTATAGATGGTAAAACATCCAGATCCACTATGTGCATTTGCGGGTGCCGTCTGAGTGGAATACATACTATATCCCAGCAGTTCGGATGCCGGCGGTCACATGATGGACCGTGCATCCTGACATCGGAGGTGGTATTTCTGCCCCCCCCCCCCCCCTTTCCCCGATCTTTACCCTAACCCACCGCTGCCCAACCCTAAACCACCCCCCCTCCCCTAAACTTAACCATCCCCCGATCGGTTACTTAACCCAACTCGCTCACCTTCAGGATGTCGGTTGCCTGCGATCCGGCGCCGGTTTCCTGAGAGGCGACCCGTCCTGTCTGTGCATAGCTTAACCAGTGGCGAATTTCTCATTAGGCACAGGGGCAGCACTTACTGATGGGCGGCACTTGGATGCTTGCGTTGGTACTGTAAGCCTGAAATGTGCCATAATAAAAATCATGGCTTTTTCGTACTATTCTATGAAATTAGCCGTCATCAAACGAGTGCTTATACCATTCAATTAAAATGAGAAAATTCTGCAAGGGGGAAGGGGGGGCTGTTACTGTTGTGTCTATTGGCGCCTTCACCCCTAAATTCACTGCTGAGCCTAACCATTGATGGCTTACAAGTTGATAGTTAATAATAATACCCAGTGTCGGACTGGGGCATGTAGGGCCCACCAGGGGAATGCAGAAGTAGGGGCCCATGTTTAGGGGTGTGGTCAGTCTGCAGAGGGGGTGTGGCCTGCCACCTCAATGGTTTGACTAACCATTAGAGAGTGCATCATCTGGGCCCCTTCATAAATATATACAGTAAATTCAGCTGCTGCATGCATGATAATGTACCAGATTAATAACAGATTAATAACAACAATGCACTGTAGAAAATACACCATAGTCCAGTATAAAGTAACATATGTATAATGTATAATTCAAGTGCACAGTCTGGAACCTGATCCTTAGAGCAGGAGGTGGGCCCCCAGGCAGTGGGGCCTACCGGTGGTTTCCCCTGTACCGCTGTGGGCCAGTCCAAGCCTGATAATACCCCTTTTCCACTAGTTCTAAAAACAAGGGGAAAATGCGCGGGGGCGCGCATTTACCCATGTTTTTTCTAGTGGAAACGGCCCCCCCTGCAAATTCCCGGATCAAGTGATCCGGGAATCCTACCCAGGTTGGTGAGCGCAGTGGGAAAGGGGACTGAGCACGGACCGCAGCCGGGTAGCACCCGTGTCAGGCTCCGGCTGCGACCCGTGCTCAGTAGGTGGAAAAGGGGTATTAGCGATGTGGGGGAACACCCAAAAGCCATCGACCATTGCTACAGCTAAAAGGTAAAAGATTATAACCATCTTTAAAACACATACTGTGGCAGTGTGAGGGTAACCCTGCATTACTGACACGTGTTGAGAGTGTGGCCGGAGGGGTCCTCTCAGTGAAGAAAAGCCAGGTGTGTCCACACTCAGGGGCTGCAGTGGAGGGTCAGTGTGAAAGACGCTGCAGAGAGGGGAGTCAGTGTGGAAGCCAGTCAGAGCTCAGTATGTGGGGGAGCTGCTGAAGATCAGGAGGCTTCTGTGTCTAACCCTGGAGGAGACCGTCGCAAAACTTATGGTGGAATGTAACAATCTATAGGGTCTAGTCATGAAGCAGTAAAAAGTGTGGAGAAGTGAGCCAGTAGAGAAGTTTCCCATGGCAACCAATCAGCTGCTACATATTATAATTTTATAGAATGCACTTGATAAATGTTACCTCAACACTGATTGGTTGCCATGGGCACCTTCTCCACTGGCTCACTTCTCTGCTTTATGAATAGACCCCTTTATCTGCAGGAACAGGGGCTCCAAAAAAAGCTCATACCTGTGATGTGTTCAGTGTGGTGGTGGCTCCTTCACATGTGCGGTCTTGCTGACCATGCATGCACGGCAGCCATTGCTGGGGAGGGTTCCAGAGTAGAGATGAGCGCCGGAAATTTTTCGGGTTTTGTGTTTTGGTTTTGGGTTCGGTTCCGCGGCCGTGTTTTGGGTTCGACCGCGTTTTGGCAAAACCTCACCGAATTTTTTTTGTCGGATTCAAGTGTGTTTTGGATTCGGGTGTTTTTTTCAAAAAACCCTAAAAAACAGCTTAAATCATAGAATTTGGGGGTCATTTTGATCCCAAAGTATTATTAACCTCAAAAACCATAATTTACACTCATTTTCAGTCTATTCTGAATACCTCACACCTCACAATATTATTTTTAGTCCTAAAATTTGCACTGAGGTCGCTGTGTGAGTAAGATAAGCGACCCTAGTGGCCGACACAAACACCGGGCCCATCTAGGAGTGGCACTGCAGTGTCACGCAGGATGTCCCTTCCAAAAAACCCTCCCCAAACAGCACATGACGCAAAGAAAAAAAGAGGCGCAATGAGGTAGCTGACTGTGTGAGTAAGATAAGCGACCCTAGTGGCCGACACAAACACCGGGCCCATCTAGGAGTGGCACTGCAGTGTCACGCAGGATGTCCCTTCCAAAAAACCCTCCCCAAACAGCACATGACGCAAAGAAAAAAAGAGGCGCAATGAGGTAGCTGACTGTGTGAGTAAGATAAGCGACCCTAGTGGCCGACACAAACACCGGGCCCATCTAGGAGTGGCACTGCAGTGACACGCAGGATGGCCCTTCCAAAAAACCCTCCCCAAACAGCACATGACGCAAAGAAAAAAAGAGGCGCAATGAGGTAGCTGACTGTGTGAGTAAGATAAGCGACCCTAGTGGCCGACACAAACACCGGGCCCATCTAGGAGTGGCACTGCAGTGTCACGCAGGATGTCCCTTCCAAAAAAAACCTCCCCAAACAGCACATGACGCAAAGAAAAAAAGAGGCGCAATGAGGTAGCTGACTGTGTGAGTAAGATAAGCGACCCTAGTGGCCGACACAAACACCGGGCCCATCTAGGAGTGGCACTGCAGTGTCACGCAGGATGGCCCTTCCAAAAAACCCTCCCCAAACAGCACATGACGCAAAGAAAAAAAGAGGCGCAATGAGGTAGCTGACTGTGTGAGTAAGATAAGCGACCCTAGTGGCCGACACAAACACCGGGCCCATCTAGGAGTGGCACTGCAGTGTCACGCAGGATGGCCCTTCCAAAAAACCCTCCCCAAACAGCACATGACGCAAAGAAAAAAAGAGGCGCAATGAGGTAGCTGACTGTGTGAGTAAGATAAGCGACCCTAGTGGCCGACACAAACACCGGGCCCATCTAGGAGTGGCACTGCAGTGTCACGCAGGATGGCCCTTCCAAAAAACCCTCCCCAAACAGCACATGACGCAAAGAAAAATAAAAGAAAAAAGAGGTGCAAGATGGAATTGTCCTTGGGCCCTCCCACCCACCCTTATGTTGTATAAACAGGACATGCACACTTTAACCAACCCATCATTTCAGTGACAGGGTCTGCCACACGACTGTGACTGATATGACGGGTTGGTTTGGACCCCCCCAAAAAAGAAGCAATTAATCTCTCCTTGCACAAACTGGCTCTACAGAGGCAAGATGTCCACCTCATCATCATCCTCCGATATATCACCGTGTACATCCCCCTCCTCACAGATTATCAATTCGTCCCCACTGGAATCCACCATCTCAGCTCCCTGTGTACTTTGTGGAGGCAATTGCTGCTGGTCAATGTCTCCGCGGAGGAATTGATTATAATTCATTTTAATGAACATCATCTTCTCCACATTTTCTGGATGTAACCTCGTACGCCGATTGCTGACAAGGTGAGCGGCGGCACTAAACACTCTTTCGGAGTACACACTTGTGGGAGGGCAACTTAGGTAGAATAAAGCCAGTTTGTGCAAGGGCCTCCAAATTGCCTCTTTTTCCTGCCAGTATAAGTACGGACTGTGTGACGTGCCTACTTGGATGCGGTCACTCATATAATCCTCCACCATTCTTTCAATGTTGAGAGAATCATATGCAGTGACAGTAGACGACATGTCCGTAATCGTTGTCAGGTCCTTCAGTCCGGACCAGATGTCAGCATCAGCAGTCGCTCCAGACTGCCCTGCATCACCGCCAGCGGGTGGGCTCGGAATTCTGAGCCTTTTCCTCGCACCCCCAGTTGCGGGAGAATGTGAAGGAGGAGATGTTGACAGGTCGCGTTCCGCTTGACTTGACAATTTTCTCACCAGCAGGTCTTTCAACCCCAGCAGACTTGTGTCTGCCGGAAAAAGAGATCCAAGGTAGGCTTTAAATCTAGGATCGAGCATGGTGGCCAAAATGTAGTGCTCTGATTTCAACAGATTGACCACCCGTGAATCCTTGTTAAGCGAATTAAGGGCTCCATCCACAAGTCCCACATGCCTAGCGGAATCGCTCCGTGTTAGCTCCTCCTTCAATGTCTCCAGCTTCTTCTGCAAAAGCCTGATGAGGGGAATGACCTGACTCAGGCTGGCAGTGTCTGAACTGACTTCATGTGTGGCAAGTTCAAAGGGCATCAGAACCTTGCACAACGTTGAAATCATTCTCCACTGCGCTTGAGACAGGTGCATTCTACCTCCTATATCGTGCTCAATTGTATAGGCTTGAATGGCCTTTTGCTGCTCCTCCAACCTCTGAAGCATATAGAGGGTTGAATTCCACCTCGTTACCACTTCTTGCTTCAGATGATGGCAGGGCAGGTTCAGTAGTTTTAGGTGGTGCTCCAGTCTTCTGTACGTGGTGCCTGTACGCCGAAAGTGTCCCGCAATTCTTCTGGCCACCGACAGCATCTCTTGCACGCCCCTGTCGTTTTTTTAAAAAATTCTGCACCACCAAATTCAAGGTATGTGCAAAACATGGGACGTGCTGGAATTTGCCCATATTTAATGCACACACAATATTGCTGGCGTTGTCCGATGCCACAAATCCACAGGAGAGTCCAATTGGGGTAAGCCATTCCGCGATGATCTTCCTCAGTTGCCGTAAGAGGTTTTCAGCTGTGTGCGTATTCTGGAAACCGGTGATACAAAGCGTAGCCTGCCTAGGAAAGAGTTGGCGTTTGCGAGATGCTGCTACTGGTGCCGCCGCTGCTGTTCTTGCGGCGGGAGTCCATACATCTACCCAGTGGGCTGTCACAGTCATATAGTCCTGACCCTGCCCTGCTCCACTTGTCCACATGTCCGTGGTTAAGTGGACATTGGGTACAGCTGCATTTTTTAGGACACTGGTGACTCTTTTTCTGAGGTCTGTGTACATTTTCGGTATCGCCTGCCTAGAGAAATGGAACCTAGATGGTATTTGGTACCGGGGACACAGTACCTCCAACAAGTCTCTAGTTGGCTCTGCAGTAATGATGGATACCGGAACCACGTTTCTCACCACCCAGGATGCCAAGGCCTCAGTTATCCGCTTTGCTGTAGGATGACTGCTGTGATATTTCATCTTCCTCGCAAAGGACTGTTGGACAGTCAATTGCTTGGTGGAAGTAGTAAAAGTGGTCTTACGACTTCCCCTCTGGGATGACCATCGACTCCTAGCAGCAACAACAGCAGCGCCAGCAGCAGTAGGCGTTACACGCAAGGATGCATCGGAGGAATCCCAGGCAGGAGAGGAATCGTCAGAATTGCCAGTGACATGGCCTGCAGGACTATTGGCATTCCTGGGGAAGGAGGAAATTGACACTGAGGGAGTTGGTGGGGTGGTTTGCGTGAGCTTGGTTACAAGAGGAAGGGATTTACTGGTCAGTGGACTGCTTCCGCTGTCACCCAAAGTTTTTGAACTTGTCACTGACTTATTATGAATGCGCTGCAGGTGACGTATAAGGGAGGATGTTCCGAGGTGGTTAACGTCCTTACCCCTACTTATTACAGCTTGACAAAGGGAACACACGGCTTGACACCTGTTGTCCGCATTTCTGTTGAAATAGTTCCACACCGAAGAGCTGATTTTTTTGGTATTTTCACCAGGCATGTCAACGGCCATATTCCTCCCACGGACAACAGGTGTCTCCCCGGGTGCCTGACTTAAACAAACCACCTCACCATCAGAATCCTCCTGGTCAATTTCCTCCCCAGCGCCAGCAACACCCATATCCTCCTCATCCTGGTGTACTTCAACACTGACATCTTCAATCTGACTATCAGGAACTGGACTGCGGGTGCTCCTTCCAGCACTTGCAGGGGGGCGTGCAAATGGTGGAAGGCGCATGCTCTTCACGTCCAGTGTTGGGAAGGTCAGGCATCGCAACCGACACAATTGGACTCTCCTTGTGGATTTGGGATTTCGAAGAACGCACAGTTCTTTGCGGTGCTACTGCTTTTGCCAGCTTGAGTCTTTTCATTTTTCTAGCGAGAGGCTGAGTGCCTCCATCCTCATGTGAAGCTGAACCACTAGCCATGAACATAGGCCAGGGCCTCAGCCGTTCCTTGCCACTCCGTGTGGTAAATGGCATATTGGCAAGTTTACGCTTCTCCTCCGACAATTTTATTTTAGGTTTTGGAGTCCTTTTTTTACTGATATTTGGTGTTTTGGATTTGACATGCTCTGTACTATGACATTGGGCATCGGCCTTGGCAGACGACGTTGCTGGCATTTCATCGTCTCGGCCATGACTAGTGGCAGCAGCTTCAGCACGAGGTGGAAGTGGATCTTGATCTTTCCCTAATTTTGGAACCTCAACATTTTTGTTCTCCATATTTTAATAGGCACAACTAAAAGGCACCTCAGGTAAACAATGGAGATGGATGGATACTAGTATACAATTATGGATGGACTGCCGAGTGCCGACACAGAGGTAGCTACAGCCGTGGACTACCGTACTGTACTGTGTCTGCTGCTAATATAGACTGGATGATAATGAGATGTAGTATGTATGTATAAAGAAGAAAGAAAAAAAAACACGGGTAGGTGGTATACAATTATGGACGGACTGCCGAGTGCCGACACAGAGGTAGCTACAGCCGTGGACTACCGTACTGTATCTGCTGCTAATATAGACTGGTTGATAATGAGATGTAGTATGTATGTATAAAGAAGAAAGAAAAAAAAACCACGGGTAGGTGGTATACAATTATGGATGGACTGCCGAGTGCCGACACAGAGGTAGCTACAGCCGTGGACTACCGTACTGTGTCTGCTGCTAATATAGACTGGTTGATAATGAGATGTAGTATGTATGTATAAAGAAGAAAGAAAAAAAAAACACGGGTAGGTGGTATACAATTATGGATGGACTGCCGAGTGCCGACACAGAGGTAGCTACAGCCGTGGACTACCGTACTGTGTCTGCTGCTAATATAGACTGGTTGATAATGAGATGTAGTATGTATAAAGAAGAAAGAAAAAAAAAACCACGGGTAGGTGGTATACAATTATGGACGGACTGCCGAGTGCCGACACAGAGGTAGCTACAGCCGTGGACTACCGTACTGTACTGTGTCTGCTGCTAATATAGACTGGATGATAATGAGATGTAGTATGTATAAAGAAGAAAGAAAAAAAAAACCACGGGTAGGTGGTATACAATTATGGATGGACTGCCGAGTGCCGACACAGAGGTAGCTACAGCCGTGAACTACCGTACTGTGTCTGCTGCGACTGGATGATAAATAATGATATAAAAAATATATATATATCACTACTGCAGCCGGACAGGTATATATTATATAATGACGGACCTGCTGGACACTGTCTGTCAGCAGAATGAGTTTTTTATTTTATAGAATAAAAAAACACCACACAAGTCACACGACGTGTGTTTAACTTTTACAGGCAGACATTCACAATACAATATAGTATACTATATACTGGTGGTCAGGTCACTGGTCAGTCACACTGGCAGTGGCACTCCTGCAGAAAAAAAGTGTGCACTGTTTAATTTTAATATGTACTCCTGGCTCCTGCTATAACCTAACTGCTCCCCAGTCTCCCCCACAATTAAGCTGTGTGAGCACAGTCAGATATTATACATAGATGATGCAGCAGCACACTGGGCTGAGCACAGATATGGTATGTGACTGAGTCACTGTGTATCGTTTTTTCAGGCAGAGAACGGATTATATTAAATAATATAAAACTGCACTGGTGGTCACTGGTCAGTCACTAGTATAACTAACTAATACTATCAGCAAAATTCTGCACTCTCTGTCTGAGTACTCCTCCTAAGCTCCAGTAAATGAAGTGTCACTGTCTCACTCTGTCACTAGTATAACTAACTAATACTATCAGCAAAATTCTGCACTCTCTGTCTGAGTACTCCTCCTAAGCTCCAGTAAATGAAGTGTCACTGTCTCACTCTCACTCTCCTATCTATTTCTTCTCTAAACGGAGAGGACGCCAGCCACGTCCTCTCACTATCAATCTCAATGCACGTGTAAAATGGCGGCGACGCGCGGCTCCTTATATAGAATCCGAGTCTCGCGATAGAATCCGAGCCTCGCGAGAATCCGACAGCGTCATGATGACGTTCGGGCGCGCTCGGGTTAACCGAGCAAGGCGGGAAGATCCGAGTCGCTCGGATCCGTGTAAAAAAAGCTGAAGTTCGGGCGGGTTCGGATTCCGAGGAACCGAACCCGCTCATCACTATTCCAGAGGTCTATTTATTTAACGCCTCCTTTTGCACTGCCAGGTAAGTCACGTCTAGTTGTCTCTAAATTAAACATTATATTCAAGTGACATTTTACAAAGGTTATATGCAAGCATGATACTGCATTAGCAAGCATAAAAATTAAAAGCACCATATAATATTCAAGAACCTAGGGGCTGATGCAGGGTTGGCTGCATTTGCGCACCACGATCAGCGCATTTCTCATTCACTAAAAATAGTGCAATCGCAGTTGCTGAACCAAGATATGTACAGGTCCACACCAGTAATGGATGCACCAGTTTACTACAGGTATCTGTTACATACGCTTACGCCCATGTTTATAGCCATATGTCTGCAAAATACACATTGCTGTATTAGTCATCAGTAACACTTCACATACTTCTCCATCGCATCTGTGGTGTAAATTTTCTATGGAGCGCTTTTCAAAGGTGCCGCGTCTCTGATGGTTTTTCCCGCTACAGTGTATTGAAAGGGGCAATAATATGAAATACAGACTAGAGATGTGCACCGGACATTTTTCGGGTTTTGTGTTTTGGTTTTGGATTCGGTTCCGCGGCCGTGTTTTGGATTCGGACGCGTTTTGGCAAAACCTCCCTGAAAATTTTTTGTCCGATTCGGTGTGTTTTGGATTCGGGTGTTTTTTCTCAAAAACCCCTCAAAAACAGCTTAAATCATAGAATTTGGGGGTCATTTTGATCCCATAGTATTATTAACCTCAAAATCCATAATTTCCACTCATTTCCAGTCTATTCTGAACACCTCACAACTCACAATATTATTTTTAGTCCTAAAATTTGCACCGAGGTCGCTGGATGACTAAGCTAAGCGACCCAAGTGGCCAGCACAAACACCTGGCCCATCTAGGAGTGGCACTGCAGTGTCAGACAGGATGGCACTTAAAAAAAATTGGCCCCAAACATCACATGATGCAAAGATAAATTAAAGAAATAAGAGGTGCAAGATGGAATTGTCCTTGGGCCCTCCCACCCACCCTTATGTTGTATAAACAGGACATGCACACTTTAACAAACTCATCATTTCAGCGACAGGGTCTGCCACACGACTGTGACTGAAATGAGTGGTTGGTTTGGGCCCACACCAAAAAAAGAAGCAATCAATCTCTCCTTGCACAAACTGGCTCTACAGAGGCAAGATGTCCACCTCTTCCTCATCCTCCGATTCCTCACCCCTTTAACTGTGTACATCCCCCTCCTCACAGATTATTAATTCGTCCCCACTGGAATCCACCATCTCAGGTCCCTGTGTACTTTCTGGAGGCAATTGCTGGTGAATGTCTCCACGGAGGAATTGATTATAATTCATTTTGATGAACATCATCTTCTCCACATTTTCTGGAAGTAACCTCTGGATGCGGTCACTCATATAATCCTCCACCATTCTTTCAATGGTGACAGAATCATATGCAGTGACAGTAGACGACATGTCAGTAATCGTTGGCAGGTCCTTCAGTCCGGACCAGATGTCAGCACTCGCTCCAGACTGCCCTGCATCACCGCCAGCGGGTGGGCTCGGAATTCTTAGCCTTTTCCTCGCAGCCCCAGTTGCGGGAGAATGTGAAGGAGGAGCTGTTGACGGGTCACGTTCCGCTTGACTTGACAAGTGTCTGACCAGCAGGTCTTTGCACCTCTGCACACTTGTGTCTGCCGGAAAGAGAGATACAACGTAGGCTTTAAACCTAGGATCGACCACGGTGGCCAAAATGTAGAGCTCTAATTTCAACAGATTGACCACCCGTGAATCCTGGTTGAGCTCCATCCACAAGTCCCACATGCCTAGCAGAATCGCTCCGTTTTAGCTCCTCCTTCAATCTCTCCAGCTTCTTCTGCAAAAGCCTGATGAGGGGAATGACCTGACTCAGGCAGGCAGTGTCTGAACTGACTTCACGTGTGGCAAGTTCAAAGGGTTGCAGAACCTTGCACAACGTTGAAATCATTCTCCACTGCGCTTGAGTCAGGTGCATTCCCCCTCCTTTGCCTATATCGTAGGCAGATGTATAGGCTTGAATGGCCTTTTGCTTCTCCTCCATCCTCTGAAGCATATAGAGGGTTGAATTCCACCTCGTTACCACCTCTTGCTTCAGATGATGGCGGGGCAGGTTCAGGAGTGTTTGCTGGTGCTCCAGTCTTCGGCACGCGGTGGCTGAATGCCGAAAGTGGCCCGCAATTCTTCGGGCCACCGACAGCATCTCTTGCACGCCCCTGTCGTTTTTAAAAAAATTCTGCACCACCAAATTCAGTGTATGTGCAAAACATGGGACATGCTGGAATTTGCCCAGATGTAATGCACGCACAATATTGGTGGCATTGTCCGATGTCACAAATCCCCAGGAGAGTCCAATTGGGGTAAGCCATTCTGCGATGATGTTCCTCAGTTTCCGTATGAGGTTGTCAGCTGTGTGCCTCTTATGGAAAGCGGTGATACAAAGCGTAGCTTGCCTAGGAACGAGTTGGCGTTTGCGAGATGCTGCTACTGGTGCCGCCGCTGCTGTTCTTGCTGCGGGAGGCAATACATCTACCCAGTGGGCTGTCACAGTCATATAGTCCTGAGTCTGCCCTGCTCCACTTGTCCACATGTCCATGGTTAAGTGGACATTGGGTACAACTGCATTTTTTAGGACACTGGTGACTCTTTTTCTGACGTCTGTGTACATTCTCGGTATCGCCTGCCTAGAGAAATGGAACCTAGATGGTATTTGGTACCGGGGACACAGTACCTCAATCAATTCTCTAATTCCCTGTGAATTAACGGTGGATACCGGACACACGTTTAACACCACCGCAGCTGCCAAGACCTGAGTTATCCGCTTTGCAGCAGGATGACTGCTGTGATATTTCATCTTCCTCGCAAAGGACTGTTGGACAGTCAATTGCTTACTGGAAGTAGTACAAGTGGTCTTCCGACTTCCCCTCTGGGATGACGATCGACTCCCAGCAGCAACAACAGCAGAGCCAGCAGCAGTAGGCGTTACACTCAAGGATGCATCGGAGGAATCCCAGGCAGGAGAGGACTCGTCAGACTTGCCAGTGACATGGCCTGCAGGACTATTGGCTTTCCTGTCTAAGGAGGAAATTGACACTGAGGGAGTTGGTGGTTTGCAGGAGCTTGGTTACAAGAGGAAGGGATTTAGTTGTCAGTGGACTGCTTCCGCTGTCACCCAAAGTTTTTGAACTTGTCAATGACTTCTGATGAATGTGCTCCAGGTGATGTATAAGGGAGGATGTTCCTAGGTGGTTAACATCCTTACCCCTACTTATCACAGCTTGACAAAGGCAACACATGGCTTGACACCTGTTGTCCGCATTTCTGTTAAAATAATTCCACACCGAAGAGGGAATTTTTTTTGTAATTTGACCAGGCATGTCAATGGCCATATTCGTCCCACGGATAACAGGTGTCTCCCCGGGTGCCTGACTTAAACCACCTCACCATCAGAATCCTCCTTGTCAATTTCCTCCTCAACGCCAGCAAACCCATATCCTCATCCTGGTGTACTTCAACAGTGACATCTTCAATTTGACTATCAGGAACTGGACTGCGGGTGCTCCTTCCAGCACTTGCAGGGGG